>NW_005371354.1:1258062-1286145 GCF_000412655.1 Myotis brandtii
CCCTGACAAGTATTCAAAGACTTTACCAAACTATGATACCTAAACACAGCACAGAACTGGCTCAGTGATCGTCTGACAAATCAATGGAAGAGAGTCTAGAATTTGTTCCAGATACATCCAGCCATCTTTACATAATAAAGTTGCCTTTTCCTATCAGGGGGAGGAAGTAGACTATTTAATATACGATGTTGGGACTGTGAGCCTAGTTATACAGAAGAAAAATGCTGCATCCCCCGCCTGCCATAAAATACATTTCAGACGGATCAACAATTTAAACATAAAATTAAATTATTCAAACCATTAGGGAACGAATTCATAATGTTCAAAGTCTTGAATTGGAGAAAGAGAAGAGCTTAGAGTCATAACGGCGAAGTTATCTGACTTACAAAAAAAAATGAAAAATTCTATGTAGAAAAGTATATTTGATAAACAAAATAAGACTGCAAAGAACACACTGGAAAGTAATTTATAAACCACAGGACAATGGTGAACAATGGTTCAATACCTTAGCACATTTATGTACTCTTGCAAATTTAGAAGGAAAAGATGAACAAAGAGGAAAAAGAAAAAACAGGCCAATAATATACACAAGCAGTACAAAGAAAATAAAATTAAAACCTCCAGTAAATATATTCAAATATGCTCACCTTCATCATGAAAGGAATATGAATTAAACATTTCTCACCTACCAGTCTGGCAAATGTGAAAAGTCTGGAAACATCCACTATTGGCCAGGTTTTCTGGAAACTTCTATACACAGTAGGCAGGATGGCACATTATGGTAACCTTTTTGTGAGGTGATTGTACAATATTTCTCAAACTGTTAAATTTGCACCCTATCAGTCTTGGCAGTTCCCACCTAGGAGTTCGCCTTACAGAGAAACTTGCATATGTGCCCTGAGGTAGTTACAGCGACATTGTTTGGTAGACCAGAAGTACTAGGCCTGTGGTCTGCAAACCGTGGCTCACAAGCCACATGCGGCTCTTTGGCCCCTTGAGTGTGGCTCTTCCACAAAATACCACGTGCGGGCGCGCACGTACAGTGCGATTGAAGCTTCGTGGCCCGTGTGCAGAAGTCTGTATTTTGTGGAAGAGCCACACTCAAGGGGCCAAAGAGCCGCATGTGGCTCGCGAGCCGAGGTTTGCCGAGCCACAGTTTGCCGACCACTGGCTAGGAGTAACCTGCACATACATTTATAAGGAACTAGGGAAGTACATTATGTCATCTCACAAAATAGAATAGTATTCATCCAGCTAAAAAAGCAAGATGAATTTATCCAAACTGACAAGGACACATACGGCCGATACACTGCTTGTAAATAAAAGGAGCCACAGATCAATACGGGTAATATATTTCATCTGTGTACAATTCATATTGTGTGCAGTGTATTTGGGTAGAAATGAATGTAAAATGTATGCAAAGTCATGGACTCTGAAGGAGGCCCCAGATCTCTCCAAGGAAACTTCCCCATCCTCCTTCTTAACACCGAGCTGTTTAGGTGGGGTTTTTTATGTGGGTTTTTTCTATATTTTATTGATTTCAGAGAGGAAGGGAGAGGGAGAGAGAGATAGAAACATCAATGATGAGAGAGAATCATCGATTGGCTGCCTCCTGCATGCCCCCTACTGGGGATTGAGCCCACGACCTCCGGGTATGTGCCCTTGACTGGAATCAAACCCGGACCCTTTGGTCCACAGGCCAATGCTCTATCCACTGAGCCAAACCAGCCAGGGCTTGTTTAGGTTTTTCCAGTGAGCATGAGTCTTTTTTATTCCTTTCTTTTTCCTGTTTTAAACAACAATTATAAAATCTATCTTTTTATTTTAAAGAACAATGACGGTCAGAAAAGCAGCCTGGTTAAATGTTGAGACAGTTTCTTTTTCCTAGGGGCTTTCTCCTATCTATGGTCAAAGCATTGGTACCATTTCGGTCCCCTCTTCTGATGCATGTCCCTAGGACCTAGAAAGAAGATTCTCTCTTACAAACGTGCTGAGGGTGGAGAGCAGCGAGGCATTCATCAGCGGCCCATCCCCTCATTTTCCCTGTCTCCTGAGTTCCTCACACAGCCTGTGAGCCCCAGCTTCCCAGGCCTGTTTATAGCGTCTGCCTGATTTATTCCCCCCTTTTCCCCCCGATTCCCTGGGCTGCTCTCTCATTCTCCTCCTGGCCAGAATCTGGCTGTAGCCTTCTGGGCTCTATCAGTCTTCCTGTTAAGCAACCATCCCCAGTTCATTAGCTGTATACAAAGTACAGATATATTCAATCAATCATCCACGCCGCGCCTGTGACTGCGCATGGAATAGAAGTATCTGCCGGCGCTGGGAGACACTTAATAGGTAAGATTGCTTATCACTTGCAGGAAGCGATCTGCCAGACGCCATCTATTCATTTTAATATCCCGTCTCCCGGAGATTTCAGGACCGACACATCATAGTGAGCAATTATATCAACCCTTCCATGGGGGACTGTGGAGGTATCGGGAAAGGTAGAGGAGGTCACCGTGCAATCCAGAGAGGACCCCATAGAGGCAATTAACCAGGTAATGTATGCAATTCGCCCTTTCTTTTTGACAAACATTGGCTGGCTGGTGATTCACTTCGGAGTTCACTCCTCCAATGATATTGGAATTATTGAATATGTAGGTAAGAACTTGAAGACCTGGTAAACCTTGTACTCTTGATATTTAAGCCCCTATCATTTTCAAAGGGGAGTATCTGCTTCCCTATGTTTTAAGACGCAAATCCAAGGTTCCCTCGCTTTAATCATTTTTTATTAAATTTTTATTGATTTCAGAGAGGAAGGGAGAGGGAGAGAGGGGGGGAGAGAAAGATAGAAATATCCATGATGAGAAAGAATCATTGATCAGCTGCCTCCTGCACGCCCCACACTGCTGAGGATCGAGCCTGCAACCCAGGCATGTGCCCTGACCAGGAATTGAACTGTGACCTCCTGGTTCATAGGTCGAAGCTCAACCACTGAGCCAGGCTGGCTGGACCTCACTTCAATCTTTAACCTCCAGTTGACCAGAAAGGAACGGGCTGAGATGCCCAGGGACTCAGGAAGCTGCCCCCCCACCCCACCCCACCTTGAGGGGTAAAGGGTCCCAGGTGAACTTGAGGCTGCTGTGTCCACCTCGGAGAGGACCTTCAGCCATCTCACTTCCTGCACTGCTTCAGATTAAACACCTGAATGCCCCCGTAGGTGGTACAATAGACCTCTGGCTACCTGTGTACTTGTGATGGGAGATGCTAAGGACATAAAACAAGGAGAAACCTGGTCTTACACAAACATTTTTAAAAATTGAACTGAGCCCTAACCGGTTTGGCTCAGTGGATTGAGCGTCGACCTGCGGACTGAAGGGTCCCGGGTTCGATTCCGGTCAAGGGCATGTACCCTGGTTGCGGGCACATCCCCAATAGGGGGTGTGCAGGAGGCAGCTGATCGATGTTTCTCTCTCATCGATGTTTCTAACTCTCTATCCCTCTCCCTTCCTCTCTGTAAAAAATCAATAAAATATATATTTTTTAAAAAATTGAATTGATTTGTGCTTTGTGAGTCTCCGTATAAGGAAAACGCCATAAACCTTTGAAGCCCATTCTGCTGTTTCCCCGGGATTTGTGCTTGGTGAAAGGGAAAAACAAAACCAAAACACACACAATGAAACCCGACTCCACACCAGTGGGACTGTGTTTAGTTCAACACTCCAGGCATGAAGCCCAAAAAGAGCCAGGCTGGGCTTTATCCTCACACAACAGGGGAGATGATAGAACGCATTTGCTTAGTCTTGCATCACCAGCGCCAAATGACTCCAGACTGAACTAATCCGCGCGGTCCCCGGATCCTCCACGCTACACGTGTCCAAGTGGGGACCTGGGCCACGAGGCGCGGCCACAGGCCCCTTCGAGTGGCCCCGGGGTGCTGCTCCTGCGGAAATGCCGCGTATACATTTGCTTGAATAAATAATTCATGAAACGCCAGATACCGACCACTGCAGCAGCCCCAGGCGCTCCCACACCATGGGCGCGCTCATCCTCCTTTCAGGCAGATGCGGTGCGTGTAGCAGTTCAGGCGGAGGGCATGCGGTCCGCTGGGACCTCTTTCGAATAAGTGAGGAGTGAGCTGCCGGATATCAGAGCCGCGGGTGGGATTTGATTTCAAGGGCAGAATGCTGAGATTACACGCAGATATCATTGTTCCCTGTGTGGAAGCGACGGTGGAACCAGGATGGGGGTGTTCAAACGGCCGTGTCCCCTCCCTCTGGCTGGCGTGTGGATCAGAGACCTGCCTGAGCTCCCGCCTGCAACACAGGGACCCCCCCAGCTCAGTTCATTAAGGACTCACCTCTAACCCAGCGATTCACAAACGCTGGGCCGCAGGAATGCTTCACACATGCAATACCAGACCGTTGAGTCAGGGGCACTGGCCTCTCTTCCCTTAGACCAGTGGTTCTCAACCTCCCTAATGCCGCGACCCTTTCATACAGTTCCTCATGTTGTGGTGACCCCCAACCATAAAATTATTTTCGTTGCTACTTCATAACTGTAATTTTGCTACTGTTATGAATCGTCATGTAAATATCTGATATGCAGGATGTATTTTCATTGTTACAAGTGGAACATAAGTAAAGCATAGTGATTAATCACAAAAACAATATGTAATTATATATGTGTTTTCTGATGGTCTTAGGCGACCCCTGTGAAAGGGTCGCGACCCACAGGTTGAGAACCACTGCCTTCGGTTATCAAATGAAAAAAATGACAACAGTCAACACAACAATAGCCGTCCGGTGTGAGTCAATCAACATTATACCTGTTTTATTTGTCAAATCGGCCAAAGCTCTAATATATTTTCTGGTGTGCTGCTGAATTTTAGTAATTAGTGTGTGTGTGTGTGGAGAGATGATAAAGGTTGTGGGGTGCAATATGAGTAGAGAGTTAATAAAGCACAGAACTGAACTGTAAGGCGGTGTCAGGTGATTTTTGTTTCTTTCAACAAATGGAGACTTACTCTGCCAGGCCTAGCAAACCTGGTTCTATAGCACTTCCTATTTCCCAGGCAAATTGTCCTCACACCAGCCAGCGGCATTTATCGGCTTCCAAAGGCATATCAGTGTCACATAGGGCGTTTTAAAATTACCAGCCTTTCCTATGCTCTCACGAAGAAAGGGGGGAAAAATTGTTTCAGAAAAGTTTAGGAGCAGGAAGAGCCCAATTTTCACATACAAATAATACCCAAATATGGCTTCTATAAAGTTCCTCCAAGAAAGAATCTTCTTTATGGAATGTCACTCTAGCAGGTAATTTTTTTTCTTTTCTCCATTTTAGAAAAAAAAAAAAAATGCGAGTCAGAATGAGACTGTCTGCCAGGCTGTGCTGGAGCAGCTCTGGGCCGTCACCATGGATATGCAGGGAGCGTTCGGGTTCGGATGCTGCGCTTTTGATTACCTGCATTTTGAAGGATATTCGGAGCTTATTTGTGATCTAATTTGGCAAGACATTTCTAATGACAGAACTGGTACCAGGAAAGAGAGAGAGAAGAAAAGGAAGTTGCGATTCTAAAATTCTTAGCCATGAATGAATTGGGCCAGTATGACAGGAAGTGATGGGCAGGAAGGAGCGTAGGTGTTCAGAGGGCAAAGGGTTAAAAAGAGAGGCAGAAAGTGATCCTGGCAGCCTCCCAGGCTGGTCTCTTTCACTCTGGCTGGGGAGTCTATCCATCCATGAGCCTCCTCGCTCGGTTTTCTATTCGTTATGCCTTTGAGTACAGTCAGTAGCACAGACCTGGCCAAGTCTGGTCTCTGGACAAGGAGCAGAGATGCTATCTGGGAACTGGTCAGAAATGCAAGTTCTCAGGCCCCATCGCAGACCTACTGGGTCAGAAACTTTGGGGGTGGACTCAGCAAGGTTCAAGGTGTGGTCCTCAAATTGCACGGTGTATCAGAAGTCCCTGAAGGATTTATTAAAGCACAGATTACTTGGTCCACCCCTCCAGCTCTGTTGACCTCCAGCCACCACTCCTCCTTTGTGTCACTAGCCCAGCGTTGACATCTTGGATGTGGCTTTTGTTAGGCTGAGCCTAGATCATGTGTCCACATGCTAGCTGCCAAGGAATCAGCAAGGCAGGAATAAAGAGAGCTTACGTAGAGAGGATGAGACCTCAGTGCCTGTGGCACACACAACCATCACCTCTAGTAGGAGACTCGGATTCTGTGTTAACACCAAAGGTAAATACACACCACCAGGTGGGATGGTGGACGGGAGCAATAAGAGGGAGACAGGAGGGCGCAGTGACAGCAAATGCTGCCTGAATGCCTCTCCACCCAGCAACCACTCCCCTGACTGTGTTACCTATGAGTTGCAGGTATAGGCCTGGGTTGGTGCATCTCTCTGCCTGGAATGCCTTGCAACCTTTCC
This sequence comes from Myotis brandtii, assembly GCF_000412655.1. Taxonomy (NCBI): domain Eukaryota; kingdom Metazoa; phylum Chordata; class Mammalia; order Chiroptera; family Vespertilionidae; genus Myotis; species Myotis brandtii. Next base: position 1,264,477 of record NW_005371354.1, read on the forward strand.
ACACAGTTAAACCCCCAGCATTCTTCAAGAGTGAAGCCAATGCGGCCCCCTCTGCAGTGCCTTCCCTGATCCCTGGACTGCCATTCTTGCTCTCAATGGAAAGAACTGTCCTCCATGCAGACATAACCTTGTGTATCCATCAAACCACTATTATCATGTTCCTCCTAGGCCCAGAGCAAGGCTGTTCCTCTCCCCCTGCATCTAGTTGGGACACGTGACATCTGGGCTCCAGTTCCAGGCCTGGCCCCACCAGGCATGGCATGATTCCCGAACTCCTCTCGCCTGTCCACCTCCAAGGAAGCAAAGACTCCCAAAGAAATGAGCCACACAATGGAAACAGCCCAGGTCCTTACATCAGCACCTGCAAGAGGTCCCCTAGGAGAGCCATGTCACCTGCAGAGGACATTGTGTGAGCAAGGAGTTATATGTGCCGCGTCAGCTCACTGGAATTTGAAACTGGTTTATTACAGCCGCCGTAATAACTTCCCTACTAAGCCACTCTCCCTTCTGTTTTTGCAAAGTAGTTTGTCCCTGCCTCTGCTATACCACTTTCCATTTACATTACAGAGAGTTGTTTAAGTGGCTCTCTTCTCATTAGATTATAGCTTTCTTTATTTTTCTTTAAATCTCCAGCACCTAATAAAACCCTGGCATGAAATAGATAATTGATAAATGTCTGCAGAAGGGAGGGGAAGGAACGAAAAAAAGGAAGCAAGTGGAGGGAAGAAAATCCATTACATAATATGGGGTGATGTCCAGGTACTTTGTGTGTTCTCTACTGCAGATAACCATGCAGCCAGCACCTGCCCATGGGAATGGATCTGCGTCTCACCTGTACTGAAGGGCAGTGAAGTCAAGCGGAACACAAGAACTGAGTTGAGAGCTCAAATCCATTATTTAGTGGCATTTTCTTTTTTTCTTTTTTCTTTTGGTTTTATTTTGATCACTCCCAGGGAATAATCCCTGCTCCCCAATAACAATAAAAACCTGCATTTACTGAGCTGTGTTATGTGCTTTGCCAGCTTTATTCCAATCTCCTGACACCTCACAGGCTTCCGGAAGGAGTGAAATTAATGTCAGTCATTTATTTAGCCTGCATTTGTTCACAATATTATTGGCCAAGAACCATGACAGAGATCAAAGACACACTCCCTGCTGTCCAGGGGCTTATAGTCTCAGGGAAACAGATAAGTAAAGAGAATCTGAGAATGTACTTTATAACCTGGAAAGATCTACCCAGATAGATGAAGCCATTATCCCATAATCAGTTTGGGGACTCAGGATGGTTTAGTGAAAAAGAACAAGGACGCAGCAGTCAGAAAGGCTTGGTTGAAATCCCAGGCCACCTCTGCTTAGCTGTGACCTTCACAGTCATGAGGTCACGTACTTTCAAATGCCTCCCCAGCACCTGTCCCTTGAGAAGGCCTGAACCATGGTTAACAGCTCATCCTCTCCCCCAGGTAAAAGAGGAGCTGAATTGGGGGGGGGGGAGAGGACCTGGATCTTTGGCAACACTATGGCTCAGAGCTACAATGGGCTCGAAGCCTGTGCACTGAGCCCTCTCCTTTGAATATCATCTCCTTTAATCCTCATTTAGAAAAGTGATTGAGGATAAAAAAAGGGAAGCTATGTGATTAATTTTCGGGGGCAAGGCCTCACCCAGCTATAAAGTGGGAGAGGCAGGACTTGAATTCTTATCTCAAAGGGCTCTTATTCCTGTGTCATTCTGTCTCCCACAAGGGGGTGGGGTGGGGAATGAAGAGTGGTCAGAGGTGCACCTCCTGCTTCAGGCCCATGAGTTTCTACCTGCCCCACAAATGTGAGATGGAAACATACCAATGAGTGAGTGAAATCAAAGCGACAGACTGATGAGTGAACACCCTTTAAAAATTATGTAAACATAAATATGATGCGTGAGAAATTGTGAACTGTGCCTCTCATCTTGTGTCCCTCCATAGCCTCCTCCTTCTCCCTCTGCCCCCTCCACACACGCCTTCACACTGTCAGGTGGACTTACGCTTTGGCCAACAGAATCAATGAACAAGAAACGTTCAATGTATTTGTCGGAATGCATTCACTTTGATAAAATATTTTGGTAATTTATGCCCATACTCAGAAGTGGTGTTTTTAAGAGGGAAGGGGTGGGGGATGGGTGCAGGTGGGCAAAGGGAGAGAAAATAGGGGACTATCTATAATAGTGTCAACAATCAAAATAAATAAATAAAATAAAAAGTCACTGATTGTGTTGACTCATAAATTAATTATGTCATTAAAACAAGTTTGGTCAATTTACTGGAACTATGCTCATGTTTCAAGGATGTAGCAACATTAGGATAGCAAGCAGTATTCAGCAATGAATCCCTCTTCCCTGGTGGTCAGTGTGCATCATAGCTACCGGCCAGTAGTCTGGTCGTAACAGCCGCTTAGGCTTTTATATATATATATATAGATGGAGATAGAGTTGTACAGGAGTTGCATATGGCACTTTGCAGTAGGTCGAGTGAAAACAAGAAACTATGTTTGAAAGTGTCTGATAAGGCTCTTCGTTTGGAGACGAGATATAGAGACAAACCAGATCTCTTCATCACTGTCCCTCCCATATGGAGACCATCTACACTGAAGCTAAAAATAGTGAGGAAGGTTCTCTTGAGTGAGACATTCTACGTTTAAAATAGATTTCTCCTGGTTCAGCTCTGATCTGTAGAACAAAGCTACTTTGACAAGAGAGAAAATATAGGTAAAAGTCTTTAGGGTAATGAAGTAATTCATGTTGGGTCGTCTCAAATCAATGTTGACATTTTCTCACAGGTCTACTGTCACTGGATCACATCCCCGCCCCCGCCCCCCACTCCAAAGTGGCGCCCATCCTTCCTCCTCTCCTGATTCCCCACTATGTCCAAAAAACAATTTATCATCCATTCAAGGGGGTGAATGAGAAATATTGAACATCCACTTCTTTGTATGCTATATTCCTCATACTTTCAATTGCCCCATTGGAAAATTCATAAAACTATATAATAGAATTGGCCCAGCTGAGGAGTTCACAAGAATCCAGGGTTCCTTTGGAATGAATAATTTAAGAAGCAAGCAATAGAAGTACTCTTACACCAAGATGAGCCCTTCCTTCTGTAAAAGGCCAACTCTCTACTTATGTTCTGCCTCTTGTCTCTGTTCTCCTGCATCTTAACGATTCCACCTCTACTAGGACCTTCCCATCTGCATGCAACCAGACTCCAGTTAGCATGCGTCTGAACACACACACACACATAATTATTTTGACTTGATTTACAGCTCCAACTACCACTCTCTTTTTTGGCTCCCCTTCTCTACTTCCTTTCTGAAATCCCTATTGCAAAGATTACCAAAAGTTCATCTTATCCAATCACATGGATATTTCTCTTTTCTCATTTTTGAGTTCCCAGTTGTGTCAGCATTCCACAAAGTCAGCTCCTTCTCTCTAGAATGTTTCTTCTCTTGCACTAGTTGATATCATGCTCTCCTGGTTCTCTCCCTGAAGGACTGGTTGCTGATTCTCTGCACACATTGTTGGATCCTCCTCTCTCCAAACTTTAAATGTTACAGAACCTCAAGGCTCCAGTACTTGCTCCTGCACTCTAGGCTCCACCCTCTCTTTATTTTTGTGATTGTATCCAATTCCAAGATCTTAATTCCAATTAAGTGAATCGCTCCCAAACTGATATCATGTGTTCTCATCTTTTCCCTGAACTCCACAATGATGAATCCACTTGAAAACTCTTCTTGATTCCAAATCTTAAACTCAGTAAACCTATGGCAATCCTCTTTCTTCCTCAATCCATCAGCCTCCCCCTAACCCACACCTACTTCTTCTCCAGTCTTTTCCATGTGGGTAAAAAGAATCATAATTCATGAAGTGCTTAAGTCAAATCCCTAGAAGTTATCTTTGATTGCTTCCATTCTCTCATCACAAATTCCAGCATCACGTCCTATGATTGTCCTCCAGAATGTATAGTTCCACATCTACATCTGTATAGTCAGAGCCACACCTTTTGTCCAAGCTACATCACTGACTCTCACTAGCATGACCATAGGAACCTCTAAAGCGGTCCTCATTTTTGTCACCCCCTCCACTTTGCATATACACAGAGCAGTCACGATGTTTTAGAAGCAGACACAGGACCAAGCTATTTTTTTTGGCATTAAACCTCTTACCCTTCCCACTGCACCCAGAGAAATGCAAAGGCTTCACCCTGGCCAGCAGGAGAGTCCCTGCCTACCTACCTGACTTCTCTTGCTCACTCCTGTCGCTCTGCTCGGCCACAGTGACTGCCTTTGTCCTTCCCGAACATGCCAAGATGGTTGCAGCCACACAAGCTACGTACTTGTTTTCTCTCTCATTGGAATTCTGTGCATCCTTCTAGGATCTCTGCCCGCTGGCTCCTCCCCATCCCTCAAGGCTCAATTCAACCGGTCCTGTCTCCAGAGTCCATTCCCCACCACCCTGTTCCAGTTATTTCCCATCCTTTTCCTCCTCACATGTCCTTGTTTAATTGTGTGTGTGTATCGTCTGCTGACATGTGGATTTCCATGAAGGTAGGGACCGTATTTGGTCACTTGTGTATTCCGGCCACCTAAGATAATACCCTGTATATACTAAGCACTCAATGTACCTCAGATAAATGAATAAATAATGTGTGCTAGCTAAATGGATATCAAGCATGCCTATTGTTATCAAGACATATCAGACAACATTATTTTGAGGTTTGGCTAAGAAATCTTATCCAAAAAGCTGTGAAGTACAGAGGACAGATTTGGTAGAACCTAAAAAGAATTTCATCTTTGTCCTAACTGGTTTGGCTCAGTGGATAGAGCGTCAGCTTGGGGACTGTAAGGTTCCAGGTTTGATTCTGGTCAAGGGCATGTACATTGGTTGCGGGCACATCCCCAGTGGGGGACGTGCAGGAGGCAGCTGATTGATGTTTCTCTCTCATCGATGTTTCTAACTCTCTCTTCCTCTCTGTGAAAAATCAATAAAATATATTTTTTTAAAAGAATTTCATCTTTTCTCTGCCCTTTGAGTTTGTTAGACATTCCCTAGCAAATAATGATCATCCATTTCTCATGCCCTTTATTGTATCTGTAACATAGGGGCTATCTCTTAAAATGGAATACTGGTTATATAGAGATTGTAATTATTTCTATAGTTAGACCCAGAACCAGATGATCATGGTATTAAGTGCCATGTACCCCTTCGCCTAGTTTAAGTCCATGACTAGAGAAATGGGAAGAGACTTGATTCTATATAGAAGTCACTTGCAGATGGAGAATTCTGCATCACGTGTGAATGGCTTTGCTCTTTCATTCACCTCTGCCCAGGAAATTATCCCAAAGCCCTCAATCACTCCAGCAGCAAGGAGCAAACATCAGTGCATCTCACACCCTCTCCCCGCAACCCGCACCCACTTCATCCCAATCACTGTCAGCAGCCCATGCATTATACAGAGAGCTCCATCCACACAAGCCCTGTGCAGCCTCACACTTTATCTCCCTGCCATATCCGTCTAATAGAACAAGAAATAATACACAGAATATTAAAAAAACATTAATAGCCAGAATAAATTATTAATTCAATTAAAGGACGAATCCAATAACGATTCTTTTTCATTGCGCTTATTAAAAGGAATAATTAATTGCTAAGAGAGTATTAAAAGAACACACACAAACTGCTGACTCTACTCCTGGGTGAAAATGCAGAGCTCCTGCTTCTGCGGGAATAATAGAGGAGACGTGTTGAACACGGTCATGGGCAGGGTGCGAGAGTTCCTCTTGCTTCTTTCTATTTTTACAGCTGAAAACTAAGAAGTTAAAATAGTCGATGGAGCCCTAACCGGTTTGGCTCAGTGGATAGAGCATCGGCCTGCGGACTGAAGGGTTCCAGGTTCGATTCCGGTCAAGGGCATGTACCTTGGTTGCGGGCACATTCTCAGTAGGAGGTGTGCAGGAGGCGGCTGATCAATGTTTCTCTCTCATCGATGTTTCTAACTATCCCTCTCCCTTCCTCTCTGTAAAAAATCAATAATATATATATATTTTTAAAAATAGTCGATGAACTGGATTTTTTTCCCTCTGAACCTAGGATAAGACTAGGATAAGAATCTCCTTGGGGACTGACTGAGAAATGTGGTCCCATTACTTACTAGTCATGTGGCTTTGGTCATGTTATTTAACTCGTTGGGGCCTCAGTTTCCTTACCTGTAAAGTGGGAATATTAGTAGAGTCTACGTCATAGGTGGTTATGTGACAGACAGAAATACTTGGAATACTATCTGGTACATAATAAGTGACTGGTGACTCCTGGTATTAATTTTGTCTAAGAGCTACCTGCTCCTCGGTTCTATTCATTGATGGATCGTAGGGTTAGGTGGAGTCTTCTTGCCAGAGCCGTGGCTGATGGTGAGCAACAGCTTCCTTTGGCCAGTGGCTTGATAACTCAGCATTTAACTATATCCAAGGCTTGATTTAAAAAAAAAAAAAAAACACCCTAGGAAACAGTACTTTCTTAAAAGACACTTAAAACCTAACATGAAAAAGAAACACGTATTTTCCAGGGATAACTCCATTTTCTGGTATTATATAGAAGAATACAAAGCATCCCATAAATGAATGTTGACACAAACTGAAGTTTAATTTTACATGCAGAGGAATTATCATCTTAATTTTAACCAATTTTGATGACAAATTGCTGAAAATATATGGCTCACTTCAATGCCTTTGGAGACTGAGTATGCTGAATGTAATTTAATATGTTTTAAAATGTTGATATCTCACGTTCATCATTCTGAACATCAATTTTTATATTGATTCTCGTAGGAGTTAATGAGATATTTAAGAATATGTATTATATATGCATATATAGCTGCAAATTCCTTGATTTCTCATTTTTTATCACTCCTAGTTATTGCAATACCTGAGCAAAATTACAATCCTGGTACGTTAATGCTGATCTTACATAAGAACAAAATATCGGTATTAATGAGAGTGAATGCCAGGATTTTATTAAAAAGTGCCATGTGTCACTGTCTTCATTTGCAGGCTTTGTTCTTTATTCTATGTGAGCCAGAGCTTGAATATAGGACTGAGATTCCTCTGTCATTTTGGAATGAAAATCTACAGCTAACAAGACTAGGGGGCCCTCTACCCCCTTTCCTCTCCTCACCAAATCCCGGATCACACCCTCCTTCTATTTAATTATATGTAGCCAGCCGCATGCACGCGCGCGCGCGCACACACATACACACACACACATATACACACACACACACTCACACTCTCTAATTCCAAAATAATTCCAGGAAACTTTAGATATGAGCTGGGGCACAAACTGACTCTTGAGGGCATTTTTATGAATAATAAACAAGAAAAATCTATCTCAATCTCATAAGTAAGAGAGGGAAAGAAATTAAAACTACAAACAGGTACCCCTAAATGTGTTCTAAGTTGGGGAGGTGGGTAGTGATGCGTTCTAAATCAGAAGATGCCACTTTGACTCAAAGTGGCAATGTGGAGAGTAATTCTGAGTACATTTCAAGACATAAATAATTCATTATGTAAATACCGCAACAATGGCACTCCAGCAAAACCAACAGTGCTCTGTTATTTCAAAATGCACAGAGCACATGTATTGCAATCACCAACGCCCTTCTCTTAGCTCCATCAGCTCAGTCTGGTTAATGAGGTAAGGTATTTGAAAGCATCTCTCAATCTTGACTACCTCCACCATTGCCAAATCCACTTTCACCTCTCACCTAGACTTGGCATGACCTCTCTCAGTAGCATAGTTTCAACTTCTTGGCATTATAAACCATTCCCCAAAACTGCCAGCCAATACCATCCCGTTGCAGCCCAGGGCACGCCTCTATTCAGAATACTCTGGTGGCTCCCTCTTAAAATGACATGAGATCCAAGTCAATTGCTGGCTCCCAGAGCCTGGTCCCTCTGACCTCTCCCACCTCCTCCAGCATCCCTCTTCCCGTTGTCTACTCTGCTTCATACACAATGTTCTCTTCCTTCTTCCTCCTACACATGAAGCTTGTCCCCAGGCCTCAGGGCTTTAATCCCCGCCTCTTATCTCCATTTTTTTTTAACTGATTTTTTACAGAGAGGAAGGGAGAGGGATACAGAGTTAGAAACATCGATGAGAGAGAGAAACATCGATCAGCTGCCTCCTGCACACTCCCTACTGGGTAGGTGCCCGCAACCAAGGTACATGCCCTTGGTCGGAATCGAACCTGGGACCCTTGAGTCCGCAGGCCGATGCTCTATCCACTGAGCCAAATCGGTTAGGGCTCTTCTCTCCATTTAGATCTCAACTCAAATGCCTCTTCCTCTCTGAGAGCCTGTCACTAACCCACCAGTCGTCAGCAGCCACTCAGGTGACCGGGGTCACCACACTGCACTGAATGGCACATATTTGTATAGGTCTCTGTGTTGGTGCACATCTCCACTTGCAAGAATATACACTCCAGGAGCACATTCTGCCACTCTCATTCACCGCAGAACCCAAGGCACATGGTGTGCATGCAAATAACCACGAGGGAATAAATATTTACTCTGCACCAGGTACTGCCAAGTACTTCCCATTAATTATTTTATCTAATCCTGAAAACATCCTGCACGTGGTAGTTTCTATGAATTGCTATTCTCACTTTACCAGGGGCGTTAAGTAAATTTCTGAGCTAACACGCGAGTCCATTCTCTTCATTGTGCTCCTGTAGTCTCTACCTAGACCAGGGAGAGCCTCGCGGGGATAATATTCCTGATGGGTTGCCACAATACTATAAAAAGCCTTCTCATTCACCGGGGGAAGAAAACCAAAGCCGGTCGGTTACTTCGTTTTTAGTGTGGTTTGACTTTATTGTGCCCTAACTGCTTGGCAACTGGTAATTCCATACCCAGCACACGTGGTAACTGCCAGAGGGACATGTAGTGCGGTTGCCAGGAGCACAGGCCTGGAACTGGCTGTCTGCAATCATGCCCCCCCTCTGACATGCTTCAGGCATCAGGCCTTGAGTAGGTTCCTCAAAGTCTCTGTACTTCAGGCCCTCATTAGATGAGATATTACAAAGAGCACTTAGGAAAAGAACATGGCCAACAGAAAGAGTTCAGTCAAAGTTCGCTAGAATTTTTATTGTAACTAAATCTATTTCTGGCTACATAATGACCCAGTACGCCCTCTTTCTCACTGAGCTAGACTCCATATATCACAATAACCCCAAGGCACTGCCCTCGGGACTCTTCTATTGAGACAGACCCCCTTTCCCTCCACTTTTGCTGGGGTTTAGGTCAAGAATACTTGCGAGAGAATACCCGAGGAAAACGGGGTGCACAAAAGCACTAACTTAGTAAAACCCTGGGGTTCAACCTGGGAGAGTGAACGCACAGCCCAGAGCCATTTGTCTTACGCACCGGAGGAAACCAACGCGGGGAGAGAATCTGGCCACATCCCATTAAATCATCATCCGGCATCCACGGTAGAAAACAGCGGGCTTAGTCTCCTGACCTAGATAAATAAATGTCTTACTTAGGAAGAGCCAATCCGCTGGGGCAACGAAAGGATCGGGGCTGTGGAATCCCTAACAAACACCACGCTGCCTGGAAAACAGCAGCCTTGGTTTCAACCTGGGCAACTGAACAGGCATGAAGATGCAACGCCTCACAACCTGGCCAAGAGTAACCGACATGTGAGCCTGCGGGTCTGCGTGTAAGGGTGGGGCCTGCAAGGGGCCTGGGGTCCTGGGCCTCCCTGCCAGGGGTCTCTGCGTGTCCCTGACAGTCCCGGGCCAGCTGGCAGTGCGGGCCACGGTGCAGGAGAACCCGTGGCACTGCCAGCTCCCGGTGACAAAAGGAGTGTTTATAGCAGGCACGCTGACAGCTGTCCGAGTGCCACATTTATTTACAAAATGTTGGTTAAATTGCTGACAGTTGGCGCCGTGGAGGAAAAGCTGAGAGGGAAGCTGACATTTCTTGATCTAGGGGGTGCTCGCAGCCCTGGTGCCACTCCCCTATCTGCTGATCATTCCACTCTTTGCTGGTTAGCGGGGGTGTTTGTGACGTGCGCCTCATGCACCGGCCACTGCTTTGAAGAGGCTTTGGGTGTCCGGGCAGTTAACCAGCTCCACGCTGTCTAATTCCAAAGGCCCTTTGGCTAAGAGACATCCTGAGGATGGTTGCTCCCAGGATCCTGTGCCTGCACCAGCTCAGACTCAGAGCCACAGAGCCTTCTAGAAAACCTCCTGAGGGCAGAGTGGGACTCAGGCCTGTCCTCCCACAGCCCAGCGATGAGAGGCCTGGGCTCATGAAGCCATGCATAATCAGCACCATCTCCCTATCCCTCGTCTGCTGGTCAGAGACAGCTTGCTCATGAGAGAGCTGGGCCCACGGCTTCCAGTTCTTTCTTTCTGACAAGGGCAATTAAGATAGAGGGAAAGCGTTTGGGTGATAGAGATCAACATTCTGGCTGGGAGCATTTCAGACACAAAAACATATTTCTGATACCGCTGTACAATCGCTTTTCCTCACGTGTTGAAACAAAGAGACATTGCCTTAAACTGTTATCTTTAATTCTTTTCTAATGTGTCTCTTCTTATGTCACAATAATGCGATGCCTGTTTGGTTGACAATTTACAATACACAGAGAAGCCCTGAACGCTGTGGCTCGGTTGGTTGGAGCATCGCCCATACCCCAAGAGCGGGCAGATTTGAGTCCCGGTCAGGGCACATACCCAGGTTGCAGGTTGGATCCCAGGTTGGGGTGCATGTGGGAGGCAACCAATTGAAGTTTCAATGTCTCTCTCACCCTTCCTCTCTCTAAAAATCAATAAAAAATAAATCATTTTTTTAAATCCTTCAAAATGCACAGATAAGCAAAGGGAAACTGGTCAGGCCTTGTCTGGATACACTATTGGAAGCTGTGGCCTCAGCCTTCTTTTCCACCTCCTCACACTTCATTCTTCTCCACAGCATTATCACCAGGTGATCTACCCCATATGTAATGTAATTTTGTTCACTGTCTTATTCTGCTGGAAGAGAAGTTCCGTGAGGCCTGGGGTTGTAATGTTTTGCTAACCGCTGTCGTTCGCAGTGCCTAGAACAGTGCCTGGCACACGGTTGGCAAACAATAGTTGCTGAATCAAGTCGAACGCAAACATTCACTCACCCGTCTATACAGACAGACCCGACTGCTTTAGGCTCCCACTGGAGATGGCCTGAAGTGTGGCCACCAGGGAGGGACCAGCCCAGGGGTCCCAGAGCCCTGCTGCCCTCTCTCCCTCCAGGACCCGGCCAGCTCCAGGTCCTGGGCTCCTGCTGCTCCACAGAAGTGTCCTATTCTGGCCTTTCCCTCACACACTCCGGCCCCATCCTGCTTTCTTCTCCCCGCCCTCGCCCCTGCTAGAGTGGCCCTTCTGTGATCCCCCCACATCCCAGATTACAAGTGACCTCCCAGACCTCAGTAGCATCCTTTTGTACCTCTTTCTGGGGTCCTGCTTACTTCTCCCGCCAGGCTGGAGGCTTCAGAGGGCAGGAACTGTGGCTTATTTATCTCTGGTGCTCGGCACAAGGGCCTACACGTAGCAGCGTGGGTGCCAACAGCCCCATAACTCAGACTGAGCAGGATGGGTTCCAGGCAACCAAATATTTTTACTTTTATTAGTTTTATAATGTTGACCTCATTTTGATATTAGAAGACTGAAACTTAATTTTTTTAATTTAATAATTATAGAAAATACAAGAAGAAACTCAAAGCCACTTATTCCACTACCCAGAAAATACGTGAGTGTTACTATTTTGGTTTAAGACTCTTCTGTGTTTACTGGTTTTAGCAGGTGTTTATGCACACACATGCACACTCACATTCACAGGTATTGAACCGTTTTGATTGATGAGTTGTAGACCAGTTAATTACCTGAAATGACTTAGGCAGAATTCTGCCTTTATTCATATTCAGGGTGGTATTAATTTCAAATTACTATAAAATAAAATAATGAAAAAAAATGTACTGTATAATAAATAATGGTATTTTTATATAAAGAAAAATTTAAAGACTAGATAATATATGGTTTGAGGATATGTTTATGTTTGGTAAAACCCTAAAGAAAAGAAGGAAATGATTAAAAAGTTCAGGACAGTGGTCAGATCCTCAGAAGAGACAAGTTATAAAATAAGGTGGGAACATCAGAGGTTCTATTTCTTAGAGTGGGTGAAAGTCATGGAGGTGATCAATTTATTATATTTTTATACATAGACATGTCATATGCACATTGATGTATAAAATATATTATCATCAAAAGAAAAATAATATATATTTGGCTCCTAGCCTATGCAGAATATTGTGCTACACAAGTGAACATTTCATTAAACATTTACTGAGTGCCTACTAGCAATCAGGCCTAGTGGGAGAGGCCAGCAAGTCAAAAGCGAACATAGAGAGAGAGGACCAATCACTGGATCACTGGGCAACAAGTAATACACATTCCTCATCGCTGCCCATCTGCTGGAACAATAGCCTTATCACACCTCTCCCACCCATTCCCACTTTCTAGTAGGAATGAATTTGCTGATAAAAATAAAGAATTAATTGAAAATTTCGAAATGCGTTTGCAGGAGTTATATGTAAATATCTCCCTTAAAAATAGGAGTATGTTTAATTAATATTGTCTTTGCAACTCAGCAGTAATTATTATGAAATATAGACCAAAAGGACCATCAATTCACATTGTACGGTTAACAAACAACCCAGCAACAGCCAAGGCAACACTCACAAAGTGAACTAAACAGTAACTATTTACTTTGTTAGAGTAAATTAAAATTTCTCAATGAAATAATAAGATAAGAATAGAATAACAGTTTACAATCTCTCTGCTGAACCATGTATTGCAAGTCATGCTTTCAGGACATTTCATCAATTTCAACCTTCATAAGACCAGGAGCAACAGGGCCTGCCATGTAGCTGAGCTTCTGCCAGCCATGACAATGAAAGTCTAGGGGTGGCACACTGTCCATTCCCTCGGGGAAGTCAATGGCTTACACTCCAGGAGACTTTCATGACCCCCTCAGGGAAACCCCCACAATGCAACAGCCGCAAGTGGCCTCCTACTTTGTGCATCAGTGTGAGCCTAATCAAGAGAGAGAGAGAGATTCTCCATATATTATTGTAAGTGCTGATAAGAGGAGGTGGCTAGGGAATTGTGGGAGCTCAGAGGAGGTTCCCTGAGCCAGCTGGAGGTCTCTGCCTCATCAACGATACAAAGATACAAGTCAAATATGGTCTTTGCTTTTAGAGAACTTAAAGTGGAACACAGGTAAGATGTAAAAATAATAAGAGGATACTGAAAAATGAACAAAAATATTAATGTACAGCAGCCAAAATTATCAGACTGTCCTAGTGGTTTCCATAATTCTAAAAATAAAATCCAAAGCATTCACTATAACACTGTGGCCAAGTGGCCTGGCCCGGGTTTCCACCTCCCTCCACATCGGTAGCCAAGGATGCACCCACCTCTCCATCTTTGCCTTTGCTATGCTCCTGTCTGGAACATCCTCCCCCAGATCTCCAGCTGCTCACTCTCTCACTCATGAGACCTCAGTGAAAGGCCCCGCCTCAGACAGACGTCTCCTATAAAGTGTCTAACACGACGATGCTACTCTTCATTTTCCACTACCTTACCTGCTTGCATCTCTTTAGAGCATGCAAAATGCCTGACATTACATTAGACAGCTTCTTAGTTTCACTGCCTTCTCATGTCCCTGGGTCTAAAATAGTGTCTGGCACTTAGTAGGAGTTGAATAATTACATGTTTAATAAATGAGTGAGTGGTTGTAAACAATAAACTATAGAAATATCAATATCTATATCTATATATATATATACACACACACACATATATATATATGGCTATTATGCAAAGTGTCCCCCACAGGAGTTCGACCAGGAGACTGGGAGTTCTACCACTTGCTATGACCACCAGGGGGCGGCGTGGAACAAAGGATGGCCCTGGCCAGCAGTTGGCAGCCAGGGAAGGGAGGCCCCAGCCGGCAGCCAAAAGAAAGGCCCCAGCTGGCAGCCAGAAGGCCCCAATCAGCCCTGATTTCTGGCAGGCCTAGGGATCCTATCTGTGCACAAATTTTGTGCACCGGGCCTCTAGTAGAGTAATAAGAGCTTTGTTCCAATTGGAAGGAATAAGGAAGGAGTGAGATTTATGCTTTCTGAAGCATAAATCTGGACTTGTGTCTGGGAGAGAGGAGAGAAAAAAGAAAGATGAGGAGGGAAAGGATGGAAAAGCAACCAGGCTAAGTAAGCCCAGAGGATGCTGTATAGGAACATGTGAAGGGTATCTCTGCAGCAGCATAAAACACAGGAGTAAGACCACAGAAGTCTGTGTCTGCAAATTCTGCAAGAGCTAGCATGTGGGTGAGAGAACCCATCTTCCCCCATCTTCTCTCCATGACAGTTTAAACTTCATTCATGTTAATTTAATGTATCATTAATAGAAAATAACATGTTTGATGCCTAATATATGCCTGGCACAACTCATGAGCTTTTACATGTCATCTTATATAATTATTATAAATAATTGTGATTTAATGAGATGATCCAGGTAAAGCATTTATCAAAGAATAATAGGTCCCCATTAAATGCTGCTAGTGATACAGTGTTTTGTTTTTATTATTATACCTCTTTCTTACAATAACTCTGTCAGGTAGCTATTAAGGTACTATTTAGCCCCATTTCACAGATAAGAAAATAAAGGCTCACAGAAGTTAATTCTATAGATCACGTTAAGTTCCAGCTCAACTTTGTCCCAACTTCAGAGTCATTTTTCCACCATACTGAATACATTCTTAAATTAGCATGTTTTGTGTAAGACTGACAATAGGTGAGTACACATGTTTAGGATCTATATTTATGTACAGTAGCTAACCTCACTGTAAAGAAAATTCACAGGGTAGGGACTGGACTATTGGGAGCTGGCGATGTAGTAGCCCATCTTTGGGTGTTCCTTTAAGTCCCATAATTTCATGTCTCTGTTACAGCTTCAAAAAGTCAATCCTTCTCTGGGTCAAATTCCTTCTTATTGAGTATCCCACCTTTTATTCCCTCTTCCTCTGTGTTCGTAGAGAAAACCGCGTTGTGAATAGGATATGAAGGTCTGTCAAAATGTGCGCTTGAAGGAATAATAGGAACAGAATGTGTAAAACCAGATCCTCCTGGTCTCCCAGCAGAAAGGTCACTAGCTCTAATAGAAGTACCCTTAGGTGAAAACAGAAGGCAGAGGGAACTCTTCTGCTCTCAGAAAATTCAAAAAATATATGTAAATATGCCTCTCATCTAGGCCAACTCTCCAAGGGACTGGAAGGGAAGGGGGAGGGGCAGGACTTAGTCTCTACTGACCCCCAGCTCCTGGTCAGAGCCAGCCCAGCATCCCAGTGGGGCCCTTGGAGCCTGACACCAATTACTAACTATATATTAATGGAAACAATCCAAGCAACTATTTTTTCAATACCGCATATAACCCTAAGGGCAGGGAAATGTCAAACTGAATGCTTAATAAGGTTGGTGCGAAATGCTTTCAGGGTGAAATGTTAAGTTTTCAGGCACAAATGGAAATAATTCAGGGAGTGGGGGAAAAAGGTAACAGCTCGCCTCCTTAGCATACACAGTGTGTAGGTTTGATTACTGAATAGAGATATGAAATATGTGCTAAATAATTCTTCTGAACAGCTCATTAGGCCTAATCCATCTCTGATTTCTATGGGCCCATTAATTCCAAATATGCATCTGCTTATACAACCACACACATCCACACACGATCGTAAAAAGGCCGGCCTAATTTCACAATGTAATATCCTGGAAATGACAACAGGTAACACGTCAAATTGGACAGTATTCAGATCTTAAATATTTATAACTTTCAGGTGTGATAAATAAAAATGACAAAGAATAACAGACCAAAGACGGATGGCATTTCAGTTAGGAAACACCAGCCCCACGTGGCTAGGCGTGTGTGCGGCGGGGGCCGGGCCCCAGCACTGACTGCCACTAGGAAGCTGGACCAGCCTGGAGAGCGTCCCCATGGAAACCGCCAGGCATCCTCCACAGCAAATAAAACCCGTGCAGGTGTTGTGTTTGTTTCTGTGGGAATTTTAAATTTATTTCTCATCGCCTATCCTTTGTGCTGCCCTCATCACTTGTTCCTTCATTTGGATGCTATCCTAGTTCTCACAGTCACTCAAGGCCCTAAACCTGTCTTTTTTTCACTCCTTACCCTTCTCCAGTTTGGAGATTGCCCCCTTCTTGCCCTGCTCCTCTTTTAACAGGTCATGGAGCTGCTGCTTCCTCTGTTTTGGACGTTTTTCCCGCTGGCCCTGCAGGGCTCTCCCTTGCTGCCATGCTCTGCTCCTGACCACCTTTCAAACGCCCTCTCGCTGCACCCGGGTTACTCTGTCCCTTACCCACAGTGTACTTTCTAGCACAATGCTTTGACTGTTCCCATGGTGATGGACAGCTGGGTCTGCTGGATACACCTGTGCAGGCGTGTGCTGCTCATGGGTGCTGATGGAGGGAGGTGAAGAAGCACAGCTTCCCCCTGGCTGGTATGGCTCAGTGGATAGAACGTCAGCCTGCGAACTGAAGGGTCCTGGGTTCGATTCCAGTCAAGGGCACATGCCCGGGTTGCACATTGGATCCCCAGTGTGGGACACACAGGAGGCAGCTGATCAATGATTCTCTCATCATTGACATTTCTATCTCTCTCTCCCTCTCCCTTCCTCTCTGAAATCAATAAAAAAATATTGTTTTTAAAAAAGAAGCAGCAGCACAGCTTTCTCTATCCAACCAGGAGCCCTAGTGACTGACTGTCAGACTGGAGGCAGGGAAGCTGTTCCTGACTGGCCTGGACGAGTTGCATGCTGGGAGAGGATGCTGTTTTCCAATGTGTGGGGCTACAGCCCAGTCTCCCTTCACTCCTCGCTCTGTGAGGAGGGGGACTCAGTGTCTAGACCAGTGCCTGGCATGTCCAAGATGGACAGTAAGCAGTGCTGAGGTGGCACAGGCAAACTCCTCTGTGCACCTTCAAGATGGCATTAGCTCCTAGCAGGGGCGCAGTCGTCCAGGGCACACTGAGATGACAGTGAGAATGAGACAGGTCCCTGACCCCACTGCCCACTGAACTTCCACGTCTCTGCACTGCCTGTGGTCCTTGCATGTCCCACGCACACTGCCTCCCCCACTTCCCTGTCCACAGCATCCTTTCCCCTTTAGCAGATGCACATGGGACCACCTCACCACTGGCTGCTCTTCTCGCACCTGACCTCTGACAATGGTTTTCCCTCCTTTCTTTTCAACATTTTTAAGTGCAAACCCACAAATCATCCCATCTGTCTCTTTACTGGGTGTCAGGTCAAACACAAAAATGCTAGAATATCTCTGGCACAAAAGGTGACACTAAATCACAAACCTCCAGCCATGAATAAGCAATAAGAGGTGTTTTCACTAATTGCAGTGTCTGCACTGGCTCCACTGAGGGCACCTGCACATTCACGTGGAAGTAAGACTGTCCTTTGTCCCTGGTTTTCTCCTGACTAAAGGAAGGCAGACGGTTCACTTGGTTCTGAGGGTAAAGAGCCAAGCAAACGAAAAGCAAACCCTTGAGGCTTCAGTTTGAAAAGGCCACGGGTCTCACGTTCAGCCCCATGCAAAAGTCACCCAAAGGCTTGCCAAGAAATATTAATGAGTGCTTACGTGTGGATTTTAGACATGCATCTGTGTATTTTCATGCAGCTGAAATCAGAAAATATGAATGATAATAGTGGCGGTGAATCCCGTAGGTGAAGGCTAGCTATCTATAATAATAAAAGAGTAATATGCAAATCGAGTGAACGACTGAACAGCAGAACTACTGTCCGGACAACCTTCTGGACGACCACGCTATGACACACACTGGCGCCAGGCCAGCCAAGGTGGTTGCAAAGTGATTGGCCGGGGGCCCCACCATCGCCCCACAATCACACTGCAGAGGGAGGCCCAGGCCAGCCAAACGATCGCACCCCACCCCTGTCGCCTGCAGAGGGAGGTGACCGGTGGTGTGGGAGGAGGGCAGCACAGCACAGATGGCAAACAGTGGTAGTGGCAGTGGCAGTGCAGCAACAGGGGTGTGGCCAGCTGCCAGCTGGGGGAAGGAAAGCCCCGATAGAACCTGATCACCAGCCAGGCATAGGGACCCTACCCGAGGGGTCCTGGATTGCACAAGGGTGCAGGCTGGGCTGAGGGACACCCCGCCCCCATGCACGGATTTCCTGCACCAGGCCTCTAGTTGTAAAATAATGAACTCCAAGATCTCGGCAGCCTGTCACTAGGGAAGTGTATTTCTCCTTTTGTGCAGGATTCCAGCTCAGGAGGTTCTGGGTCAGCCTGCAGGGTGGGGTGGAAGCCGGCTCTGTGCAGGCATCTTACAACCTGGCTGCAGGAGCATCTGCCAAATAGGACGCGGGTTTCCAAGGTAACTTTGGACATCAGCATCCAGATGGCTAAGGAGAAAAGCATGAAGTATTTCATCTGGGAGCGTTTTATGGGCCCATCCACACCTAACTTTCACTCACATTCCTGTGGGTAGAACTGCATCATGTGACCATGCCTACATTCAAAAGAGGCTGGGAACTGCAATGGAGCTTTGTGCCCAGGGAAGAGAATAAACAAGTCTTTTTAAACGGCTAAGAACCTCTCCTTCAAGTGTGAAGAACCGAACAGCACAGTGCAGCTCATGCCCCGCCTTCTCATTTCAGGAACAGGGAAACTGAGGCTGGATAAGCTAATTGTCCTAGCACCCGTGGTGACCTCAGAACAGGGCTAAAGCGCAGGTCACCTTGGCCCTAGGCCACGACTCACGTTCCAAAAACAGTGACACTTGCCGAGATTTTTCAGAATCACTCCTCCACAGAGAGGGTGTAGAGCTGCAGGATGTGAACCAATGTCGGCCCCGCCTCCAGCCCTGGGTACCTGTCCACAGGGTTCCCAAGAGCATAAGGTTCAAGCAGTGCGACCTGCCCACAGCAGACACATCGCACGCCTGGTTCCTCCCCAGCGGTGCACAGCTCACACACAATGAGCGGCAGGCCCTGTCCTAAACACTTCATATTTCACTCCTGGCTCGGTATTCCCATCACTAGTTCCCTTTAACAGTGACAAAACGGAGGGCCAGGGAGGTTAATCAATGTGCCAAAGGTCACACACTGGAGAGGTGGCTGAACCAGGATTTGAACCCAGGGTGTGGTCTGGTTCTAAACCCTCCATTTAATCACTCTGGTTTACAGCCTTAAAGTAAAATTCCCGTAATAAAAAAAGTTTACAATAAAACTACAGACGTTGAATAACATGATACATCTCAGGCTCACAGCCTGATTTCTGCCTGGCTGTGCCTTCCTCCCTTTCCTCCCCCCAGGTTCATAGGCCTTAGGCTAGAAATGAATCCTTATTTTCAAGTGTTTATTAGATTTTCTGTAGACTTCTTGGGAAAGTAGAGATTTAAAGGTCTCTTAGATTCTGCAGGTGCAGATTTTATTAAGTGCGTCACCCTGTCCCAATGGTCGCACGTTGGTGTCCCGTCCCCCTCACTGTTCTAGAAGACAAAACCAATGCTCAGTCACATACACCCTGGCCGAGCGCTGTTCAGAACACCCAAACTCATGCCAAGACAGAGATAGGCCTGAGTCTGGCTTCTAATAAAAAAATAAATAATATTCACTGTGAACAGCTTGCTATTATTCCTAATAAACTTTTCATTCACTCAGCAAATATTACTTACTGTATCCCATGTTCCAGGCAATAATTTCACCACTATAAATGAGGGCAATAAAGTCCCTGGCCCAGCAGATCTTACATTTTGTGGAGAGGTGATAAGTGGTAGAGAAATAACAGCGTTTTCTGAGTGCTGAGGGCTTGAAGAAAATTAAAGCGAGCTAAGGGACAGAATGACATGGGGGGGCATGGCTACATCCAATCGAAGGTCTAGAAAGCCTTCTTTGAGAATGGGGTATTCCAACAGAGACACCACGAATGCCATGAGGAGCGCAATACTATAGTGGGTCCCGGAAGAGGAAAGAGCATGCCCTCAGGCAAATGTGGACTTGGCAGGTACAAGAAACAACGGGGAAGTTCAGAGAGCTGCCTCCTTGTGAGTAGGGTGGGACGATGACCAAAGGTAGGCAGACACCAGGTAATAAAAAGCCTTTTATCCCAGTGAATGTTTGCATTTCATTCAAAATATAACTAGAAGCCACTGTAGGGTTTTGAATAGGCAGGGATGTGATTTGACTTACGTTCTTTTATTTTTGTTGTTGTTGTTAATCCTCACCCAAGGATATTTTTTTCCCCATTGATATTTAGAGAAAGTGGAAGGGAGGATGGAAGGGAGGGGAAAGAGAGAGAGATAGTGAGAAAGAAAGAGAGAGACATCAATGTGACAAGAGACACATTAATGGGTTGCCTCTCACACATGCCCCAACTGGGGCTGGGGATCAAGCTGGCAACCCAGGTACATGCCCTTTATTGGGAATTAAACCCATGACCCTTTGGTTCATGGGCAGATGATTTAACCACTGAGAAACACGGGCCAGGGATGATTTATGTTCTTAAGTGAGAACTCAGCCTACTAGTCGGAGGATAGACTCTGGTAGAGCAGAAGTGGGAGAAAAAGGACCAGATGAGATGCTACTGGCATAGTGCAGGAGAGAGTTAATGGCAGCAGACTACAGAGGTGGGGTCTGAGATGGTTAAAAGTGGTCTAATTCAGGAGGTAGCTTAAAAAGTAAAGACAAACACAATTTACTGATAAATTCCATGTACCATAAGGACAGAAAGAAAAAATATGTCTATTACATTTTGGGCATGAATGGCGGTGCCCATTCTTAAGACAGGGACAGAGCAAGAGAAGATATGTTGGTAGTGGCTGACGATGGCTCCCCTGGGGGCTGGTATTAAGAGCACTGGCTGTGCCCTAGCCTGTTTGGTTCAGTGGATAGAGCAACAGCCTGCAGACTGAGGTGCCAGGTTTGATTCCAGTCAAGGTCAGGTACCTCAGTTGCTGACCCGGGCCTAGGTCAGGGTGCGTGCAAAAGGCAACCAATCAACGTGTTTCTCTCACATCAATATTTTTCTCTGTCTTTCCCTCTCTCTTCCACTCTCTCTAAAAATCAATGGAAAAATATCCTGGAGTGAGGATTTAAAAATAATTTTTAAAAAAAGAACACTGGCTGGAAGACCTCCAGTTTGAGATGTCTGAGTCATACATTGATCTGCAGATCAACAACAGGATGTGCAGCCTGGAGCTCCAAGTGACAGAGACTGGTCAGGAGAGAGAGAGGCGAGGACTACAGCCAGAAAGGGGTTCTGGGTAATATGCGTGTGCTCCAGTGTAACTGGGGATTTTGAGAAAGATAGAAAAAGAACTGTCCAGCCATCACAGAGCACCAGGCAGAGCATCTATCAAACTTTCAGGCCTGGTGAAAAGCAGAATATAGGTATGGAAATAACCCAAGAAGTGGCCAAGTTTCAGCTTAACTGCCACACATTGCAGTAGTTCTATTGCTAGCTTTACCCAGTAGTCAGATAAATTTCTATTGAATGAGTACAAAAAACGA
>NW_005371354.1:1286366-1295740 GCF_000412655.1 Myotis brandtii
TTAAAACTAAATACCATTGCACTTTGAAGTTATTTATTTTATGTTCTTACAAGCTACTATCTTTTTAAAGTATGATAACTTTGTAAAACACTGCGTAATATGAAGCGAGTATTCTCATGATCTGTCCGCAATAGGTGAAGTGAGAGAAAACAAAAGATGAGACCGTTCAGGGAAGACAAGAGACTGGGACAGAGGGATTTTGCCAATGACAGGCCATAAGAACCAGAGAGAAGGATTGTTTGGAGGATCAAGGGAGAGGTTTGCAATCGGGTGAGATTCTTGGATGTACAGGATTCCATGGTTAATAAGAATCTATGATACATGGCCTGGTGGTCTTTGCCTTCTGAGGTGGCTACAATAACCTGAAAAGTAAGATTCAATAGGGTTTGTCCCTATGGTCTCTTAGGAAAAAGAGGGTAATCAATTCTCATTATATTCCTATGCCAGATCGGCCTCCTAGACACAGGCATAGCTCAGAGATATTGCAGGTCTGGTTCCAACTACCACAGCAGAGCGAGCATCACAATACAGTGAGCTGTGCTCTTTCTGCTGGTGGAGGGCCTTGCCTTCAATGTGTGAAATGAGCAACCTCTGTGAGGCGCAATAAAGCAGAGCACAATAAAGCAAGGTGTGTCTGGACTTGCCAGGGAGAGGCTGGGAAGGCAGGACTGGCATGGGAGCAGTCACTCTGAGAGCATCCACAGCTCCGACGCTGCCTCTGTGGACTACAGTGGCCGGTGTCATGGTGGGTGACAGGGCGGTCTAACCAGCCTTCATTGGCCCTTTACATGTCATGATTATTGAAGAAAACAGTAAAACCCAAGCATATCCGCTTCCTGGAGCTGTTATAAAAGTGCATCCCAAACTGGACACCTAGGCATCTCCTGCCTCACGGTTCTGAAAGCCAGAACTCTGAAATGAGGTGTTGGCAGGACGTGCTTCCTATGGAGCTTGGAGGAGAGAATCCTTCTTTGCCTGGTGCTAGCTTCTGGGTCCCTGGCATTCCTTGGCTAGCAGCCGCATAACGCCTACCAGTCCTCGTCGTCACATGGCCTTTCCCCATGTGTGTCTCCATATCGTCATCTTCTTACAAGGACACCACCAGTTACAATGGATTAGGGGCCCACCCCACTTTAACATGGATTCATCGTAAATATCTAATTACATCTCTAATGACCCTACTTCCTTATAAGGTCATATTATGAGGTCCTGGGTGCTAAGACTCAGACATATCTTTTTTTTTTCTTTTTTCTTTTATTGTTTTTTTTGGGGGGGGGCGGGCTGAGAAGAGGGGTAGGAAAGGGTGATGCAATTCAACCCACATCACCAAAGTGTTGCTTTTTCTAGGTCTCATGTAGAACAACTACAGCAAATTAAAAATAGTCTGCATATATTCTTTCTTCCTCATAGGTTCCGACTGGTTAGAATTGTTGAGATTCAGCCTTTCTGATGAGTAAATTTCTCCAAAGATGATTACTCTAAGGGCAAGAGCACTTCTCCGTGCATCCACTACACCACAGACTGTCTGAAAGCCAGACAAGATCAGCAAATTATTTTCACACAGTTACATCTTCCTTTGCCTCCACGGGGCAAACAAAGCTTTGTCTGAGGGTTAATTTCAGGTTTGTCATTTTTCCACCAGTCTAGCGGTTGATGC
Organism: Myotis brandtii; assembly: GCF_000412655.1. Taxonomy (NCBI): domain Eukaryota; kingdom Metazoa; phylum Chordata; class Mammalia; order Chiroptera; family Vespertilionidae; genus Myotis; species Myotis brandtii. Next base: position 1,288,024 of record NW_005371354.1, read on the forward strand.
TGTTCTCGTTACAAATATTATTCTTGGCAAAAACCATCAACAATATTGCGAGACTAAGTCAAAAGTTCATTGTTCATTTTATAAGACAATTCTAACCCTCCCAAAAGCTTTTGAAGCTAAAACATCTCACAACGACACGACAGCAAGCTGGCCAAAGGCATCCATATAAACCCAAACAAACTTAACCACATGAAGCAATGAGATTTGGGAAAAACAGAGCATGAGAGGCTGAGACTGCTAAATATAATTTAAACCAATTTACACTCATGGGATCGGCTTGAAGTGAGACTATTTCGGTGGTTCCATCAGTGAGCTGTGAGATCATCTGCTAATGCCAGACACTGGTCTTGCCCCGGATTTGCATGTGAGAAAAGTTACCAAATGCAGACGGCCTTCCTTCCTGCTGTTACCATCTCCGTGCAAGTCCTGAGCTACACTCCCAGTGAACAGGAGATGTGAATGAAGGGGAAATGCCATCAGAGAACATTAACACTGTGAGGGCTTAAACCCCTGCAAGCAATGGCTTCCTTACTTCCAGGGAATTATCATGGAAAAATCAGTCTTTCAAGGAAAAGGATCTATACTAGTAAATTCTAAATCTATACATAAATTCCTGGCTCCCCTATTTGTTTCAGATAACCTGGCTCCATAGAACCTTCTGGATGGTTTGTTCTGGTAGGAAATTTATCTTAAGAGCCATGAACTGTCATAACTTGCTATGTAGCAATCTTGTTATGAAAAATAAAGAAATGCCTGTCTTCTCACTCCCTCTCTGAAATAAAATAGCTCAAGAAATTATTTGAACTGAAGAAGATACCTAGAATAGAAACAGATGTGGAAGAGAAACACAGAAAAGTATAATTCCAGGAAAGTGTAGAGGCATTCCTCTGGCCAAGATCTCTCAGAAGCAAGAGATGGTATGTGGGTGTAGCTACATAGATGCTTAAGCTACAGTACTTTTTTAAAAAATATGTATTGTTAGTACTTTTTATTTTATTTATTTTATTTTTTAATACATTTCTATTGATTTCAGGGAGGAAGGGATAGGGAGAGAGAGAAACATCAATGATGAGAGAGAATCATTAACCGGCTGCCTCCTGCATGCCCCCCACTGGAGATCGAGCCTGCAACCCAGGCATGTGCCCTTGACCAGAATCAAACCCAGGACCTCTCAGTCCACAGGCTGACGCTCCATCCACTGAGCCAAACCAGCTAGGGCTACAGTACCTTTTTTTAATTTTTAATATATTTTATTGATTTTTTACAGAGAGGAAGGGAGAGGGATAGAGAGTTAGAAACATTGATGAGAGAAAAACATCGATCAGCTGCCTCCTACACACCCCGTAATGGGGATGTGCCCGCAACCAAGGTTCGTGCCCTTGACCGGAATCGAACCTGGGACCCTTGAGTCTGCAGGCCAACGCTCTATCCACTGAGCCAAACCGGTTAGGGCTAAGCTACTGTACTTTTAATGAAAATTGCTAAATGCATGAATAAACATGTATACGGATACATACATATGTGTGTATGAATGGAAAAAGTAAGTTGTAATTACACACTAAGCTTTATGTCCTTTATTTAATTTTAACCCAAAAGAGCCATGTGTGGTAGGGAATGACTGTCCCCTTTACTCAGAGAGATTAAAAAGTTTTCATCCAAGATCACACAGGGTAAGTACTTACACCAGGGCTCTGGGAATGCTGCCTCACAGTCTGCTTTCTTCCTGGCACACCACCCCTGATGGAATATGAGTTAGTAACGCTTTGCTGGTTAGAGATCTTTGTCTCCACCAAGTGCGTTTCCATTAAACTTTCCTATTGCTAACTCCTCTCTCTTGCCTCACACAGGCAATTTGAAATTACAACCTAAACCCAATGAGGTTTTTTTTTTAATTTCCTAAAAAAATGGTTTTACTCGGCCATCTATGTGATGTTAATGGCATTATTTATTTATTTTCAGGATCCTATTACACAGAGTGGGAACCCATCAACCTGCTCTCGGGGAAGCAAACTGACCTCGGATAATGCAAGGACAATGTTATACTTTACCCATCGAGACTCTGTACTTAGAATAAATATGCTATTAATATTAATGGCATTTTTCTCAAGATTTCCCCCAAGAGAGATGCCAATGATCCTACTTCTAGCACAACAAAGAAGGAGATTGATAGGTCAAGGCCCCACCTACTCTGCCCCCTACACCAGGGCATCCAGGTAGCCTGGCTTGCAGACTCGTCATAGAGCCACATTTCCACCTGGATCTGTTCAACGTCCCATTCCAGAGAAATGCATGGTAACATCTGCAGAAGGATTAATTCTCCGTGAGAGAGTCCAAGATTGCTGCTATCCGGAGCAAAGGTTGGTGGAAGAACCTGGAATGAAAGTCTTACTCTGAACAAAATATGGAGATCCTAGGGTTCTTGGACAACAAGGGACCCCTGGAGGCCAGCGGGTCATCTCTGTGTCACATACATACTCCCACACCCTAGTCCTAATGTACTTCTAGAAAATACATTCTTGTGCTCCAGGACAAGAAGGAAAAACCAAATTCCCTTTCTAGGAAGAGAAGAACTTGGCAATGAACAAGTGATAGCAAGAAAACATCCCTTTGGTGAGAGAGAGAAAGAGAGAGAGAGAGAGAGAGAGAGAGAGAGAGAGAGAAAGAGAGAATATGAGCCTAGAAGTCAGATGTCCCAGGCTCCGCCACCACCTGACTGTGATTTGGGAAATGCCTCTCTTTGCCTCTGTGTTTTGGTTTCCTGATCTGTAAAATGGGAACAGCAATTGCATCCACCTCATGGAGCAACTATGAAGATTAAAATAAGACCTGTCAGCGGCGCGCTCAGCACCTGACACCTAGTAAACAGAGCTGCTCCAGACAAAATCAGAGGCCGAGCCTAAGGGCTAAGAAGGCAGATCCTCTTACCAGGCAAAACCAGCAGTCAGGAGAGAGCATGATAATCAACATTAGCTAATTGCCCCAGAAACACAGTCAGTGTCATGCGTCTTGCACTTAGTGGGGAAAAGGGGCTTCCTTCAGGTGCCGGTGGCCTAGACCAGGGCTCACCCTAGATTAAGTGTGGGCTGGGTGTCAGCTCCTTCTCGCCCTTTCAGAAAGGCATCCTTGTGCGAGACTCATTACCAGAAGCCTCATTATCTGTAAAGCCAGGTGGCCGAACTCCCTGGACTTCTTAATCCTTCCAAAAGCAAAAGAAACATTTCTGCAAAACACCTATACGTGCAGGTGAGGCATGCTGAAGGCCTGGTGTCCCTCTGCACCCCTCTCTGGGTTCCCTTGACAACTGGCAACTGGGTTCTCCTTCTGCCCCATGGTTGGTTGGGCTTTTCGTTTTCCCATTTTAGGTTTTGGCTCCTTCAACAGACTGAGTGTGCTTCCAGGAGCCTCCCTCTGCAGCCCCATCTGTCCATGCTCTTTGGAGCCCCGGTCCGCCGGCTGGATGCCTGGCAGGCCCCGGAGGTGAGCACCGGGTGGTGGGTCTTCAGAGGGGGCAGGGCAGTGAGGACAGCACAGGCTTCCTGAGTGACACTGCTCTTCCGAATGAGTTAACTCATAAACAACAGATCAATAGTTACACCACGAGACAACCGCTGCCAGCCACTCCCCGAGTAGAGAGAGAGAGGGATGGGCAGAGATCTGCTTTTCTGGGCTCCTTCTTACCTTGAAAATGCTAATTTCCCTGAGGTCCACCTGAGGTTGACCACATCAACAGAGAGTGACATTGCTTCAAAGGTGCTGGCTAAGGGAGCAATCTGGCAGAAAGAGGGCGTGTGTCATGGGTGCAGCGATGAAATAACAGGCAACTGACACAGCCCATCTGTGTCCTGGACAGAGAGACACCAGCTCAGTCACTCAAGTCCTCAAGAGCGGCCTCACCTCACAGAGAAGAGCCACCTCGCACAGCAGCACAACCTGGACAGCAATAGGCCGGGGCAAGGCCAACACAAGACAACGAAGGGAAAAGGACAGAGAAGGGCGAACAGAAGAAGATCAGGATCTCAGAGACAGTCCTTCATTCATTCATGCAACACCTCTCTTCTATATGCCAGACATCGTGGAGAGTAAGACAGAGAAGGTACCTACCCTCAAGGAAATTACAGCCCAGTTGGGGAAAACAGATCATGAACACATAGCAAATAAACGAAAGGGAACACTTTCTGATACGGATGACTGCTCCAAAGAAATAATCCCGGATGACCTGCCGAATATAGGGCTGGTGGCAGTGGTGGTGGGTTATTTCATGTGAGTGTCCAGAAAGGCCTCAGTGAGGCTCCCATGTGAGCGAGGGCCAAGATGGTAAACAACTGCCCATGGGAAGGAGACCTGGAGGAGGGGCATTCCCAACAGTGGGACCGTGAGTGCAAAGGCCGTGTGGCAAGGACGAGTTTTCTGTGTTCATGAATCAGAAAGCAAGCCAGGAGGACAGTCCCTCAGATTTTATCAGCAAAAACCATGGACCATGTCACGAGCTGGGTATTGGGATGTGACCCTGAAGAAGGCATCCCTCCGGCTTCCAGAGGCCATGGAGTAGCTGGACAGACGAACAGAGACTCCATCGGCCTAAAAATGCAATGCTCAGTGGTTTCCAGGGTAGAGATAAAGCGCCAGGCCTTCCAGCATCTGAAAGGGGACTCGGTGAGTTTTCTCAAGTATCAAAACCACATGATTCTGTGCTGTTCCATGGAACTGCTACATCAAAGCTCAACTTCAACCTGGTACATTTCTCAGATGTTTTATTCACTCATCACCTCCCCCCACAAAAAAAAAAAGCACCGTGCAGTGGCAAAACCTAAAGTATAGGAAGAGGACAGGGGTGTAGCTCAGCCTCCAGTACTCACTTTCCAGATGAGCCCAGGGAAATATTTGGGGGATCTATAAACACATGAAACACATTCAGCTAAATCGCCAAGTAACACAGGGACATGCAGTGGAGGTCTCTAATTAATGACACCCATACAGTTGGGCCTCAGGCTCTGCTGCTCTCACTGCCTCCTCAGTGTGCCCATCAGCAGAGCTGTCCTGCCCCACTGGGGGGGGGGGCACTCTTTTCCACCGTGTACCAAGCACTTGCCAATGGGCACTCTGCCTCAGGTGCCAATGGCCTCTTGCCCACAGCCCGCCTTCTGAGTTGGACCCAAGGCCCTGCAGCTGGGAGCCCACGTCACATGCCGTTTTACACTCCAACCCCCAGCTCAGTGGCCTTCATGTAAGAACCACTCAATAAATCTCCGCTGATTGGCCACAGCTGTATTTTAAAAGCCAATGATGGAGAAATGTGGTAAGGAGACAAATTGAATATAGGCTGGGGATAGTTTTGGTTCGTTTTCATTTGTTTCATTTGTTCAGTGAACATTCGGAAGCACACCAGGCTCACAGCATTACATGATCTCTGCTTTTCAAGAGCTACCTGCCCCCAGTCCACAGGGAGGAAGAAGACAGAGAGTTCAACAACACAGGTGTACACTGAAATGAGTGGGGGAGAGATTAAGTACCAGCGTGGAATTAGGAGAAAGAATGCATTGGGGAAGGCTGTTGTACAATGTCAAGGAGCAAAGTCCTGAGTCAGCATCCCCCCACTGCCCCTTGTGTGATTTTAGGTGAATTCCCCTCTCTGGGCCTCAGTTTGCTCATCAATAAAATGGGAATAATCAAGTCTAGTTCAGAGAGTTGTTGTGAGAATGAAATGTCACCATGTATAAAAAATGTTTCTGTCAAGAACTGGCCAGTAGTTGACAGAATAGTCATCTTATTAAAAATTATTATTACTAATGCCACACACTATGGTTTCAAAACTTCCCGGCTGTGGAACCTTAATCAAATGATGTCAATTTTCCACGCCTCAGTTTTCTCATCTGCAAAGGGGGATAATAATAGCACCTGCACGGTAGGGCTTTTTATTAGGGTTAAATGCTAATATTATGAGGTTGGATGATGGGTGAGATATTATATAAAGTATTTAGAATACTCCTTACCAAATAGTGACTGCTCAACAAACTTTGATTATTATCCATTATTACTGCACATTCTGTTTTATGTAACCTCACCCTTTTGAAAATATGCATATACTATCAGCAGGAGGGCAGAAAGAGTGGGAGACTGCAAATTGTCTGCAATTTTTTTCAGGCTGTCGATGGCATGTTAGGTGAGAGGTTTCCCAATACCTCCACAAGGATCGTTAGCGCTAATTAGATGAAATAAAACATCTTTAAAAGTTTCCTCACACTGGAATCGCTGCTGAGGCATTCATTCTTTGGGGACTGAAAAATCTCCAAAAGTGAAACTGGAGAGAACAAAGCAGAAGAAAAGGAAATCAGAGCAGAAGGCCCTCTGCTGGTTGAGAAGAAAACTACAAGCATCACCCTCATTGTCACCCAGGGCGATGTGGACAGGGTGGCTCTGAGGCAGAGCAGAGATGCTGAGGGCCTCTCTCTCTGTGGTTCTTTCTGTGTAGTTTGGTCACGTGCTGAACAAAAACAAGAAGGAAAGCAGAAAGGAAAGGAGGGAGGGAGAAAAAAAGAAAGAAGAGACCCACATAGACACATACAAAGCAAAAAAGAAGAACCCAGAGCCCTGAGCCAGTAGATTGCTGCAATCTGAAATCAGGTTATGTGCGAATTTTACGTAAACAAAATACACTCTAAAATCCCTACTTGTTTCTCTGTACAAAATGCAGAGCCTGTGTGGAGAGTTCAAGGGCTTCCACTCCACCAAGGTCCACCCACCATGGGGCCCTTCCATGTTCCAGGGCATCAGGGCCTGAGAAGAGCCAGGGTCCCTCTGCTGAGGCGGGAGCATCCTCTATGCAGGCTCTGATACCCCTGCTGCCCGCTTCCCATCCTAAAGCAGGGCCATGGCCAGTGGGCTGTTGTCAGGCAGACTGAAGTTCTTCTAACCCCCACCCTGTAAGGCTGGACTCACTGGGAGGGTCTTCTCCTGATGTCAGGAAGACCGTCAGCCCAGGGGCTGGCACAGATGGCAGGAGCTGGTCCAGGAGGGCCTTTGCGTGCCATGGCTGGGCTGGGGCTAGACAGGAAGGCCCACCACATCCCATTTCCCCCATCTGCACTCAAACAAGGCCCAGTGTGCCTACAGCATGAGTGAAAATGCAAACAAACATGAGTGCCTAAAAGAGACAGGGAGAGGGGCCCCCAGAGTGAGGGGGCGGGGGAAGTAATAGAAAGAAAGACAAAGAAAGAGAAGCCAGCCAGTACATGAAAACCTGATTTTAAAGAGAAGCTGCTCCTAACCCAGGCCCATCCCCTGGCTGAGCATCTGCTAACTTCAGACACCCGCTGGAGCGTTCTGGTTCCCATGAGCCTGGGGGATGCCTTTAGAGACCAGATCCTGGCCTGTCCAACACCCCTCATGGTGCCCATAACATGGGAGCTACTGTCAGTCAGGGCTCCTTTGCTATTCCTATTTCGCCAAATCTCTAACAGCTACCTTCCACCTTCCCATTGAAAATACCATCCCATTTCTCTCTAAAATGCGCTCCCTGTGCAAATGTCTCCATTTTATCTCTTGGGCTGTTACTCCTCACAGCCAAAGGTTAGGGACAAGGGGGCATCCAGAGAACACTAAATGGCATCAACCACATTGCATTAGAAGTTCATTTTTGTTTCTCTCTTAAGTGGTCTGAAATCAAGGCACATTTGGAGCTCCCATTGAATCTCTCTATAAAGCAGATGCACAGTTATTT
>NW_005371354.1:1295756-1296375 GCF_000412655.1 Myotis brandtii
GATGCTTAACCTTCGTTCAAAATAGTCCCCAAAGGGCATAGTGGAAGAGGCTGGTTTCAGGGACTAAGGAGTGACTAGGGGTTCGCTGGGGCAATAGGGGTGAGCTCCCCGAAGTGAAAGGCGCACAGGATGCTTGTAGGTCTTGCAGGGTCCTTAAGTCACACACTTCCTTTGGCAATGTCCCGCCAGTGCCCCCTCCTCCCCATTTTCCATCCCCCGAGTATTGCTTTAAGTGCATCATCCACAAACAATCCAAGCTTAGAAGAACAGTCAGCAGGGGGTCGAACAGTGGACACCAGCAACAAGAATCGTCATGTGCAAAGGATGGGAATACGGTCACGTGGCCTCAATGGCCCCAGTTTGGAAAACTTTATTTAAAAAGGCATATTCCATCAAAGACACATAGGGAAATCATTCTTCCCATCAACCTTCCCAACACACCTCCCTTAGGCTGACTCTCTCACAAAATTCTGGAGTAAGATTCCATTGCAATCGCTAATCCCGTGTTGCCCTCCTGTGAGTGGTGTAGTTTGTAGGCTCTGGAAATCCAGTCAGCAGTTCAGCAGGCAGGGTGGTCAGGGAGACCGTCTTACTACATTACACAAAACAGAACCAAGAT
>NW_005371354.1:1296538-1298014 GCF_000412655.1 Myotis brandtii
CTCCAGTTGCTGTAAACCTTAACCCCACAGGTCAAGCAGGACCAGACTCAACACTGAACCTCAGCTCCTGCCCGTAAATGACTTACTGCTGGTGGACAACACCCAGAGCCAGAGCACAGTTACCCGGACACATGCTGTTTCCCACAGACAAACCAGACTCATCTCCACGACTTGGGTCGCAGAAAGCCACGCTCACCCAGGAAACGCATGCCCTTCTGCCCACCAGCTGGTGGCCTGGAGGCCGCCAGGAAAGGCCCCCAGTCAGGCCCAGGGCAAAACAGCAGCTCTGCCAGAGGCCGGGGCCCACCTGGCAACTCCCCGTGCCATGGGCAGAGTGAGGGCATGCACACGAAGCCAGACCCGTCCTTTGGGACGCATTCACTTCAGAGAAGACTGTTCACACCGAGCTCCATCCAGGCCCCAGTCACCATGGCCACCAGCCTGGGAGTCCCACAGTCCTCAATCCTGGCGACTTCCCGGCCCAGCCACCCTTCGTGCTTCCCAAGTCTCGGGCCAAGGAAGCCAGTGCTGGGGAAACAGCTCATCGCCTGAACCTCTGAGAGGTCCCCATGAAACTACCAACATTCCCTCCCCGCAGAGCGTCGCATCTGGCTCATCTGAGCTCCATCGCACACACTCACACCCCTAGCCCTCTCTCCCCGGCCCCCTTTCAAGTCAATGTCAAGTCACAGAAGAAGTGCAGCTCCCTACCTGAGGGTGGCGCTCTCCCCCTGCCGGACCGTCACGTTGTCCATAGCTTTGGGGAAGGTGGCATCTCCGCTGCGCACGGGCACTCCTGTGGGTACAAGGAACAGCAGCCTGAGAGACACGACCACGAGGCACTTCCAGGGCAGGAACAGGTACCCACAGACCCCCATCCTCGACAGTCACAACTTCCCCGAACTCCTCCTGCAGCCGCTCGGCACACGCCCCCGAGCGAGCACAGGAAGTGGGTGGGGTGGGGGAGAGCTGGGACCCAGCAGCGAACTAGCGGCGATGGAGAGGCGCGGTTTTTTTTTTTTCCTGGGAGAAAAGCGCGCAGACTCCTCCGAGTCTAATATTCCTCCCCCAAAGCCAGCCTCAGCGCTCCGGCCTCGGAGAACCAGAGGGGGCTTCCTCGGTGCAGCTTCGGCCGGGGAAAGTGGCCACGGGGAAACGGGCAGCTCCAGGCAGGTGCAGAGGCGTGGGCACGTCTCAGAGGTCCCTTCTTCCCATGAGCAGCTCCGACATGGCACTTCGGGGTGGCAGAAGCACTTCGGTACCCGAAGGGGAACGGAGGGTGGGTTGGATCCGGCCACGCAGAGCAGGCTGCAATCCCTCGCTTCCAGCCGGGGGAGATGCAACACTTTCTTTGTAAGTTTCAGAGGCAGGATGGCCGGCCAAATGCAATCGGTAACAATAGCGGAGATGGAAAGTGGAGCACGCAGGAGGCAGCGGGGGGTGTGCGAGGAGGCGCGGGCTGCGCAGGGAGCAGGC
>NW_005371354.1:1298889-1304320 GCF_000412655.1 Myotis brandtii
GCACCGGCAGAGGCGAGCAGTTTAACCGTTTCCCGCCTTGAAAAGCTGCCACTTCCAAATGAAGAAGGCAAAGTTACCAGGCCGTTTTAATAAGCCAGAGACAGCTTAATCAGGGTCACCAGCGAATGAACGAGGACAGGAAAACCCTGCAGCATGCATGCATGCGCCTTTAAAATGATCCGATTAATTCCATTAGCATGGAGAGTACATTTGGAGTTTGGGGAGGATGTTTTAGAGTAATCTCATTTTTATTCAACAGTCCACACCCATCTCACCACCACCCCGCTCAAAAAAAGCTAGTTTAAAACACCACCGTCAACACCACCTTTCTAAATAAAGATCTTCCATATACAAAACAAACGCAGAATCACAGAAGCCTCTCCGCATGTGAAACTGACAAAATTCGCATCGAAATCTTGCTCAAGTTCTGACACTGACTTACATTCCTTATTCTGGTTTTGTCGACATTAAAAGATGCTGGCCCTGCAAAAGTGCCCCCTCCGGATCCAGCGAGCCTCTTCCCTGAGGCTTGCAGAGGGCTCCCAGGTTTCCTGAGCTCACCCTCTGGCAGAAATGATTTCACCTGAATGGTTGTGTTTCTCACATTTTTGAAACCTGGAAGAAAAATGGGATTCGTCTCAGTTCACGCCCGGTCCCCTCTCTGGATGCTGCAGGTCCCTGGGTACCTACATTTTTATTTCTCTCTCAACTTCAGCTCTGATGGAATGTGGTGCACGCTCCTTCCTGGGCCTGGCTCCTTAGCAGTAGGGAAGCCGGAAGCAGCCCAGCCTGCCCAGCTGTGTTAACTCTGCCTTGGGGTCTTGTCCCGGATTTCAGATCCCAGCTCCCTGCACTGACCCATATTCTCCCTGGGGATGGAGAGGCAGCAACCATGGCTTTCCCCCCTCGATTTTCTATCAAATCTAACCAGGAAGCTTTTTTAAATATATAATAACTGTTCAGTAACAGAAAAATATTGTTTTCCAAGAGCCATCTAGCCAACACCAGAGAGACAGAAGCATTGTAACTATAAGGGTCTTAGTGCCATAAAAGTCCTTGCACCTTGAAAGTAGAAACCACCACATTCATGTAAGCAGTGCGTGTGTGTTGGGGAGGACACAGCATTTCACCCACCATCTCCCCCTCTCTCTGATTCCTCTAGATGGGCAGAGACTGAGGTCAGGGCTGCAGGCATGGATGCCAAACTCCAGAGTAGCAAAGAAAGACTGAGCAGGCTGGCTTTTCTCTCCTAACAGTTGACCAGAAAATGCAAAGTTGAGCAACTTTACATTGAAGATCACAATTGCTCTATCATTAGACCCATTTTCCCTACTGTCCTCCGGTGACTTTCTGATATTAAATTTTCAGGGAAACCCATCTGCTGTGTGTCGCTCCCTGGGACCATTTGATATATCACCTAAAAATCAATTGTCAACTTACAGCCACAAGGAAAGACTTTACTACTGGGGTGGGGGGTGGGGGGGGAGCATTTATGGAGAGCAGGAGAAATTTATTTCTATTTTTTAAAGAAAAGGATGATAATTCCCCTATTTTAACATCAGTTCATTCTTGCAAGACCCTATTCCATCACTTTTCTACAATGGGAAATTGTGGAGATAGGAAATTGAATGATTTCACCAAGTTCAGATATTTCATGATAACAGAATGTATGAGATTATGTTTGCTGACTTTCTGTTTGCTGAATTGGGGGTTCTTCCTTCCCGAAAACCCAAGGAGCCACCTCTAATCATCCATCCATTTTAACCACCCCTATTCCTCCCTGCCAAACCCTCTTTGTGAAAGCATCCTTACTGCCTCCTGTGGACACAAAGGCCAGCCATGAGGGAGAGGGACTCCTTGTGTCTTGGAGCCATTTCCCTGCAGGCTTGAGAATGGCAGCCACAATTCCTTTCATGATCAATTCTAATCCTGGCTCTTGCATCTAATTCCCAGGTAGGTACAAATGAGCATTAGTTTTTGCATCTAGGAATGTGGATAATGACAACAACAGGCCTTCCCGAGGGGCCTACATACATGATTAACTCTACAGTAAAATACTTAGAAATCTATTTAAGGTGGAAGATGCTCTATTAATACATTTTGCCAGCGACCGGTTCATTATTATGGCTAAGCAGAAAAATAATTCTTCTCACGGGCTCTTTAAGATGTTCCGTTTATACCAGTCTGCATGCAGTTGATCTCTGGCTGCATGACCATCTCTGGCCCTGGCCCTGGCCCTGGAGGGCTGGGTGCTGAGCTGAGGCATCCCAGCCCTGGCTGAAAGGAGGCCCCGTCCAGCTCAGATGAGGCTCAGGATGAGCAAAGTAAAACCCCTCGCAGCCCCATACCTGCTCTCTGGACCCAGGGACCCAAACTTTCTTCAAAAACGGAAGTTTAGAAAGTGGAGAAAGGCCGGAGATGCCCCCACAATGAACAAGGCAGAACCCATCCCTTCCAAACTCGTTATGGAAGTGGTTTGAAGAGATGAAGATCTGAATCACATGTCAACTCCCTGCCCATCCCCTAATCCCTAAATATAACCAACATTTAGCGGCTTATCTTATATCCTGTCTCTGGCTTCATGAAACTGCTGGATTTGCTTTATTTCCCCAGCATATCCAAGTTAATGAAAAAGGGATGACAGTCAGAGCCATTTCATTATTTGTGCTCTTTATAGAAACAACTTCCTTTCTGCCTCCTGGAAAGCAGACTCCTAAGGAGCACCCACCTCCACCTTCTTCCCCGTCGTCTCCCTGTCCTTCCTCCCTTCCCGCTCACATACACCCATACTGTACACATAAATCAACTTGTCACAGCTTGTCTCTGCGCTGACAGCTGTAATTGCTTCAGGTTATAAAAATATCTACAGGACAATGCCTTTCAAGCACACGCACCGCACACACGCGCACACGTACACACGGAGTAAGCAAAAGAAAACAATCCTATTGCCTTTAATGATCCCATGACCGCAAAGCAGGGGTGAGCAGGCGCTGGCCTGCAGACTGCGAGGGCTGGCAGGCAGCGGGGGAAACAGAGGTTCGGGGAGGGTGCTGGCAGACGGAGAAGCATCTACGCGCTACAGCAGGGTTGGAACAGGAAGGATTCCAGTGAGAGGGAAATCAGCTGCTGTTTTGTTTTACTCGACTACCTACAGCAAGCCTGGGTTAGTTAAAGAGCTGTGGATATGCCACACAGGAGCACTCGCTTAAGAAATGCCAGCTCCTCTCCTTCTCTAAAAAGGCGAAAGGCCCCCCTCTCCTGGTGGAGATTCCAAATTGGAGCGCAGGCAAGAAGAAAGAAGATGATAAATGCAGGGCGGTCAGCGTGGCCTGGCACCAAATAGATATTGGAAGCTGTCATCAGAAAAGGCGGGGCCGATCTGGATAAAGAGAGGCCTTCAGAGGAGTAGGGCAGGGCTGGACCCTGGGAAAACTACTCACCATGCTTCCTCTTGGAGGACTATAGGGTCCAGATAAAATGGTCCAGCTGGGCTGGCCTCTAGCTTGTTAGGGTTTCAACAGGAAGAGCAAAAGCAAGGAAGAAGGCTCCACAGAGAAGAAAGAGGTCACTCAGAGAGAGAATGGAGGAGGAAAGAAATGGCAAAGGTTAGACAACCTATGGACTCCGAAAGCCATAAAACCTCATAAGAGATGTCTAAAGTGCAGAGGCCTGCGGACTGAAGGGTCCCAGGTTCGATTCTGCTCAAGGGTACCTGCCCAGATTGCGGGCTTGATCCCCAGCAGGGGGCGTGCAAGAGGCAGCCAAACAATGATTTCTCACTCATCATTGATGTTTCTATCTCTCTCTCCCTCTCCATTCCTCTCTGAAATCAATACAAATATTTTCTTTTAAAAGGAAAGTTAGAGATACTAAGATGGAAGGCAGTGCCCTCGAGTTGCTTGTAGTATTGTGCTTTGGGGCTTGCGGGTGGTTTTCTTTGTTTAGGGATTCAGGATTGAAGTGACACTGAACTCAAGCCCAGGCTCCCTGTAAACCCTTGAGAACACTCACTGCTGAGAACAAGCTGAGACGGGCCTGCTCTTGGGAACACTTTGTCCCTTTACACTTGTCCTGAGAGCCAGACACTGACCATGGCTGTCCAAGCTTCATGTAGAATGGCTTTAGGAAGGGAAGGGATGCTCTCAAGGATTTATAAATGTAGGGAAGAAATGCATGGACCCAGGAAACAAGTGTTTCTTCACCCTGGATGCCAGCTGGGCTTGGGGTGGTGGGTTGAAGCTGTGGAGGAGGGAGGCTTACCCTGAGGAAGCACCCTTTGTAGCCGGAGAGGCAGGTTTTTAAAGCAGTGAACTGGCCCTAACCGGTTTGGCTCAGTGGATAGAGCATCAGCCTGCGGACTCCAGGGTCCCAGGTTCGATTCCTGTCAAGGGCATGTGCCTTGGTTGCGGGCACATCCCCAGTAGGAGGTGTTCAGGAGGCAGCTGATCGATGTTTCTCTCTCATCAATGTTTCTAACTCTCTATCCCTCTCCCTTCCTCTCTGTAAAAAATCAATAAAATATATTTAAAAAAAAAATAAAAGCAGTGAACTGCCACGCGTCCAAAACAGAAACCATCCCCACACGCCACGATATTTTGAATTTAATTTAAAAAAATCAATTTGCAATGAATCTTATAACAATAAATATATTCCTCACAATTCAGGTGTTCTTGAATATTTTCAGTTGACAATTCTCACGAAAAATGATTTTTAAAGTTGGTCAGGGCTGCCACTTAGGGAAAACATCTTTTTTTAATTCTTCCAAAGAACATTTTACATACACAGTTGAAAAAAAGTATTACTTACACTTAGTTATTATTAAAAAAATTAAAATTGCCTCAGTGTATGATAAAGTTCGAAACACAATACAACACATAACGGAACATTACATGGTTTACAAAAGTATTTGGTTTCTTTTCGCTGTTTTGTACCAATACTAGTAGAAGAACATACCAAACACCATTTCCACGTAGATTTTTTTTTCCAATCGGTGGATATTCCCCCCAAAAATGTCGTTCATATAACCTGGATGGCAAGTGGGTGGCATAATATTTTCTTTTCTCAGGTCGTGCTAATTTATGTGTTTGAAGTAATTGCCTGATTACCTGCAACTGGAAATCACCAAGTGTAATATTGCTTGCTTTTTTTTTTTTTGCAGCTATAGAAGCGCATGGCATGTGGGGAAGGCCCGCCGCTGGCGTCTATAGACGCTTATGGCGTACAAAGGGTTAAGGGGGAATTTTACAAAACAGTGGCGATAATTAGGAAAAACCTTATGAGGAGTACATGGAAGGATGCTTGTAACAGAAGGTTGTCTTGTCATCTGGAAGATCAGAAAAAGTTTCCCTAAGAAAATGACTTTTACCCGGGACATAACAGTGAGAAGGAGAAAAGGGACGGGCAGTGAGGGGGGGGGGGGGTTCTAGGGGAA
>NW_005371354.1:1304843-1318043 GCF_000412655.1 Myotis brandtii
CCCCATTCACAGGAGCTCCAGGTGCCATTCATTCAAAGGACCTAGGAGCCCTAGGAGCAAGTGCCTGTGAACACCATCTGTGTACACATCCTGGAGGGTTTCATCCCAGGGACAGAGCAGAAACCTCATGCTGGGATGTGGTCAGAAGGGAAAGTGGCTTAGCTTTCAAACCAGGACAGAAGAGGAGTGACCCTCCGGCTCTCACCCCAGTGTCGCAACCCCTGGGGTGTTCTTCAAAAGCACAAACAGGATATAGGCCTGAGCTGGAGAAACAGGGTAGGGCTTTGTCTGTCTGTGGCAGCTGGGAACTTGTATCTGTCATGTTCCCATGTATACCTGAAAGGTAGCGAAATAAACTGAAAAAAAGAAAAGACAGCTCCAGCTCATCCTAAGGTGAGGGCTACCCTCTGACCGCCTTCTGCTGAAGGTGTTTGCCCTTCTCTGCTCCCATGGGCCTGTGGCTGAATCCAGAGCCTCCTCCATCTACATTGCAGACTGGTTATCCTATCCTATATAATAAAAGGGTAATATGCAAATTGACCCTAATGGTGAAACAACCGGTTGCTATGTCGCACACTGACCACCAGGGGGCAGGTGCTCAACACAGGAGCTTCCCCCTGGTGGCCAGTGCGCTCCCACAGGGGTTGCTCCCCTCAGCCACAAGCTGAGCTGATGGCAGCAAGCGCAGCATCAGTGACAGGAGCCTCTCCCGCCTCCTCAGCAGCGCTAAGGATCTCTGACTATGGCTTAGGCCCACTCAGTTAGACATCCCTCGAGGGCTGCCAGAGTGATGTCTGACTGCCAGAGTGATCCTCCGGGGAGCGGGCCTAAGCTGGCAAGTGGACATCCCCCGAGGGCTACCAGCTGCAAGAGTGCACAAATTTTCCTGCACCAGGCCTCTAATTGATAATAATATCCTGTGCCTAACTCATTGCTCTTTATTTCTACTGTTGACCATCCCAGGGCCATGCTTCAAGATCACCTGGTACCCTCTGCAGAAGGGAGCAGGGTTACATTCATCTATTAGCAGGAATAGACACATTCTAGTGTTTTCAGGATGCAGCCCAAGCAGTCAGGCGGTGCCTTCTCATTTAGAAAGAGCCCTTTGAATTCCAAGCTCACCGGCCCCCAACTCAGAGCTTAAAAACCTAAATTTGCTGTCAGAGGAACTTGTCTTACGTCTGCCCCCGCATGCTTTTCTCCCTATACAACTACCTGTTACACATGTTTGCCTTTCATCCTTCTCTTCATTTTCTTTAGAGGTTTTACTCACTGTTCCCCAGTCAAGAGCAGGGGCAGAAGAGGCAAATTATAATGAGACAAGAATTTGCTCAATAATAGACAGGCTTGTCCAGCCAGTGTGGCTCAGTGGTTGAATGTTGACCTATGAACCAGGAGGTCATGGTTGATTTTCAGTCAGGGCACATGCACAGGTGCAGGCTTGATCCCCAGTGTGGGGCATGCAGGCGGCAGCTGATCAATGACTCTCTCTCATCATTGATGTTTCTATCTCTCTCCCTCTCCCTTCCTCTCAGAAATCAAATATATATATATATATATGTTAAAAAATAACATATGAGCTCCATTGTATTTTTTATTAGAGGTGACAATTTTATAAATTTCATTTTTAAACCAGAAGATCTGGGTTCTAGTCTCAACTAAGGCCATCATTATGTTACCTTACATAAGCCACTTGCTTTCTTGAATATTTAGCTTTTTCAAGAGAAATAACAACTTCATAAATGGGTCTTTGAGAAGATGGAATGTTAGTGCAGCCAAATGGGCTAATGCCCTTTAGAAAGTTAAAAGAACTGTTCCAGAATAAGATGACAGCTCAGTGGAGGGGCTGGAGGTCAAGGGTACTGAATTCCCGCCTCAAGTCGCCTGCTTACTGACTGTTTGAAGCTGCCCAAGTCACTTCCGCTTTCTGTCTACAGGAGGAGTTTGGATTAGATGACTTCCAAGGACCCTTCCAACTCTCATAGCCTATAGTTTGATGCTGCCTAACCCTCTTGTCGGAAGCATCTTATGCTTCCTATTCATCCTCCGGAGGGAAACAGCCCTCCGCATCTTGTCCTTCCACTCTTCTCACTCGCTCTTCAGAGGCCAGAAAAGCGCTGTGCAAGGCAATCACTGAGCTGCACCGCCTCTAAGCCGAGCTGATGGGAGAGCCAAGAAGATGAAATTCTTCTGATAAAGGGTTTCTTTAAGGAAGAGAAAACCCCACAATGCAACCGGCACTGTTCATCTTCAATAAATATGCTCTTAATATTTAACTGGCATTTATTTAAACTTACAGTAACTGTCCTATTAAATCTAAATTAATTGCCCATTTGGGAATCTTCTCCTAAAGCCTAGCTGGAGCATGGCCGTCTAGATCGTGGTCTCTGCTAGGCATCCAGCCATAAAGAGAATATTTAAGTCATCCTTTTAAGACGGGGCTGATAGAACATCATGCTTGGAAGAGCCGTAGAGGTCAACTGGACCAGTAAGTTTTATAACCTGTGTCTTTTGACTTTCTGGGGGCCTATTTTTCCCAACTCTTCAGTAAGGAAGTATTATGTGCTCCCTATAACTATTTCTCTCCTTCCTCTCCTTTATATTTTTAATATCTCTCTCTCTCTTTCTCTGTCTGCCCCCCCACCTCCTTTCTTATACTAGTGATGTTTTCCATTTGGACTTTGTATTTTACACTCATTCTGCTGTATTTTTGTCTCAGTCTATTGAATTTCTTAGGATAAGCCATTTCAGGTACAGAGCAAATTCTGTATACACAGATATGGACACATACATATACATATATAGTATCTTATATGTCACAAACAACATTTTATAATAGCAGTCGTATATAAAAGAGGAAGAGCTGTGAAATAATCCCTGAGTCACACTGCTTTATAAGGGGCAGTGAGAGTGTAATTGGGTAGAACTGATCTTTGCTATCCCTGAGATCAATCAATATTTTTTATTATAAATGTGGTCCCGGCTGAACTTCTGGGATGTTATTTTGCTATGTTTATAAAACATTTACAACATTTCAACGTCACACACACACACCACACACACACACACACACACACACACACACACACTCACCCACTGGTTTCATCCAGTTTACTAGTGAACCATGTGGATTAAAGATAAACACCTAATCAGATGGGTTCGTGTTCAAGCTGAGTTAATTTTCCTCAAGACGTGGGAATTGGTTGAGACTAAAATAATTTACCCTAAAGGTTTTAGTCCCTGAGTTAGATTTATACATGTTCACTGTCTGCCTTGCAGGGCCTGGAGAGGGGGTGGTGAGGCAGAGAGCATGGAGCCAGAGAAGGGAATGGTGAGAGAAATATGAGGGCATGGGAGAGAAGAAGATAGGTGGATGGGAAGACATACCGCACATCGGTAAGAGGACTAACCATATTCTCTGCTGTTTGCTTGCGGAAGGCTTGCATTTGCCCCTGCCTCTAGGAGCCATGCTTCTTTGTATTTCTAATTAAGCTAATACATAAACCACCCCCCTTCCTTTTGCCCCTTTACTTCAGTCACTGTCGAGTGATACCAAAGATACTACATAATCCTCACAGTGTCTTAAAAAATCCTTTGTATTCCAAGTTCTTTATTCTTTATTTTATTGAGCCTTAGAAATGCAGGAAATAAGTGAACACATTGCTGTATGCTTTGCATTATCCTGGCTTTTAACTTATCGGTCCATCTTTTCCATCTTTACTCATTACCACTCTGAGCTCAGGGCCTTCACAGTGAAGCAGGAAAGGCTGCGGCGAGAATGTCACCTCTCTTCTCACCTGGGAGTTGAGATGTCTTCCCTCCTGGAGAGGAATGACTCCCCTGAACCTTTTGTGCACTTTCTCTATCTAGTTGACTACAAAGCTACAGGTATTGAGAAAGCCTGAGCAATCTGTCGTGGCTTGGGAACGTGGACTTAAATGCTCCTCAGGTAGCTGTAAGCTAAGGGAGAGAACAGGGAAGATGTTGGGAGTGTACATGTGAAGAAGTGACAACACGTGAAAATAATTTATCGAGGCTTTCACAACAGTTTTGACAAGGTGTCAAGATCAAAGATGCCTTAATAATAAAAAAAAAAAGTGTGTAATGAGGATACTATTTTTTCCCAAAGGTAGAACATTAGCTTAAAGCTCAAACACAAATCAAGGCTAGATTGACATGTTTCTATATGGAGAAGTAGTAATACTAGATTTCCCCAAGGGAGACTTGCTGGGACAAACCAAATGTGATATTATTTTTTTTTTATGAAATGTATTGGGGTGACATTGGCCAACATGAACATATAGGTTTCAGGTGTGGGTTTCTATGTTATAGGATCTGTATATTGCACTGTTTGCCCACCACCCAGAGTCAAATCTTCTCCTGTCACCATATATTAGGACTCCTTTCTCACCCCAAATGTAATATTTTTAAATATATTTTATTGATTTCAGAGAGGAAGGGAGAGAGAGAGAGAGAGAGAGAGAGAGAGAGAGAGAGAGAGAAAGAGAGAGAGAGAGAAACATCAATGATGAGAGAGAATCATTGGTCAGCTGCCTCCTGCACGCCCCACACTGAGGATCGAGCCTGCAATCCAGCATACGCCCTTGGCCGGGAATCAAACCACAACCTCCTAATGCTCAACCACTGAGCCAAGCCGGCTATGCAATGTAATATTTTCACCAACGATCTGTCAAAGGGAATTCATAAAGAACTCCCCTAAATTTGCGGAGACATTACGTTTCCTTAATTAACTAAATCTTCAGTTGACATGGATGAGCTGCAAATAATCCACAAAGTTATGAGAGCATGTAAAGAAGCGGGCAAAGGCCATGTAACATGTTTTACGAAAAGTCATCTAAAGTGTGCTTCTAAGATGCTGGACTCTGGGCAGTGGAATAAGGAGCAGTGATGAGGAGAAAACGAAGCATGGAATTTGGAGTTAATGGCTCTGACTTTAAGTCCAAGCTCAGCAAATTGCCTGCTTGACCTTGGATAATTATCTTACCTATTGGAGCCTCAATTTTCTCCTGTACTAAATAGGAATGTCACTACCGCATATATTTGCTGCGAGGTTAAATAAGTACCCAATGTAGTACCTGGTGTGTGGTACAGACTCCGCCAATGGTAGCTAGTGACTATTCTCTCACAACACAGGAGGACCACCTTGGAAGCAGTCATGCGAGTGGCTCTGAGCTCTCATCCTACAACACATTTTGGACTACGAGACAACATATTAGTATCTGCAGGTATCTGGATTTTTTGCCAAAAAATAAATGTTAGGTCAAACATTTTATGGCTGTTAGAATATTGGGGAAAACATAGAAATAAAGAACTGTTGTCTTTATGCAAAATTACAGTATTCTATAGTATGCATAATATGTGGGATACTGTTATACTGCATTCAAATATTACTAATAAAAGTTATCACTGTGCCTGACAAATAATATGAAAACTTCATGTATCCAATTTCTGAAGTGAGAAATTAGGAGTCACTTTTAATCTCTCCTGCCTCCCCACCGGACCCTCCCACATGATTCACCTAATCCTCCTCTCTTCTGTGGGTTTATGGCCAGCTGGCCACCTTTCTCAACTGCCTTTCTCTGTCCTAAGCCATCATTCTTTCCTGTCTTCCTCCTGGGACTCCTGAGATCCCCTCATCTATGAATGTCTCCATCTGCTCTTGCCAGATCTACGTCAGGGTCCGAATTGAAATGAAGTTTCCTGATTTTCTGATGATGTCCCTCTATGATCCATTCTTTAGTGGCTCCACATACCAATTTGGAAAAGCCCTAAATCTTTCACGTGGTTTCTGAGTCTTGAAGGCGTGGCCTGTGTCTACTTCCACTTTTTCTTCTTGGTGCCTCCACCCTCATGGAGTCAAGTTGGTCTTTATTTTAACGTACAGTGGGGCCTTGACTTACGAGTTTAATTCGTTCTGTGACGGAGCTCGTAACTCAAATTACTCGTATGTCAAATCAAAAAGTGAACGAGTGAGACACGTGATGCTGGGCTGATGTTGTGGCGTTCACTGCGCCAACTAGCGGTGGGGTATCTGAAGCTGGCTTGTAACCCGAATTTCAGCTCGCAACTCAAAGCAAAAAATCGGCCAAGAGACAGCTCATAACTCGTTAGTCAGGACACTTGTAAGTCAAGGCCCCATTGTATTATTATTTTAATCCTGCTGGTTCCTCTTTCTCAACTCAGAGGCTTTGTGCCTGAGGCATTTCTGCCTAAAACACTAAAACACTGTCCTTACATTTTCCTGACTAAGTCCTATCCATCCTTTTCAGTTCTAACTTCCGCTAAAGACCTTAGCTAACCATTCTATTCTAAGGTAAATGCCCATTGAATCGGTACTTCTAACATTCATAATACTCAATGACTTAAGTTCTGTGTTTTCTCTGTTATATTCCTAAAGCCTAACACAATTGCTGGCACATAGTAGTTTTCTGAGACATATTTGTTGAATTTAAGTGAATAGTACAACTGGAGAAAAATTCAAATATTACAATGACTTTCTGGCAGGGACTTCAAATGTAGGAACATTAAGGAGATGAGGACATTTGGTATTTATGAAGTATAAGGGTAGGGTGTCCACATATTTAATGACCAAACTCTTCTAGAAATAATAAAGAACCCCAATAAATTAAAAGATGGTCTTTTAATAAAAACAAACATGTCTGCATAAAAGGTTATACAGGCAAAAATAATATCTAAATAAGATAAGGAAGGGTTTGGATAAATTAGTGGGTGACAGACCCTTACTGGTTTATTAGGTTAGGGGTGTCTGATACATAGCTCTAACCTTTGAAATAGGATTCCCATGCAGAATTGCCACTGTCCAAAACTGGTAACTAGGACATCTAAATTGATATGACCCAGTCCGACCTTTCTAATGTCAAGTTTCTATCTACGTGGTCATTCTATTTATCTCCATTGCCAGGGATAAGGAATTATGCTTATCTTTCCTGTGCATACCTTACAGCCACCCATTCTAGCATATGGGTGAACAGTTGGTGAGAGCATGTTTAAAATGCTGCAAGAAAATCTGTGTGTATGTGTGTGTGTGTGTGTGAGTTAGCTTATGTCCATAACTCGCTTCTCCAGAAGGTGTCTAACTAGAACTTCATTTGGGAAGCTGTGTGAGTCACTTTTATTTCCTGATAAGCACCGACCCCCAGAGATCCAAAGAAATGGAATGCCCAGGACCAGAAGGCTCTAGAACAGTGATGGCGAACCTTTTGAGCTCGGCGTGTCAGCATTTTGAAAAATCCTAACTTAACTCTGGTGCTGTGTCACATATAGAAATTTTTTTGATATTTGCAACCATAGTAAAACAAAGATTTATATTTTTGATATTTATTTTATATATTTAAATGCCATTTAACAAAGAAAAATCAACCAAAAAAATGAGTTCACGTGTCACCTCTGACATGCGTGTCATAGGTTCTCCATCACTGCTCTAGAAAATGTTCTCCAAAATCAAGATTCAAATAAGTTAGTTGGAAAGACTGTTTCTGATTGCCCAGCTGAGATGCAAACACCCTTTTTATACTTCCTGAAGGAGTATGTACTAGGATAGGTGACCTGGTACAAAAGGAACTGTTCTACTCTCCATCCAGCCCTCAAGGCTACAGTCTGCCGCAGAGACCAACAGAAATAACTGTACAGATAATCAATGAATCACTAGTGGAATACATATTACAAAGGGAAAGTACAAGATTACAGCAGAGCAGAAAAGGGACGGGGCAGTTGTCTTATTCATAATCACTCTGTCTCAGCTCAGAACAAGGTAAAATGTATTCAACAACAAATCAATGTAAGAAGGATGCCTGAATGAATAAAGATGTAAAAACATCTAGAATCTAACATCTCAACATTTCTCCATGAGGCCAATTAGCTGTACCTTCCCCTACACAGACATCTCTAACACAGACCCCTCTTTTTCTTCCAAGAGGTGGTAGGGTTCTAAGAAACTGAGGTGCCCTTCTCATATTTTTATTATTGATCAAACCAAAATAAAAGAAATTTATAAATATTTTCAGTACACTCATTTTGCTCTTAGGAAAGCCAGCTCATCACATTCTCAGAAAAAAAAAATCCACTCTAATCCCAACATCCAATTTATGACCTCCTACCACTCTCCATCCAAGAATAACATTAATAATAATCAGACTATTAGCCAGGGTGCTTGGTTTGAACCTGAAAAATTTGAGAAACTATCTTATAAATTATTTTCCAAGGATATCATCTTTAAGCCTTACAACTGACTCTGAATTCTGGGAATTGAGCACAATTACATGGAAATTGACAGGACACAAATGCCAAGAGTCCTGTTAACCTTTAATATCTTGAAAAAAAATTCTCCTTGTAATTATCTTTTCCCCTTTGTCTTAAATGTTACTGCTGAATATTTAGAGGCTTAAGCAAACACCGAAGTGAGTGGATTGTAGAACCTTGATCTCTGTTTGGGGATGCTGGAGTTTTCCAGGCATTCCATGGAATCAGGGGGCACTAAATGGGCCCTTGGAATTTGACTATTTCTAGAAGCTGTATCCACCTTTGCATTTGCTCCGCTCTAGTTCTCTGCTTATAATGACCCACGCTGAGTAGAAGCTCCTTTGCATGAGCAATTACAGTGGAAGTGTGGGTCTGAGGCACTGAGTGTCTAATGCAAGCTCTGACCTGTTCTGTGTCTTTGGAAAAAATCACTGTACCTTTTTAGTGCCTGGGATTTCCTTTCTGTGAAGTGCATGTAATGGCATTTAGCTCTCGCAGCAATAATATTTGCATAGCGCTTTAAACTTTACTGTGAACATTTGCATCCCTTATCTCACTTGGGTAGGAATGTCTCCTGCAATTCCTTTTTTTCCCAACTTCACTGATACAGCTAAGGCGCCATTGGTTCTTTTCTCCACTATTTTGTTTAATCTTAGCTCATCGGCCCCCAACTCTGCCTGCACCTAAACCAGTGCTTTCCGACAGGGGCGGCATGGACTCCTCCATGGGGAGTGGTAAAAAGTTGGGGGGAGATTGGTTGTCACCATGATTGGGGAGGCGCTCCTGCCACTTGGTAGGTGCATGGGGTCAGGGAGGCAAGGCTCTCAACAATGCAGGGATAGTCAGTCACATGTCAAATGCCTGCCGGACATTCAGGTGGGAGGAACCTTTTTACTTAAAAAAATAAAATCAAAAGCCTAACATTTACTGCGTTTGAGATATAAACACAAAGTGTGTCTGCAAGGTTTTCACGTTCCCTGAACCTCCAGGAATGAAGCCACCTGTAAACAAAGGGAAGGCTGTGTTTTGATTTGTTCGGATCCTCACCAAGAGATTGTTCTCTAGTTTAGAAAGTCATGGGACCAACGGGAATGCCTCTCATGGCATCTGAGTCCCGATTCCACAGCTCTGGACCAGTACGTTTATGGGAATCCTATGGTGTGGGTGTGCCTACAGATGTATTTTACATCTATTTATCAATCTCTTCTTATTTATTTCTCTTGTATAAACAATTAGGTCATTTTTTTAAGTAGGTGTGTAGGCAGCTTATTTTATCTATAAACTGAATTTTGCAAAGCAATAAGGGTATTACAAATATTGTTTAATAATATTTGGGTACATAACTGTTGATATAAACAACTCCATATACAGAAGCCAGCTTCATCTTTCTAAAATATGGTTCCCAGACAGCCAGCGTGGCTCAGTGGTTGAGCATTGACCTATGAACCAGGAGGTTACAGTTTGATTCCTGCTCAGGGCACATGCCAGATTGTGAACTCAGTCCCCAAGTGTGGAGTGTGCAGGAGGCAGCCGATCAATGCTTCTCTCATCATTGATGATTCTATCTCTCTCTCCCTCTCCCTTCCTGCCTGAAGTCAATAAAAATATACTTAAAAAATAAAATATGGTTCTTTACTGTCAGGAAATCCTGGCTGTCTATGTTCTTCCCCTGCTCTTTAATGGTCTATATCTGTTCAGGAAATTTCAGGGGCCACCCTGTCTGTGGTGTATGGTTCAAATTCCAAATCTGGCAGTCAAGGCCCTGAAAATACCCAAGCTAGCTTTCTGGTCTTGGTCTCTGTGGCAGCCCCACCCCCCACCCTCATCCACCATCCTGTGACTATTCGGTCACTTTGCACATCTCAAACTTGGTATTTACTCAGACTTTGGCTCTGCCAGGATTCACGTTCCTTCCAGCCACACATGTCTAAATCCCATCCAAACATCAAGCACCAGTTAAACTTCCATTTCCTTCATGAAACGTTACTTTTACTGATACCCCATGTTCCTCACCCCTATCCCCGCCCCATTGGTTAAAAACAAATACTTTCAATGAGAGAAATAAAACTCATTATACATATTGTATCATAATTGAATGTTTATTTGTCTGATCTTCCCTAGTGGGCCACGGCTCTCTGCAGGCAGGTACCATTTCTTGTTCATTCTTTTCCTTCCCAAGGCTGAACCAGGTATGTGGCCCAGTGTATGAGTTCAATAAACACGCATGGAATTGAATGGGTCTCTGAGTAATTGAGAGAGATGTCTAGGTACTATTACCTTAATTCGCGCACGAGGAAAATGAGCTGTAAATTAGTTCTGAATGGTATTTTGTGTGGAGCATCAGATGAGCCATGCTACCGGGGTGTGTGTGTGGGGGCTTGGGGGGAGCATGCTATTACCTCCAGCTCCTTCAGGTCTCAGAGCTGCACCTAGGAAAACACCTACAGAGGTCGGCTCACATTTCTGCTGAAACAAAACCAAACCTTTCATTTCTAGGCCTGCTGCCCAACATCCGGGGTTGGATTTCTATCAACCTCTAGGCCATTGATGGTGGCAAATCTCTCTCTCAGAAGCCTGTCACCAAGTAGAGCTGCAGGTTTTGTGCTTTTAAGACTCTGTTCCAGCAGAATTCGGCCAGAAATAAGGCAGGCGTTTCCCAGAAACCCCCTCAAGCTTTGCCTGGTGGTGGATGGGTCAGGTTGCAGCTGCGCCCCTGGCCGGGCTCCCGCCGCAGCTGAGCCCATCCATCCATCACGGCCAAAGCCTGCCCTTCTCCCACTCGACTGGGAAATGGAAGTGGACTTTTAACAGAACATTGTCTTAGGAGTGACCCCATGTTCCTCACCCCTATCCCCGCCCCATTGGTTAAAAACAAATACTTTCAATGAGAGAAATAAAACTCATTATACATATTGTATCATAATTGAATGTTTATTTGTCTGATCTTCCCTAGTGGGCCACGGCTCTCTGCAGGCAGGTACCATTTCTTGTTCATTCTTTTCCTTCCCAAGGCTGAACCAGGTATGTGGCCCAGTGTATGAGTTCAATAAACACGCATGGAATTGAATGGGTCTCTGAGTAATTGAGAGAGATGTCTAGGTACTATTACCTTAATTCGCGCACGAGGAAAATGAGCTGTAAATTAGTTCTGAATGGTATTTTGTGTGGAGCATCAGATGAGCCATGCTACCGGGGTGTGTGTGTGGGGGCTTGGGGGGAGCATGCTATTACCTCCAGCTCCTTCAGGTCTCAGAGCTGCACCTAGGAAAACACCTACAGAGGTCGGCTCACATTTCTGCTGAAACAAAACCAAACCTTTCATTTCTAGGCCTGCTGCCCAACATCCGGGGTTGGATTTCTATCAACCTCTAGGCCATTGATGGTGGCAAATCTCTCTCTCAGAAGCCTGTCACCAAGTAGAGCTGCAGGTTTTGTGCTTTTAAGACTCTGTTCCAGCAGAATTCGGCCAGAAATAAGGCAGGCGTTTCCCAGAAACCCCCTCAAGCTTTGCCTGGTGGTGGATGGGTCAGGTTGCAGCTGCGCCCCTGGCCGGGCTCCCGCCGCAGCTGAGCCCATCCATCCATCACGGCCAAAGCTTGCCCTTCTCCCACTCGACTGGGAAATGGAAGTGGACTTTTAACAGAACATTGTCTTAGGAGTGTGTGAAGCCAGGCCGACAGAGAAAGGAAGATTCATTCCTGACACCCATCATACTAATATCTGTCACCCAAGTGACATTTTCCCTTTAATGATGAAAAATGCAGCAGGAAAGAGGGAGGAGAAGGAACATCTTTCCCGGGCTGCTCTGGTCTGGCGGGGAGGAACCTCTGCCGCTGCCGGTGGGCAGTTGGAGGAGATGAGAGGCAGGATGGCCAGTTGGTTAGTGAACACACACAACTGGTCCCGCGCTTGGGAGGAAAGGCACAAGCAGATGGAAGCCTGTGGGTTAGACAGGGTCACTGCACATCTGACTAATTTCTCATCAGGCCTTCTGCCTGGTTTTTCAATGGCCTGCCCCCACTTCTCCAGGCCCGAGCAGGGGTTGGGCATTGGTGTTCAGGGCTGCCATTCACCTATTTCACCATATCCGGTTTGCAATAAACCTCAGAGGAATACAAAGCTGCTGCGATCCCCAAGTGCTCATCCATATACTCTCTGTTGCATGAGCTACCAGGGAGGAATCTGGTATATCCAGGGAGGTCTGTGTGGGTGATCCGGGAGTGGGACATGGCCCAGCCAAAGCTTTACAGCCTGAACGTGGAGAGGCGGGGACTGTGGAGAGACTAATTAGCCAAGCGGATCGCAGGCAATTGGGCAGAAGCTGCACAACTGTCTCAGGTGTTGACAGAGTGAAGATTTCCCAATGAATCCCAGATCTTTATCTATAAACCCACTGTTTACAAAGGCAAAAGGTGCTGACATCTATATAAAGTCCTTTATTTCCTCCCCTCCTTTTAAAAAAAAATATTTTTTTATTGATCTCAGAGAGGAAGGGAGAGGAAGAAAGAGATGGAAACATCAATGATGAGAAAGAATCATTGCCCTAGCTGGTTTGGCTCAGTGGATAGAGCGTCGGCCTGTGGACTGAAGGGTCCCAGTTCGATTCTGGCCAGGGACACATGCAGGGGTTGTGGGCTCAATTCCCCCCCAGTGTGTGTGGGGGGGGGTGGTGTGCAGGAGGCAGCCAATCAATGATTCCCTCTCATCATCGATGTTTCTATTTCTCTATCCCTCTCCCTTCCTCTCTGAAATCAATAAAAATATATTTTTAAAAAAGAATAATTGATTGGCTGCCTCCTGTATGCCCCTTATTGGGGATCAAGCCCACAACCCCGGCATGCGCCCTTGACTGGAATCAAACCTGGGACCCTTCAGTCCCCAGGCCGATGCTCTATCCTCTGAGCCAAACCAGCTAGGGCA
>NW_005371354.1:1318271-1319964 GCF_000412655.1 Myotis brandtii
ACCCTTTCACAGGGGTCGCCTAAGACCATCAGAAAACACATATATGATTACATATTGTTTTTGTGATTAATCACTATGCTTTAATTATGTTCAATTTGTAACAATGAAAATACATCCTGCATATCAGATATTTACATTACAATTCATAACAGTAGCAAAATTACAGTTATGAAGTAGCAACGAAAATAATTTTATGGTTGGGGGGTCACAACATGAGGAACTGTATTTAAAGAGCCAGAAGGTTGAGAACCACTGAGCTAGGGCCTCCCCTCCTTTCTTGTCTACCTGCAGAGCCTGCCTCCCACAACACAGCCTGAAAATGCTAGAAAGTCACTTTCCTGTCTCCTTTGCAGCGATGGATGAGCACCTTGCACAGTAGACAGGCTCAGAATCCCTCCCTGATCGAAAAGAAGCAGGTCCCCTTGGTTCCTGTCTTTGGTCATGTTCAGGTGATGGTGTGAGAGCTGGGGAAATGCAGCCACCTCCCACGCATGGACTAGAGACCCCACATCTCAAGCATGATGAAGAATCTGAGATCCTGGCCCAGCTGGCATGGCTCAGTGGTTGAGCATCTACCTATGAACCAGGAGGTTATGGTCCAATTCCCAGTCAGGGCACATGCCTGGGTTGTGGGCTTGATCCCCAGAGGGGCGCGTGCAGGAGGCAGCTGATTAATGATTCTCTCTCATCATTGATGTTTCTCTCTCTTTCCCTCTCCCTTCCTCTCTGAAATCAATAAAAATATATTTTTAAAAAAGAATATGAGATCTTGGGTTCCAGAGACTATTACTGAGTATCGGACACCCTACCTCCAGGCTTCATTGATGACCTAATTTCCCAAACCTCTGCTAGTAAGGGTTGGATTACTTGCAGCCAAAAGCATCTAAAGTAGTGCGTTCCCATTTCATCAAGAAAAATGTATTAGCATCCTGAGGATGGTCCTCTCCCTACTTTAGATTCCTTGACTCAGCCTTGAACTGGCCTTGCCTGGGGGTCTGCAGTCTTCTCTCTACCGCCAGCTTTCTCTTTCCCAGACACATCCTGTGGCTAACGCACCAGGAATCACACCACACCAAAGTACTTCTAAAGTTTTTAAGCTTTTGCAAATCTTTATGGCGTTAATTAACACAACACCCACTCATTAGCTAACCTGCCAGCAAAGCAACTCAGCGTCATTATCTTCTTTATGGAGAAGAAAACTGAGTCATTTATGTCCCTGTATTTGCATGAGTGGGCTTCTGGCTCTCCCTCTCCACCTCCAACATTCGCACTTGACAATATATTTTAGACCAGCGGTGATTCAATTTCACAGGGCCTTCTCCTGAACGATTGAGCCCCCCGCCCACCACCACCACCACCAAGTAATTTACCCACAGGCACATATTTTTTAAAACCCCTAACCCTATCAGGAATTCCTCCAAATCCCCACCTCACAATGTCTACACCCCCAGTTGGGGATGAATACGCTATCCTTCCCTCCTGTTCTTGCCCTTTTCTGCCTCCCTGTATCTTCTCAGACCAGGAAGAATCTTGGAACGCAGGGCTCCAAGGTTCAAAGTGACTTCTGATCTCTACCAGTGATGCTGGAGCTCTGCGAGGAGAGAAAGATGTGCCCAGACTGTTCCCAGGGAAGGAACAGCAGGGGCAGGAGAGGAGCTTCCTGTCTGGAAGCAGGAGGCAGGCCCCTGTGGTG
>NW_005371354.1:1320045-1341642 GCF_000412655.1 Myotis brandtii
GCAGGCCCCTGTGGGGGGCTTGGGGGGCCTGGGGGGTGAGGCGGGGAGGGGGGACCCTCCTGCGGTGAGATGCTCCTGCCATCTGTGGAGGGCCTTCTGGAGAAAGACACGCCCTCCCAGAGAGTGTGGGCGGCAGGAGGGCCACTGAGGGTACAGAGCAGGGATCCCGGTCAGTCCTGGGCACGTGCAATCTACTCTTCCGGGGGACAAGTTGAGCTGGGAGGCAAGGACCTTAAACTCCTCCACCACCTAAGTGCAGGCACCCAGCAGGCAGGGCGAGGTGACCCGTCAGGACAGCAATGCAGCCACAAGCCCAGCAGAGACTCTGAGGGACACCCATGTTCAGTAGAAAATGCATGAGAGCGAATAGGGGAAACATCGCCAGAGACCCGACTTAAGTTAGAAATCAGCCAGGATTTCCTGACAGTAAAAAAAATCACGGGAGCTATGCATATGCGTACAACATTTTAAATCACATACATTACTCTTTTATGGAGTGGTTATTAAACTTTTTAAAATGATATTCTCTCTCTCTGCACAGCTATAATAACTATAATAGATAGCAAAATGTTGAATCTGCAAAATAAATGATCTTTTGTCACGTTGCTTCTTTCTCATTCACCTTGTCCAGAAGAAGCTGTGTCCCCATTTGACAGATGAGTAAACTGAGGCACGTGCCTATAAAGGAAGCTGACAGAGTTCCCCTGGTAGAATGGGAAAAAGTGAGGCCTCACAGCCAATCCTCTAACTCCAAAGTCAAGACTCATTTTTCTCGACTGCGGATCAATAAAGGCAGGAATCTAGCCTCCCTCCCTGTGCATGAGAACCTGTGCCATGGCTCACAGGGAGGATGAGAGCTCTCCGACAGGACAATGGGGGCAATGCATGGGGGACAAAGGAAGACCACAATTCACAAAGAGATGGAACGAGACCCAGAACCATGGTCAAGCCGAAGGTCCCATGAAAGCAAAGGAAGACAGTCCTAAATGTGTGAGTACTGCCCTGGCCTCCATTCCTCTCCCAGCGAGCCACCCTGAGGTCCTGGAAGAGCAGCATTGGTTGTCCACACAACAACAGGTGGGATTTATAAGCACCACAGGCTCAGGGGAGCATGGATGCAGCTCCCACCGGAGCACTGGGGGTGACTTCATAGACCAGGCAGACAGGGCAGGCCCGTGAGGAGGAACCAGGCCTGCTCTCGGGAGCAGTGTTTGTCCAGGATGTGATGGTCAGCCTCTTGGCAGCAGGGGACCCCTGAAAATACTCTCCTCCTTCCTCAATTGGCCTCTCTCTTTGGAACTCCAGACACCATTCCTCATCCCAGCTCCCCTTTGCTTTCTCTCCACGAGTGAGAAGTTACATCACATGGCATGACCATCTCTACCCATCCCTGTTAACAGAAAACTCATGCTTCAAGGTGCACCTTGGATAAGTCCTCCGCCAGAGTCCCCTGCCCCTGGTCATCCCAGTCAGAAATGATCTTTTCCTTCTAAATTCCTGCATTAGCATAATCCCCTGAAGCAGATAAAATATATCAGCTGTATTATAGTTGGGTATAAAGACAATGGCGCCCTCCCAACAAGAAGACAGATTCATTGTTAGGAGGGTCTTCGTCTCATCATTAGATCAATGTATGTTAGAGCTGAAAAGACCTATATCATTCAACTCGCTCAATGTCCAAATGTTATAGGGGAGGAAACAGAGGCCTAGTGAGCCTACTCCGTTGAGACAAGTTCTGGCTAGGCCCGCGTAGAGATGAAATTCATTTGCACCCTTGGCTTTGGGGAGTACTTGTCTAGAATAAGGCCAGAACAACAGGCTGAATAGGACAGTGGTCGGCAAACTGGGGCTCATGAGCCACATGCTGCTCTTTGGCCCCTTGAGTGTGGCTCTTCCTAAGCCTTAGGAATACCCTAATTAAGTTAATAACAATGTACCCACCTATATAGTTTAAGTTTAAAAATTTGGCTCTCAAAAGAAATTTCAATCGTTGTACTGTTGATATTTGGCTCTGTTGACTAATGAGTTTGTCGACCACTGGAATAGGAGAATGATCTGGCACATCTCTGACACCTGCCCTACCATGGCCAGAGGTGGTCAGAGAGAGACACATACAATTGGCATGGAATCCTCAAGCCGACTTCACGTGAAAGACAACCATTGCATTTAGCACAGTCTGTTCCCACACAAGAGGGTTTTCACGAGAGGCTCATTCGAGCTTCTTAATGAGCGATTGGGTGGTGATGTTGTTTTTAATCAGCTGACCAGGGATAGAAGTTCTTCAGTTGATTATGGTTTAATACATTTAAAAAAATGAACAGAAAATCAATCCAGCGCTAATAAAAGATGATTGAAAATTGCTAATATAAACCCAATAGTGCAACCTTGCTTTACAAAAGATGACAATGCGTATGGATTTCTTATATCCTTACTGTAAACACGACCCAGGACTCTGCTCCCACCGTGCTCCCCCTGCACGCAGCAGGCGCGGGCTGCCGCTATTACAGGCGGCCGCCTTGCATGAGCGCAGCAATGCCAATTAATTGCAGCAATGAGCAGGTTTTGCAATTAAGGAAACTCACAGCCTGATCCCTAGCAACATGTATAGGCTCCATATGTGTTTAGGAAGCTCTGTTACCATGGGGGATAGTGTGTGTCTCCACAAAGAAGGAAGGCTCCCAGGGTCCAGGGAGCCCACGTGTGTGCATTTCATGTGTGTGTGCACGTGTGCACACATGGGCAGTATCTCAGAGTAACCAGGCGCCGCCCTCCCATGGAAAGAGGAACTGGGTCAGGGAAGTGGGTCCAGGCGGGGAGAGGTGGATGCTGCGGAGAAGGGAGGAGCTTGCAGGTGTGGGAGGAGGGGCCTGTGAGAATAGACATGGGGCTCCGGGTGGGTGCAGGGATCTGGGGAAGGTGCTGCATGCATGCTGGGTAGGCTGTGAGGGCTCCTGCAGAGACGCCCACCTGTGGCTGTGGTTGTGGAAACGGCGTTTCATGCAGGAGCTGTGTGTCACTGTGTGCTTTTGTCGCATCGTTGCTGTCCCGACGTCCTGACAGTCCAGCTTTCTTCCTAAAAGCCCGGGGCTGAGCCCCTCTGTGCCCCTCCCCACTCTGTGTTCCTTTTCTTGTCTTTTCTTACATCTATTTGTAGGTAAGAGTGAGGCAGCTGCCCCTAATTGGAGGAACTGCCCTGGTGCTCTGTTGATTAAAACCATGGAGAAGACTGAACCACCCCCTCCCCCCAAAGAACACTGTTTCTCCTCGAGGACTTTCTAATGTATTTAAAAAACACCCACACACTGGGCCTTCAAAGTCACAGGCTATGTGACAAAGGGGGCAATTATGTTTCACTTAGCACATCAGAGAAACAATGACGGGAGCGTGTGCCTGTGCGCCCTGCCCAGGATGGGGATGGTGGAGGGGGGCTGGCCCTGGTGCTGGCTGCAGCGCTGGCCCAGCCTGGCCCCCTGGTCCCTGCCCTTAAAAGGAGTGAGAAAGGCCTGAGACGCACTTATAACAGGGAGGGAGCTGCCGAGGAATGTGCCTGGCCTTTCTCTCAGGTTCCTTTGTTTGGTTTTCATGGAAACCCGTGTTGATGGGGGAACTCTGAGCCTGCTTGCCATGGGCAGATGTTTCTGATCTCTGTCCTTCATCAGGTGAAGAATGTTCCTTTGGGGGGATGAACCGCCATTTGTTTCTCTCCCACCCGTGCAGAAGATGGACATAAATTATCCACACTTCTGCAACCCAGAGGTCCCTCTGGAAGCAGGCCCTTGCAAACATCCTTGGCGGAGACCCCTTCGCCACTGGGAGCCTGTTGCTGCAACTCCATGGGAGGAGAGGCAGCACGGAAAGCGTGGATTAAGCTCAGCGTCCTGGTCACAGTATGAAAGCTGGATCCCATCACCAATGCACGGCCCCAGCCCAGATTTCTCTTGCACCCCTGGATCATCCCCTTCCTGTCTTCCCTTCCCTCTGTTCCCTCCAGAGGCGGAAGACTTTGTCGCTTTAACATTTAATTATATAAAATTCCGCTGCCTTTACCCCCTGTGGATGAGCAATTGTTCTGCTATTTCTACAAAACGCCACAGGAAATATGAAAATAGGAGGCAGGATTTGGAGCAAGACTATTTCTGAATGCCTGTGGTTAGCGGTATCAGAGATGGCTGTGTGGATTTTACATCTATGACAGGGAGTGGCTGGGAGGGAGGGAGGGAGGGAGGGAGAGAGAAAGAGGGAGAGAGGAAGAGAGGGAGAGAGAGAGAGAGAGAGAGACATTGACGTGAGAGAGAAACATCGATCAATTGCCTCCTGCAGGAGAGAAAAGAAGGAGGAGGAGAAGGAGGGGGGACGGAGAGACAGAGAGAGGGAGAGGGAGGGAAGGGTGGGGAGGGAGAGGGAAGGAGCAGGCACCACAAGGGAGCCATGTCAAGATTCTACAATGTGATTTTTGACCTGAAAGGACTGAACCTGAGGCTGAACCCAAAGGAGGGTAGCCACACCTGGGACAGGCTCACTGCTGAAGGCAGGAGAGCTGGGCCAGCGGATGGGTCAGAAGTGAGTCATATGCGGAGAGGAATGAAGGCCCTGCTTCTCTTCAGCGTGTATGAGATACCCTTTCCCAAACAGGCTGCACAGTAACTACGGTGTCATTCCTTCTGTATCCAAACATCTTATTGGGAAGCAGTGCTGAACAATGACTAAAACACAGACCCTGGAGCCAGAAGCTAAGGTTCCAATCATGACTCCTTCCTTGCTAAGGGTATAAATGTGGCGAGTTGTCTCTTCTTGCCTTAGTTTTCCCATCTGTTAAATGGGATGAACAACAATAGTACCCACTTTGTAGAAAGTGCCTAGAACAATGCTATGGTGAAGATCTAATAAGTAAATCCAATAGAGCAAATACTCTACTAGGTACAAGGGTTCCAATGGTCTATAACAGCGGTTTTCAACCTGTGGTTCACGACCCCTTTGGGGGTCGAATGACCCTTTCACAGGGGTCGCCTAAGACCATCGGAAAACACATATATAATTACATATTGTTTTTGTGATTAATCACTATGCTTTAATTATGTTCAATGTGTAACAATGAAAATACATCCTGCATATCAGATATTTACATGAC
The DNA here is from genome assembly GCF_000412655.1 of Myotis brandtii. NCBI lineage: Eukaryota > Metazoa > Chordata > Mammalia > Chiroptera > Vespertilionidae > Myotis > Myotis brandtii. The sequence goes on from NW_005371354.1 coordinate 1,325,174, forward strand.
AATTCATAACAGTAGCAAAATTACAGTTATGAAGTAGCAACGAAAATAATTTTATGGTTGGGGGTCACCACAACATGAGGAACTGTATGAAAGGGTCGCGGCATTAGGAAGGTTGAGAACCGCTGGTCTATAACGTCTGTGCTAGCATTCCAGTGACTCATCACTTAATGCAGGACACAGATATGTATCCAAATCCCAACTGCGTGATGAGAACTAAGATAGTGGTATCACCTAGAAGTCTGAAATTCTACACATGAGGTCATCTAAGGGTCAAAGAAGTTGGGGAACACTTAGGAGAAGAGGTAGGTTTTGCAGGGTAAGTAGAAAGTGACTTATGGGAGAAGAGGGATCAGATTACTTGCAGCAAAGAATAGAAAGAACAAAGAAATGGAGGTGAGAAAGGTCAGGGCTTGTTGAAGAAACAATGAGCATTTACTTGTGCCTGGGGGGTTGGTGGGGGGGACAGGGTGAGAAGGGAAGCTGGAAAGAAGGACCCCACCTGGCTTCCTAGAGAGTTTTGGTTCCGTTTGTTGTAAATGGGGATTCACTGGAGCTTTAAAGAAAAGGCAGAGGGATTATCCAAACCACAGTAGAACAACACAGATGTCTTGCGCAGCAGTGTGTAATTGATTGATGGATGGGATACTGTGGAGAACATTTGTAATAGGCGGTGTGAGCTACAACAGAGGGCTCTGGCTTGAAGAGCAGTGTAGAAGGTTAGAGCTTCTCTCTACCCTAGATTCGAGGTCTGGGTAGTTGAAGGAAACGGAAAGTGGCAGGCACTGCTAGTTATCCACCTAATAGGAGTTCTCCCCATCTTTCTTACGCTTCTATTTCTGAGTCGGTTTAGGTCACTCATAGGCCTAACCAAAAAACTCCTTCCTAGCAGTGGAGGAGTGGCTGCACGTTGAGGATCTGGCCAGGGGTCCAAAGGGGGAAACCTCCTATAGGGTTTTAGCACAGTGTTGTTTCCCTGATGTTGGCACCACTTCTCCCCCCTTCTAACTTCTTATTCTTCTCCCTGCATGGAAACCAAAGTGAGGTGGGGGTGAAGCAATCATCTTTCAATGGTGAGGACAAGAATCTGACACTAAAGATGGCGGAGAGAAAAGATGAGAAGATGCTGGGATGCAGATGGAGCCTGCCTATCTCTGGACTTCAAGCTCTGTGGTTGGGTGCATGAACCCAGGTTCCTGTGTCCCGCAGTAGAGTGCAGTCTCTGATACCGGTTGGCCCGTGTAGACAAATGTCTCACTTAATGCACATGCTACGAATGCTCAGTGGTTTGATGCATCAGAAGCAAAACTGGCTTCTCTCTGGCACTTGGAACAAAGGGTCCGTGTCTCACTGGTATTCCCTGCATGTTAGTAACCCACAACCTAAATTATTCTCTGTTGTCAGGTGTTAATCACAGATCTCCTACGAGCCTATGAAGAAAAATCTCCCTGAACCTCAAAGGCTCAGCTACCATGTGGCTGACCTCAGAGAGAAGGTAGAATTGTCAAGGGCAAAGGACAAATGCTGACTATGAAAGGTTTGCCAAACCAGTGAGGGCCAAGTATGTGTCTTTCACATGAAGACGAAAGGTGACCCCCTGCATAACATTAGTCGCTTCGATTCAGGCTTGTCAAAGGGGAGGCAGCACCCTTGGGCCTGGTTGGAATGTTGCTGGGGAGATCAAGGAAAGGCATAGAAGTCAATGTAGTCTCAAGCTAGTATTTTTAAAGTAGAGGTAGGGCGAACTATAGTGGACTGGGGCCTAAACCAACATGAGTTAGTCATGGGCAGGAGATAAAAGGACCTAGATGTAAAAATGTAGAGAAATGGGGCTTTTGAGTTAGACTGATGTGGATTTTACCAGCTAGTTGACCTTGGGCAAGTGACCTAACCACTCTAAGCCTTAGGTTCCCAAGTTTTAAAATGGAAATGATAGTGACCACTTACATGTTTACCCTGAGGATTAAGAGATAATGCACATGAAAGGGTCTAGCACACAGTAGGCACTCCATAAAGGAGCCCTTAGTGCCACCCAGGGAGGATAGAAGGAAAATACAGGAGCAGGACCAGTCTCTGGGAAACCCCAGTCCATGTGAGCCCCTCCCTCCTTTCTAGAAAAGAAAAAAAGAAGAAAAAAAAAAGCTGATAGCAAGCAAAGGGTGGCTTTGCCATGGTCATGGTCATGGCTTTTAGGAAGATCCCTCCACACCTCCCACCTCTTTTTGCCACCATCTAATCTTTGAGGTATAGGATTGCATCGGAATCTCCAGCACATCCATGCACCTGAGAAAGTGAAGGGGGCACACCTATATCAGCACCTCAGAGAGATCCTTCCTTACCGAGTTGGTGAGGAGGAAGGTGGTACCACATGAGCACAGTTCACTCTATACACCCATGGGGCATGCCTAGGACTCAGGCAGGAAGAATTCACTCAGATGTGGTGTGCATATATGAGCAAAAATAACTCAGTATTGGATAGTGTCTGCTCCACCAGCTAAAAACTAGAACCCTGGCTGGAGAAGCTGAGAGACTCCCTTAGCACAGTCCTTCCCAAGGGCAGTAACACCTCCCCCCCCCCCCCACACACACACACACTGCACCCCTGGGCAGAGGGTTATTCTAAGAATAAATCTCAGGAATTAGAGACACCAGGAGATCCCGCCTGTCTTGTAGCCAATGTGGAAGTTTTCGCTCATAGCCACCCGTGAATGTGTGGGTTGGTTCTATTCAAGGGCAGCTGGCGGTTTTCATGGTGGAATCCATTAGCACATAGAGATAGATGACAGAGATTGAGGAAAAGGAAGCTTTTAACTAGGGCAGAGTAACAAACGGGGTGAAATTGCATTTGTGCCCAGGATGGGATCCCCCCGAGCCCTGCTTGTACCCAGCTTGCCCTCATGCAGCAGTCAGTAAAACCGTGCCATCTGACAAAGCCAGCATGGCAGAGCGATGTCTCCTGGACAAACCAGGGAGAATGAAGGATGGGCAGAGAGCCTGGGCTCTAGGATGTACACACTCCCATTCCTTCCCTGTGTGGGACGGAATGAATCAGAGTTTCAAGATGTCCTCCTTCATTTTTCCATCAACTCCAGCTCTCTGATCTTCAAAGGCCTCTGTGTGCAGACTTGCTGAATAGAAACGTTGCTCACTCTTGTGCTGGGAGTAAGAGGTCCTGGGTGCACAGGAAGCACCACTGCATCTGGGAACTTCTTGAATCAAAGTCATCTAGTTGTTCCATAATTTAACCGCCACCTCCGTACAAAAGCTCTTTAGTTGTGGTGGTGGCTGATAATGCAATGAGACACCATCCCCTCTGTGAGCTAATGACATTTGTGGGGAGATGACAGGTGGGTATGAAAATGGAATCAGATGGAGTGGGGGGCAGGCTCTGTCTTCATTCCTTGGTCTTTGCTGCTTCCATTGCTCAGCTCCCGAGGAAGAGCGGGGGATGTTATCTATTAGTCTGTGCACCAGGATTTTCATCTAATTTCATAATGAAGATGTTGCTCCATCAGATACAGATGACGTGTCAGCAGAAATGCAAAGGGCCATTTTTATGTGTCACTGGCCTCGGCGGGGGCCCCCACCTGCCTGGGATAGTGTAGAAAGTGCTGGTTTGAGGGAATGGCTCTGCCACCCTGGATTGATCTTTATGGATTAGCCAACGCTCTCTTCTCTTTTCTGTATGAGGAATGCTTGTGAAGCTGTAGGCTCTGTGAGGGCAGGAGCCCTTTCTGCCTCTCCATTGTTGTACCCGGTGCCGGAAACATGGTGAGCACTCAACATGAGTGAATGTGTGAATCCCATCCACTTGCTTCCCAGGCCACCAGTGGCGAGTGCCCAGCCTTTGCATACCTGCTGACTCCTCACAGCCGAGACCTCCATCAACCCTGGTCCACTTTCAAGGACTAGTCCTTACATGAGAGTGAGGAATTACGTGGCTCAGACACAGATCCATGAGTCAAAGCATCAAGCCAACTCAGCTGTTACCTGGATGTAAATCTGGGTTCATATTTCCAACCTTTAGGCAACTCAGCTTTTCTTTGTGGGATAACAGAGACTCTAATGCAGTGGTTCTCAACCTTCCTAATGCCGCGACCCTTTAATACAGTTCCTCATGTTGTGGTGACCCCCAATTTCATTGTTACAAATTGAACATAATCAAAGCATAGTGATTAATCACAAAAACAATTATGTAATTATATATGTGTTTTCCGATGGTCTTAGGCTACCCCTGTGAAAGGGTCGTTTGACCCCCAAAGGGGTCATGACCCCCCAGGTTGAGAACCACTGCTCTAATGGTTCCTGCCTTGTGGTTGCGGGGAAGGTCAAGGAGATAATGTCTCTCACAGGCTAAGAACAGAACCTGGCACACAGGAAGACTCGGTAATTATTAGCCATTATAAAGTTCTAAAAGAGGCCCTTAGTCTTCTTTCTCTGTATTTGAGCGCTTCAACCCAAAAACCTACTGGGGATCGAGTTATTCCAGGACTTGCCAATCCATCTCTCAAGGGCATGATCCTCTCAGCAGTTCAAGATAAGATTGCTCTGCTTTTTCCTTCATGTCTTCTCTTGCCATGATTTCCCACAACCTGCTCTCTCTTGGAGCTCCCTGGTATTCCAATTGGACCCCAGTGTTTGCCTGTGTTAGACTCAAAGATCTTTTCTTTGTGGAAAGACATATGTTTCACAGATGACATCTTTTTCAGATATCCAAAGCTGGATGAGAGCCCCGCCTCCAGAGTCACAAATTTCAGCTCTGCCACTATCTATCGGGAGAACCTAGGTGTATTAATAACTCCTAACACCTCAGCCTCCTTCGCTGTAAACTAGAGGCACTGATAGTATTCATTACCATTTTTGTAAAGATTAAGTGAGTTGATTCCCGTGAAGGTCTTAGAATAGCTTCTTCTGCATATTAAGTACTCAATAAACATTACATGTTACTATCTGTAGCCGCCACATGTACCTCCCTAATACATCCACACATACAGCCATTTAATTATAGGTAAAACTCCTTCCATTCGATATCATCTGCCTATGGGTAGCAGGTCATTCCCACATACAGAGATTTAATGCTGCTTCTTCTCTTCTTTCCCAGTAAAAATATAAGGTTTACTTTAAAAATAAAGTGCTTTGAACAGGCACTCTTTGGCATTGGTTTGTCATCGTCTCCCTCCCACCCTTCTTCTTTAATGTTTTAGACCTTGAGTTTCTAACATAAGCCAAAGGGAATGGGTACCTCTCTGGATGTCATAAAACTGAATTCTATTATTAATTCTTCCAAAAATTAGTGTGTAGCACAGAGAAAATAGCTTCTCTCAAGACTTTGATTCCCTCATCTGAACAGCAAAGGCTGCATAGTAGGTGCTGGTTTTTATTCTCCTTTAATTCAGATACTCTATGAATATGACAATAAGTTGAAGGTCCCAAAGAATCTGGTCATGATCTGGACAGGCTCCAATTCCTGGTGCCTTGAGCGGGAATGTGCCCACCTGTGATTTCTGTTTGGATTTCATGGCATTATGGTGGGGAAGTCCACCAGCTCTCTCTTACCAGCATTGGAACGGAGTACAGAGATATCATGACCTTTGAATATGAAATATTATTGTTTTGATTTTTTCCTTTTTAATTATTTGAGAGGTACTGTAATTGGCATAAAAAGGTTGTGCTGATGTGTAGGTCTTGGCAAACATTGAACAGACATCCCTGACTTTCTCATTTATAGGAACTTCTTGGGGTACTTCCTGGGGGTGAGGGTAAAGAGAAGAGTTCTTTGCTCCCCCAGATATGGCCATTTTCCCCATCCTCAGTAGGAATGTGTAACCAGAATATGTCACACGTCTTCTGTCCCAAAGAGTGTGGCTCTTGTGCATTTAATACAGCCTGACCCAGTCACTCATGATTTTTTTTAACTTTTCTAATCTGTTTCCTGTTTTCTTTTTTTTTTAAAAAAGGAATAACATGAAGTAGAAACTCTTAACTCGTATCAATTGCTTATTCATCAAGCCTAAACTTTTCCATATGGTATTCAAGCCTCTCTATAATTAGGATAAGAACCATCTACGTCAACACCCACCACAAATTATAGAGACTATTTACTGTTTTTTATTCTGCAAATACCTACTTCCTCAACTCAGTTGTGAATCAGCTTCCCCCCACATCCTCCCTTATGCCATCACAGTCCAACCCCACTTGCTGTGATTCACCCCAGAACTGCAGTGAGCAGATTAAGTATGCTATCAGAAGTAACGTCTGTATCATGTCATGATGGTTAGTATCTTGTGTCAACTTGACTAGGCTACAACACTTAGATATTTAGTGAAGCATTATATTTCTGTGAGAGGAGTTTTTACATGGGGTTAACATTTAAATCTATAGACTTTGGGTAAAGCAGATAGCCCACCATAATGTGGATGTGTCTCATCCAATCAGTGGAAGACTTGAATAGGAAGACTGGGAGGATCCAAGATGGCAGCAGGGTAGGTGGAAGTTATACTCATCACCTCGCAGGACCAAAGTGGAATTACAAGTATAATATAGAACAATCAACCTGAATAAATAACTGAAAATGAGCTGAAGAGAAGTCTTATAACCAAGGATTTACACAAGAAGCCACATCAAGACTGGTAGGAAGGGTGGACACATGAAAAGGGCTGGCCCTGCTGCCAAGTTTGGAGGCTGAAAAACTGGAGGGAAATCTCAACAACAGAGTTTCCCCCAGGGAACATGGGGTCTCAGCACAGAGCACCAAAGCTGACAAAAGGTGCCCACATAACATCGGGCTGTGAAAATCAATGGGGATTCTGATGGCCAGGGAGAGACAGGAATCTGTCAGAAACCCAGGTGCCCTCTTAAAGGGTCAGCACACAAAATCTCATTTGCAGCCACTCACCCTGGGCTCTGGTGGAGGCACAGTGGAGCTGACTAGAGTCATATGAGGAGACACTTAGGTTTTTGGCTCCAGGGAAAGAGCTGAAGGGAAAGCTGCCAGGGTCCCTATGCTGAGACCCCCTTCTACACCAGACACCATCTTTCCAGGGTGGGACACTCCCCTCAATACTGCATCAGACTGGGAGAATGCAATAGTCCCCGCTTATATACTCCCTGTAGCTCCACCCTGGGGAGCTAATGCCCTGCAGAGGAACCAGCTGTGTGGCCCCACACCAATACCCATCATAATAAAAAAGGCAAAGGTTAATGACAAAGAGAGAATCTTCAAAGCAGCAAGAAAAAGATAGTTACCTACATGGGAGTTTCCATAAGACGATCAGCTGATTTCACAACAGAAACTTTTTAGTATTGGCACAAAATATTCAAAGTGATAAAAAGCAAGGACCTACAACCAAGACTATTTTACCAAGCAAATATATTATTTAAAATTGAAGGATAAATATATTCCCAGACAAAAAAAACTAAATGAGTCCATTACCACAAAACCAGTATTACAAGAATGTGAAAGGATCTTAGAGAAGAAGAAGAAGATGAAGAAGAAGAAGAAGAAGAAGAAGAAGAAGAAGAAGAAGAAGAAGAAGAAGAAGAAGAAGAAGAAGAAGAAGAAGAAGAAGAAGAGGAACATAGGCGTAAGGAATAAAATGGAAATAATTACATACCTATCAAAAATTACTTTAAATATAAATGGCTTAAGAGTTCCAATCAAAATACATAGGGTAGCTGAATGGATAAGAAAGCTGTCCACAAGAGACCTACCACAGAATGAAAGATGTCCACAGACTGAATGTAAAGAGATGGAAAAAGGTATTTCATTAAATGGAAATTTTAAAAAACTTGGAGTAGCAATACTTATATCACACAAAATAGATTTTAAAACAAAGTTTTTAATAAGAGACAAAGAAAGACTCTACATAATGATACAGGGAGCAATACAACAAGGGAGTATAACCTTTATAAACATTTCTGCAACCAACATAGGAACACCTAAGTATATGAAGCAAATCTTGATGGACATAAAGGAAGAGATCAACATTAATACAGCCATCATAGGGGATTTCAACACCAGAATGTCATTAATGAATAGATCTTCCAGACAGAAAATCAACAAGGAAACAGTGACTTAAATGACAATCTAGATCAAATAGATGTTAATGACATCTTCAGAGCATTTCAACCCAAAGCTGCAGAGTATACATTTTTTTCAAGAGAACATGGAACATTTTTAAGGATAGACCAATGTTAGGAAACAAAATAAGCCTCAATACATTTAAGAAGTTCAAAACCATACAAAGCATCTCCTCTGACTCTAATGGTATGAAACTAGAAATCACAAGAAAAAAATACAAAACACATGAACATATGGAGGCTACATAAAATGTTACTAAGCAATGAATGAGTTAACAATGAGATCAAGGAAGGTATAAAAAAATACCTTGAAACAAATAAAAATGAGAACACAACAACCTCAAATCTATGGGACACAGTGAAAACACTCCTAAGAGGGACATTCATAGCACTGCAGGACTACCTCAAGAAACAAGAACAATCTCAAATAAGCAATCTAAACTTATACCTACAGATATCCACAGCTTTGGGGGCAAAGGAAATTAGAGTGAGACAGGGTAGGAGTCAGTCTTCAGCTGTCACAGAGGAGCAAACATGACAAATTTGTTTCCTGAACAGTCAAGTTGGAAATTACATGCCTGAGGCAAAGGAGTTTGTGTTGATGTCATCCTGGGGTAATAACCAGAAAGCTCTGGGTTAGCCCCTGTGACCCTTGACTCTGGGAGGAATTCTTCCCAATGGCCTGTTGACAGGCTTCTGTCCCTGGTACCTGGCTCTGTTCTCCAAAGTCCAGCCCTCTGGGCAGGAAACCCTGTAGGGGGAGATTTGCTGCTAATTCCCAGCCTAAACTTCTCTTCCTCAGCTCTAGGCTATTGCTCCTTGTCCTAGCACCTGCTGAGCAAGTGAATAATCCCCTTCCCTCATTTGCATAGTTACCTTGCAGGTATTTATAGCCTATGGTCATCTAGCCCCTGAGCCCTCTCCTTCTCTAGACTATAATTTAGCAGTAGACCCAGGTCTGTTTGTCATGGAGCTGAGCATGCCCAGTTCTGTTGCCAGAGCTGGTGCAGGAAGGACTGGAGCCCCATGAAGGTTTCAGCAGCTGTTCAAAGAAGTCCCTCTCAGAATTGGTCCTTTACGGAAAGTTTTATGATTTGTCTGTTGGGTTAGAAGAGATTTAGAGATTTTCCCCGAGGGCAGTATGCATGTGTGTGGAGGGAGGGGAAGGAAGTATAGTAGATAGAGGGAAATTGATTTTCCTGTGTCCCAGTCTCTATCTCTCTGGTCCACTGTGGCTTGGTGGCAAAACCAAAAAGCAGACAAAACACAAATCATAAACACTATACACAGATACACACAAAAAAAATCACAAAATACCCCCTTATAACATAGATGCTTCTTTCAGTTATTTATGATTCTAAGGCCACAGACCACTGAAACATAAAGAAGACTATGTATGAAATTTAGAGAGAAGAAAGGAATTTGGGACAACTATTTAAAAGATGCCGGAGAAGAGGGATAGCTTGAACCAGGCATCTTTTTGGAAGTTTATCTATAAAACCCTACGTAGCTGAATTCATCTCTTCCTGTGATTCGAAAGGTGAAGAATAAAAATCAATATTTTTCAAATAATTTTTTTTCAAAAACATAAGAATATTTTGAACTTGAAGCCTGCTGTGTTCTTCCTCAGACATATGATGCTACTAAGCTAACAGGTAAGACTATTTCCCATCCCCACTTTGCTGAAACCCTCTGTTGCCTCCTACATGGCTACACTCACCTTGTTATTTGGCCTTCAGTTGCAGCATAGACATGTTGAAGATTGGGGTTTACAAGTGGGTGTGGTATCAAGACAACATCAAATGGAGACTTTTCATGCTGTTTTCAGGGAAGGTTTTGATAGGGGGGCCTATAACCTGATAGACAGACCACCTGAATCAAGCTGAAAAGTAAACATATTATTTAAATCTTAGAATACATATATTTAGGTGAATAGGGGGTTAACTTTCTCATATGTGAATAGGGGGCTAAGTTTTTCTCAAGTTTCCTTTTTCAAGGCCTGTGCGAAGCTATGGAGGAGGTGACTCAGCTGTGGATCCAGCAAACAGAATGGATAAACAAGGTCAGACCGACCCACCAGGAGTCAAAACATCATCTCATCAACATCATCTCATCTCCTTATGACAATAGCTGGAGTCTGAGGACCTCCAGGACTACACGTAGCTGCATTCCCCACCCTTCCCCCTTCCCCTTTACAATCCTGTCCCCTGCACCTTGCTGTGAAGACAGGATTTGATGCTTGTAAGAGCCCTGTCTTCTTGGGTATGTGGCCTTCTCAATAAATGCCTTAGAGGATGCAACCCTGCCTTCGTTATTGGACACAGTGACAGGCAGCCCGAGCCCCACCGGGGTTTTCCCAGTTGGTTTCCCACCTGGTGAAGAAGCCTGGAGGGGAAACATCTCCAGGCGTAGGACAGGGGCCGTGGTGCTGCCTAAGGTGCTGCCCTGTAAGGAGGGCCGCATCGCCTGTGTCATATTCCCACCAGAACGTGCGGCCTGGGGCTGGTCAGAGGAAAGATGGACAGACCTACGTGCAGGGCCCTCCTCTGGAACGGAATGTCTGGGGACACACAAAGTCTGTAAGAACGTGGAAGACAGAAGGCCAAGCACCTGTTCCAGGCTGAAGGAGACTAGGGTACAACTGAATTTCATGTGTGCTCAGGGACCAATCAGGGGCCAGAAAGGAAAAGAGACATGGTTATGACAATTGGCCACATGCGAGTCATTGCTGTGGGTTGGAAGGTGGCTTTGGCATCAAATAGATTTCCTGGTTGGGGGATAGGGAAGGAAGGTAGACTTCTTATCTGGGGGAGGTGAACACTGAGTTATTTAGGAGTGATGGGGTATCATATCAAACAAAGATCTCTCTCTCTCTCTCTCTCTCTCTCTCTCTCTCTCATTCTCACCCAGGAGAAAGGAGCAGGAGCTTCAGAGGATAAGTCTGCCCCTGACCTACCACAGTGACTAAGAGTGAAGACTTAGCTGTGGTCCCACCCGTTTTTCTTGTCCTGAGCTTTGTCCTCTCCCCATCTCTAGCTACTACCTTGTATCTCCTTCTACAGGACATTTCTTTCAATTGTCTATTACATAAATCCCCGATCTCTCTGATAATGCAATTTCCCTTCCGAGGATACCACAATTTTATTAGGAAACACTTGAAAAGGAAATGTCTTCCAGGCTCAAAGGAATCAATCTCCAGACGTAGACTTTCCGGCCCTGGAAGTAGGTAACCGAGCCTTGGCAAGCCTCACACAACGGGTTTAGTGAGAATCTTGCCACGTGAGAAGAGGCTAGCCCTGCTGGAGATCTGAATTCTCCCAACACCTCTCTACCCCTTACTCCAAAGGCTACTTTGTGCCAAAGATAGTTTGATGCGGAGGATGGAATCCCTTTAAGTAAAATTCCACAACAGAGCATTAGAAAGATGGGATGAAATACACACAAGTTATTAAATATTATCATCAAGATGAGTACTAAATCAGACATCTTATGGCTTCTGATGATAAATTCCATTTATCCCTTAAGCGTTTATCAGATATTTACATTATGATTCATAACGGTATCAAAATTACAGTTATGAAGTAGCAACGAAAATAATTTTATGGTTGGGGGTCACCACAACATGAGGAACTGTATGAAAGGGTCGCGGCATTAGGAAGGTTGAGAACCACTGGAAAGGAAGAAAAATGGAGGCCCAAAGAGATTTCAGCATCGGGAAATCTGGACATGCCAGGACAGCCACAGAAGGGCCATCTGGGAGCCAGCAGGTATATGCTGCTGTCCCTCTGGTACTCTGGGTGCAATCTCTGGCAAGTGAGAGCATTTCCAGGAGGTTTTTGCAAGCCAGGAATGCTGGGCACATTCCTTCTGGGAGTGAACTTGAAGACAGCCTGCCCCTTAACAGCTCAGATCAAGCTAAGAGAGAGGCGAGGGGAGGGAAAGCGAGGTGGCGAGTGTGTGTGGGTCCTGCCCGGGAACTCTGACCAGAGCGCATCCTTCAAGAGGAGACATGACAGGAAGGGAAAGAGCGGCCATTGTGGGTCAGTGAGTTGGGCACAATTCCAGTAGAGCAAGCATCAGTGCAGCACCAACTACACTTTGTGTTCATATAGCACTTCATAGCTCATCCATGTAATTTCATTAAATCGTACACTACTCCTCTGGCATAGCCACGGTGATTTTTATTCTAAAGAGAGAGAAAATGCAACATCTCTCATGTACCCAGGTCTTTCTCCGCTCCTACCCAGGCTGTACTCCTAGGCAGTCTCTCTTTAAAGGCGGTCCTAGCATGAAGACAGAAGACAAAATCTTCCACTCTCCTGACATTCCTCATGGCAGAATGTGACCTGCTTTTGCCTTTGAAATGCCTCATATGTTATCCTTCTAGAAGGTTTCTCTAATTATGTTTTGCTGGGGCTAAGATGGAAATTAATTGGTCTTTTCACGATCACACATCAGGTGAGTAATAGAGCCAGGCATCTGAGGACCAGGGAGAGATTAGAGATTGTGAGCCATCCGCAGCCGGGTGGCTGGAAGGTGGTGAGAGATGAGCAGGACACACCTGAGCGGGTCCCTGGATGTGCCTCCGGCAGCTTGTTCAGGGACAGGGATCTTTCACCAGCTTGATGTGGCAGTATTTTGCCTCATGGGGGCCGCAGCTGTTGACTCAACATGTATGCACACACGTCCATGTACACACCCCCACGCAGCACAAATGTGCAGCCTTCTGCAATAGCACTGTTTATTACACTCTGAGGAGTGTTGACTTTTGGAGGAAGACAAGATAAATCACTTTGAAGAAGGAGAAAAGGAAAAAAAAAATAGATGACAAAGCAAAAAAAAAAAAATCTACTTTCTCCCCCCTTTAAATGCCACCAGAAAATGTCAAGGAAATCATTTTACTGGAAATAACAGAAAAGTTCAAAACAAAATCACAAAGTGTCACTCCCTTGGCCCATCTCTCCCTTGCATACAGGGCTCCTCTTCCCTGCCTTGTAGCAGCCTCGCTGCCTCTCCATCCCTTACCCCTCAGGCTGCCCCTTCTCCATCCTCCAGAGGAGGATGAACCGAAAAATAGCCCAGCCTTTCACTAGTGGGGATAATAGAGAATAAACAAAGGGAAAAAGAAATGAGTGGGTAAGAGATCTTTCTCTGCCCACCGACCATGGCCATCTCTGGGACAATGTCCATTGGAAACTATATAATAGAGGTTTATCATCATTTTCAATGTCATTGTTATCAAAGCCTTTATTAAATGACTCATTGTGCAAGGTTAACTACAGGTCACTATAAACAGGGAAGTACATAGGGATACTTGTGCCTTCTTATAACATAAAACCCATCCCATATTTCACAGTCCTGCGAAGAGCTTCCCTGAGTTACCTTCTATTCCACTTCTGTGTAATAGCAACCATAGCAGTGCTTGGCCAAAGGGACATGGGGCAAGAGATTTTTTGCATTATTATAGATTTTTTTGTTCAGTTATTCAGCCATCTGACATCCTAAAATCAATGCAGAGTCTACTATATTATATACCAGGCCCTTGGTGTGGTCTAAAGACAGAGCAATAAACAAACCATGAATCCTGTCAAGGAACTCACCAACCACTGTATATGCAGTTGTTTGTTTTTTTACTTTTGAAATATAGAAAAAAATATCTTCACCAAAAAAAAAAGTTTCCAGGAAATGCAATATATGAGGCCAATAAGCTAGGTTTTTCATTAAAGCGGGGGAGAAAAGTTGATGGAAGAAAGCTTTTAAAGGAGAAAGTATTCATCCTGTCGGATGTGTGGTGAAACGAGGCTCAGGGAGGTTTGGTATTTTTTTCCCAATTTTTCTACAGTTAACAGGATGTGGCACTCATTCTGTTGGAGCTTGAATCCCTGCTCTTGTCATTCTCCCAGCTGTTGCTTCATTGGGTCCTAAAACCCAAAAAGGCACCAGGGGAGGGAATCCAGGTCTTGCCTCATTGAGTTCACATTTTGCAGAATAAGATAATATCTGTGAAACCCACCCCCCCCCCCCCCCACAAAAAAAGGCACTTACTAAGAAGGACCCTTGTGGTTAACTGGGCTCAAATTTTTTAAAAAGTTCACATTCTTGTGAGAGGCCCCTGAGCCTACCAACCATTTCTGCACAGGGACCTCTCCCACAAATTGCACTTCATAGGGGAGGCTGGGGGGAGGTCAGTGGGGAGGCTGGGGGGAGGTTAGTGGGGTGAAAAAAAGGAGACATATGTACTACTATTTGTAATACCTTAAACAATAAAATTAAATTAAATTTTAAAAGAAAGAATCAGTGTTTTAGGTCTTAGGTCTTGTAACATAGAAAACCACTCCTGAAATCTATATGTTCATTTTGACCAATGTCACCCCAATAAAATTTAATAATAAAAAAATAAAAGAATCTGTGTTTTGATCCATTTTCTGGATCAGAAGCAGAACTTCATCAATCATTTGGTGTACATGGATTAGCCAAACCAAAATGTTCTAATTATTCCTTACATTTATATGAACGAGTTTAGAGTATTACAGTATACTTTAGGCAGGTTTAGAAGGACTGGAGAAAGATTTATCCAAAACAGATGTTGACGTAAACCAATGAATAGACAAGTGCTGAGACTGCACAAGAATTGGTAGATAGTAAAGATGTAGCTACAACCCCAAAAGTCAGGGCCTATAAGATTTGAATATTATAACGAAGAAGCTTGACCAATTAAATGCATAGACATCTATAGATTTGGTTTTTTATATGATGCTTAGCAATATTTCTTTAATGAAGAACATCTTACTCTTATTTTGCTGCTGCTGGTGTTGTTTTTGCTTTTAATAATGGCAATTGGAAAACTAAGCAGCATAATGAAAACAATTCATCTTGAAAGAAATCACTTAAAATCAGGATGAGAAACATGATTACACGCAGCAGGCCACATGCCTAGTTTCACAGCTCTCATTCTTTGTCTTGCTGGACTGTCAGTCAAAGTGACTGACACCATTGTGTGCAGAAGGAGAGGTGGTAGGCCACATTTCCCCAAGCTCTAGAAACTGCGGAGCCTAAATAAGACCTTTATCTCTATTTTCTTTTCATATTGAAGCTACCACCAAGACATGGTACTAAATACTCTGTTGCTGGTTTCTTTTCTTTCTTTTTTTTAAATCCTTACCTGAGGATATTTTTCCATTGATATTTAGAGAGAATGGGAGGGAGGGTTGAGAGAGAGAGAGAGAGAGAGAGAGAGAGAGAGAGAAACATTGATGTGAGACAGACACATTGATTGGTTAACTCCCACACATGCCCCAACCAGGGCCAGGGATGGAGTCTGTACCAACACTGCCCATTTTAAATCTGGCTCAATACCCAACAGTCTAATAGCATAATTCATTGATAAATCTTAATAGTGCCAGCTTTCAATATAGCCACTATCCACCGAGGGAAGAATATAGATCATCAGATTGGATACATTCTTAAATACTAAAACTGTATTTTGTACTCATGATATACACCATCCCCATCCTTCCAACCTACCTGGGTACAGGCCCATAGATGTACCAACTCTACCGGGCTATGACAAAGAAACCAGATAACGATTAAGTAACTATTCGGTAATACAAATAGGATGGCTGTCGCAGAAAGGAAAACGGATGAACATGGATCTTCGCTGAATAAGCCAATATGTGAGGCAGCCACCGGTCCTGTCCAGGAATCAAGACAAATGAAGCCAGGTGCGAGGACACTGGGAAATTGATGGATCTGGGCATTCCTAAGTCTGTCGATATCTATTTCTCCTTGCGCATAATCTTTCCGAAGTTCCCCACCCCAAAGCCAGATGCTGCTGATCCCTAGGAAAACTTAAGAAGGACTTCCTGAAGGTTAATTAAGGCCTGGCCCCAGCACCTGAGCTCGGCTTCCTCCTGTTTGTGACTACTTTGCACCAGATCTGCCTGAGGCCACTGCTCTGGCTGGAGGGTGCCTGGGACTTGGCAGAATTGTACCCAGCAGAGAATGAGTTGGTGAGACGAAGTCCTGGGGGCACTAAAGCACAGTCCACCAGCATGGAAGAGAGAAGAGAAGGAAGCTATGGACGTGCCAAGGGAGTTCTGTGTATGTACACAGCCTGTCGTCACCAGGAGCCTTGAAATCCTTAAAGGCACTGACAGTTTTTCCCAGCTCTGGGACTGAAATTGGCGGAACCTCTTCATTCTTAATTGGGGGAAACTACAGAAGCTGCAGGGAGACAAGCAAAAGAAGACAAGGTACACGATGAGAAAGGAAGGACCAAGGGAACCGCACTGCAAATGCAGAGAGAAAAGGGCTCCCCAGGGAGCCCAGGCAGGATGGGCCTACAGGAGCCAGGGAAGGTGGGTGGGGCTTGGAGGGGAGGGCGGGGCAAACAG
>NW_005371354.1:1341695-1490986 GCF_000412655.1 Myotis brandtii
ACATGCAAAGTATCCATATTGATAAACTATTTATGGATGTTTATACAAATCAATTAACAAACATAGAACAGGAAACTATGCATAAGCCATATTTCATAGCTAATAGCTATAATTCCATCACCAAAGTCTAAAAACCCATTATAATAATAACCAGTCCTGCTGTGTCTGTCTGCCTCGGATACCTCTACTTTTTCACATCACTCACTGCCTCAGTAGCTTTATTTATTTACTCATGATTTATATTCCACCTACTTAGAGAAAAGTCCCAGACTGTACTGTTAAAATAAATATATAAATATAAAGCAGAAGAGCTAAAAAAAAAAAAATGAAAACAGGAACAAGAGAGCAGTTAATGTGAACAAGGAAGGAAATACACCAGGCGCCACCTGGGCTGGTCAACTTTGCACAACTAGACACTAAATTTAGCTGCAAGCTGCCATGGCACAGAGAGAGGATGTATGTCGGTTTCATGCTCTCACTGATTAAAACAGAAGCGAACCAGCTCACGCGATCACACACTTGTCTCTCCGTGCTGTTTAGCATGTGCAGCACCAGATAATGAACTGACAATATCTTTAGCTCCAGTTTTATAAAATCTATACCAACGCTTCCCGGTGGGCTTTCTTCCATCTGCTCCCCGTGGTGGCAGCTTGCCGCTCTGCTTTTAGCCTGGGTCAGCTCCTTAAATAGGTTCAACCACACACCTTCTGCCATGCCTAGCACCGTGGATCTGAAACGGGGATGTTTTAAAAATACAGACTGAGTTTCCATCTCAAATATTAGGGTTCAGTGGGACTCAGGGGGTGGGGGGACTCAAAGATGTCTTTAAAAAGTTAAATACTGAGTCCAGCTGGCGTGGCTCAGTGGTTGAGCATCGACCTATGAACCAGGAGGTCATGGTTCAATTCCTGGTCAAGGTATATGCCCAGGTTGCAGGCTGGATCCTCAGTGTGGGGCATGCAGGAGGCAGCCATTCAATGATTCTCTCTCATCATTGATGTTGCAATCTCTCTCCTTCTCCCCTCCTCTCTGAAATCAATAAAAAAAAAAATTAAATGCTAGCAGTACACAGGTCATTTCTGATGCTCATTCCTGATCGAGAAAACACTATACTCTGGCCTGAAAGCATTTTATTTCAGTTATTTCTTTTCTCTCTTGGAGAATTGGCCTCTAAATTTTGCAAGTTGGTGTCTTTATTCGGCACTTTTTTTTTTTTTTACCTTGGAAGTTCAAGAGATATAAAGGGTGTCCCAAAATTTACGCAAGAAGTAATTTTGATAGAAAACACAGGTTTACAATTAAAAATTGTAAATTTTTTATTGATTCATAAAGTATACAGTATAGGGTTCTGTATGGAATAGCACATCGGGTAAATGGCCTCCACAGCTTTGCTGGCACATATGCAAAGCCGTGGTCTTCATTGGTCTTCTTTGTCCCTGCTCCTGGGCCATAATTGGTACTTGGTAATGCTTATCAAATTGAAGGCATTGAAATCAAAGGTAATGCTTAAATTGAAGGCATTGAAATCAAAGGGCAACAGATATTAGAATCTGATTCAATAAACCAAGTAAAATTAGGCTTTTATTTTTTGTTGTTGTTGTTAATGCTCACCCAAAATTCAAATCTTGCGTGAATTTTGGGACACCCTTTAGAATGCCTTGAACCTTGAGAATGGTAAGGCATCTCTCGCCCCAGTGGGGAGGGGAGAGGGAGATTCCGCTCAAAGCTACACAGGGGCATGGCATAAAGAGACTCAAAACCTGGTATCAGACCTGGGGCTGAGCTCCAGAGAAACGACTACCTGGGACTGGCGCATCCACCAGGTAAAGCAAAGACTCCCTAACTTTCCACCCGGAGGAAAGAAACCGAGGGTCAGCGAGTACCCGATACTCACCAGGCACCGCTGCCAGGCATCTCACGCCCTACACTTCAGTTAATGCGCTATTGTTTTTGAAATAGCATTACCACCCCATTTTGCTAGTAAAGAAACAAGGGCTCAGAAACATTAAAATAACCTTTTCAAGATCAGACAACAAAGGACTGGTAAAACCAGGATCTGAATGCACTCAGCCTAAACCCAGCGCTCAAGCACTCTCTTTCTACTGTGACTTCACGGTGGAACTATTTCTCCTTTCTCAAGGGTTTTGCCATCACAAAAATGCAGTAGAACGGATAAAAGCAAAGCTTCTGTAGTCAGAATTCCCCGCTCATATTTTAGCTTCACCCCTTGAAGACTGGGGCTGTTAGTCAAGGTAGTTACACTTCTCGTGCCTCAGCTTTTTCATCTTGGGAGACCGGTAGCCGCACCGTGCAGTTGGCGTGTGAGCTCAGTGAGATGACTTTTACATAACACGTAGTCGGTGAGAGCAAATGCCAGCCCATGAAAGCCAAAGCCACCATCAAGTTCCTTGGGGCGAAGGGAGGCTGAGCGAGAGCAAGCTGCAGAGCTCACATCACAGCGGTGGCTCTGAGATAGTTGGGCCCAGGTGTAGCCCCAAGCTTGGCTCTCATCTCGGCAGAAGTTCCACCAGCAGTGATCTAGGATCAAGAAGGACAGGGACCAGAGAGCAGAGATGCGACAGCAGCCGCGGGCTTGACATCTACAGCGAAGTCTTCCAAATTATCAGGATGAGTTCCTCGTGCATCTAAAAGTCTGCACGCTTTACTAAGAATAAAATAAGACAAGAGCATACATTTTCAGAAATAGCAATTGGGAGGCTGAAAGCTGGCATAAACGAAGTCATCTGAAATAATTTTCAAATTTATTTGGTTCCAAAGACGAGTGAGGAAGGGCAGGCCAATTTCTTGGGGAAGTCGGTGAATGTCAACAGATGTCAGCAATGGCGACAGCAGGGTTTCTCAGTTCCTGGTGTTCTCTCACATCCACCCCGAAAGAGGAGAGAAAGCTCTTCAAGCTATAAAGGATGCACTAAGTAATCTCAGAATTACACGAGGAGCGATGGGGCTGGAAATGACTTCCTCTGAAACAGTGGTTTTCAGGAGAGTTGGAGGAGAGGAGAGGTGAAGGAAGTTTCTGCCAGAAGCCAAAGGCTATCTTTTTTCCTTTGAACAAACACTGTGGGAGAGGGATCCCAGGGTAGACTTGTCAACCACTAGGGGGCAGTGTAGACAATTCCTGCTCCCAGCTACCGCCCTCATTTAAGGAGAGTGAAGGCTGAGTGGGACAGTAGACTGCTCAGGGCCAGGCAGCTGTCAGTGGAGAACACTGGGCATCTGGTCTCCTGTTTCTGAGCTGGAGGAAAGACCACCATCAGCTGCCTCCAACTGAAGCTGAGCTCAGTAAAAAGACTTAGAAGATACAATTCTCGTGTTAATATACCCAAAAGCTGTATTGAGTCCCTCTATACAATAGTTGGGGGAGTGGGAAGAGGAAGTCCCCTTCAAGGTAGGGGGAATGTATCCAAGGAACCCCAAGGGCAACTAAAAGGGGCAGATGGCCAGAGGAGAGGTCTGGGTGAGAGGCCTGGAGAGTGCAGAGCAGGAAATACATTTTTTAAGCTGGTGTTATCAGGACGACTTCATGGTCAGAGGAGAGGAAATACATTTCCTGGGGATCAGGGACTAGCTCCCTCTGCCACATTTTTTAAGCTGGTGTTATCAGGACGACTTCATGGAATAGGCAGCACGTGCAAAAAAGAGATTTGATGAGATTGGAGCATTTGAAAGGTAAATAAAAGAAGGACAAACTTGGGGGGGGGGACACAAACTTTGAGAGACAAGCAGAGCTCAGGGAGTTCAGGAAATAGCCAGGAGCTCAGCGTGGCTGGTGCGTGGGCAGAGCGGAGAGGTGACACAAGGTAGGGCTGAGGGTGTGCTGTTTCCAAACTGGAGGTAAAGGCTGCGCTGGAGTCTGCAGCTGGCTCTGGAGCTGCTGACATACCTGGCCCTCCAGTGCTCAGAGCTGTGCTGGGGAGATTAACCTGCTGGCAGCAGGCTAGACGGATGTCGGTGGGAAAGACTGCAGGCAGGGACAGCAGTTGGAGAGGATTAGATGAGCTCAGATGGGAGGGGAGGAAGGATTTCCTTGGAGGGGTGGGAATTAGAGATGGGAGAGATGTTTTGATAAAACTTGATGGGATAGAGTGAGGGAGAGGGAAGCAGCAGGGAATTAAGCCCCATTGCTTCATCTGCAAGACAAAGGAGACCCCGCCTTGTGCTCTAAGGTTCACCCAAACTACAAAGTTCTAAGGCTTGGTGGGGTGTGGGAGGCCCCGGAAGCCTATAATCAGAGAGGAGACCAAAGGGGGTATTATTTAGTTGCAGCCTGCAATTCAATGGAGTCAAAACAACATGTGGCGAAGCAGAGCCACCAGGCATGTTCAGGGTGTCCCCATTCTCCATGGGGGTAGGTGTGATCTTCCCTTAACTCCTGTGTTCAACAGAAGAGTCACCTGGAAGTCTTCTGCAAATCCAGCCTCACCTCCGTTAAACTTGTACCCACAGCGCCATCTGCTGGTGTGGGATCCTGTGGCCAGTGATGGTATGGTATGCAAAATCCTCATCTTGTGCCCTCAGTACTAACTGGCCACCTCCCATCCCCTGCATATCTCTCTCTCTCTCTCTCTCTCTCACACACACACACACACACACACACACAACAGACGCATACACAGACCCAGACACATGCCCTGCTCTTGCCCTATTTGAGGTCCCTGCTACAAATGCACTGCTTCCCTGAGCTAGCTCTATAGCCTCAGGGCTACTCCCGAACCCCCGGGGCGCTCTCCAGCCCCTGAGGACTGCTCCCTGGCAGGCCCTGGAGTTCAGTTGGACCACACTCTTTCCCCAGCAAAGTGGAGACAACAGACCAGCAGGACGGCACTATTTGAGGGGGCAAACAGTTGGATATCTAAAAAGTTAATTTGCTGGTTAATTTACTTGCAGGCGCTAATTGATCCTGCAGCTTCCTCCCATCTCTGCTCCCTCATCCAGGGGGCAAGGAAGGGAAGAGGCTGCCCTTCTCCTCCCTCCCCCTCCAACCCCCCTGCATCCTGCCCTCCACCCGGGCAGGGCAGCCCTGCGTCCAGCTGTCCTTCCAGAAGGATCAGAGACAACCTGGTTCCTCCAGAAACATGTCCTAGTAGCCTGCTTTTCCTGAAGATGTCAGTGTGTCTGAAGAAGCCCAAGTTCAAATGGACTCGATTTTTAAGCCAGAAAGATCATGACACTGTAATGAAAATAACCACTTTTTTTAACCTTTTAAGAAAAATGCCATTCCCTGCCACCCCTCTTAATAGCTGCCTCCTGGCGGTCGCCTAAATGATTAATCCGCCAACCTGTTTAAAATGGAAGAGAAGAGATTTCAGAAGTGATCTGAGGGTGTGCTGACTGCAAATGCAAAGCCTTTGTCGGCGGTCCCGGCACGTGGGGCGCAGGCATTGCTAGTCATGCAGGCGTGTAGAGGAGCGTACATGCACACACCAGGTGCATGCAAGGTGGGCTCTCCATTCTGAATACCCATTCTGCTGGGATTCAGAAGTCTGAACGGGAACTGACTGTCCCTACAGGCGAATGTCCCTCCCTGGTCCCAGAGGCTCTGCTCTGTGGGTGGATTGGTGCCAGGCTCCTGGCCCCAGGTGACCCCACTGGGAAATGGGTTTCACCCATCACAACTGACTGGCCTGGCAGTTCCAAAGCGCCAGCCAGCAATCCACTGTCATCTTGAGGGGTGCGGCCCCTCACCCCCAGTGGGCACTCATGTTTTTGTTTTGCTTTGTTTCCCCCAGAATAAATTTGGGGGAAGACTAAGTAGAAAAAAGAAGGATGAGAAGGCAGAAGTATGCGTGTGTGTGTATGCATGTGTATATGCCTGTGTACATGTGTGTCTGTGTGTGTATATGTGTGTGTATATATGCATGTGTATATGCCTATATATGTGTGTGTCTGTGTGCGTATATGTATGTATGTATGGATGTGTATATGCCTGTGTACGTGTGTGTGCATGCATATGTGTGCGTGCATGTGTGAGTGTGTGTGTGTGTGTGTGTGTGTGTGTGTGTATGGAGCAGGCAGTGGGGAGGGTGTGGCAGAGGGAGCTAGACCCACCAGGCCAGGCCAAGCACATGGGCATGAGTATACTAAGGCCCTGCTAGTGCTGCTGTTTGTTAGTTTGGACCGGTGATCAAGCACAGAGCAGGAAATGTTGGGCTGGTTAAGCCAAGCCAAGGGACTCTCTTTAGAAAAGCTCTGATGCTAACCAACCATTGAGTCCATATTCATGCAACACAGTCAGGCTCTTTCTGGACACTCCCACCTTCAAGTAGCGATTAGTACTATCCTGACCATCCCATTCTTATGTGATAAACCACGTTTCCAGCTCGTTGTTGAGTGTGACACAGGAAAGCGTGGCCTGGGCTTGAGCATGGCTGTTTTCCATTTGCTACCCACGTGATCTTGAGGCCACTTCGTCTAAGTCCCATTTCTTATTTGAAAATGGAGATACTAATACCCACCTTCCAAGGTATTGACACATTGTGTATAATACAACTTAGCCCCTTTAATATGCTGCTATCTGTCTCCCTGCTCATCTAGCAAAAAGCCAGGCCACAGGAGGGGGAGCCTCCCAACCTAGTGCCCCCAGCACAGAGTGGCGCTCCCAGTGCTGGATCCCAGGATCCCTGGATCCCTGGAGGGAAAGCAGTGAAGAGACAGACCCGCTCTCCTATTTCCCACGCTCAGGCACTGCTGGGATCAGAGGGCTGTGGGATGCGCACACCCAGAAGCCTTGAGCGCAGGCAGGACCGAGACTAAAGGATGGAAATTAGCGACAGCGGATGCCAGTTCAACGCTAGGTGCGACATTTGGCTATGAAAACTGCCCAACAAAGGAACCAGAGGTAACAAGCTCCCCGTCACCAGTTGTGTTCAAACAAAGCCAGGGAATCCTGGTCAGAGATGCCAGGCAGGGAAACTCTTTGATGCGTGGAAGGTCTGAGTACATCAAAATCCAAATGGGATGTCCTCCCAATGCCAAGAGTCTTTGTTTCTGTGAAAGAGGAAGAGGGTACCGCTACTGCCATTTTCCCTTGAAACCTAACGCTCCGGAAGTCCTGGGTCCCTGCTGGAAGCCAAGAAATAATAGGAAACCTCCAGTGTTTCAGAGCCTTGCACTGGGGCCATTAAGCAATTCGTTTAGAGCAAGAGGGAGAGTGAGTCTGGAGGCAGGTTTAAAAGGATAATTAGCTTTTGTGATAGTCTTAATTGAAACTGGGGAGCCCAACGAGAGGATCTTGTGGGTCAGTCCTGCCCATTCCCCCTCTCCAGTAGCATTAGAATGATGCCCTCACGTGACAAAGCTCCAGTGACCAGAAGCCCTGCCCTGGGCAGAGGAGTGATTTCACTGTTTCCCTCTTGATGTACCTTGTTCTCATTGATTTATCTTGTCTTTAATTGGATTGCTCTTCTCCCTCCCTCCTTCCCTTTCCTAACTGCTTACACTTCAAAGAAGGATACATCACACTCTAAACTGCCTAGTCCTTCCATTTCTTGTCTTCAGGGTAACTCAGGGATTGAGGATCTAACTCCATCTTCTCTCTTCCTTCCCACCTTCCTCTCTTCTCCGTTCCCACTGATTTCCCAGGCTGGGGACAGCCTCACAAATTGAGGCTCCGTGCAATTCCTTCTTGATTTTGCCAACCTCCTTCTTACAAGGGACCCCAAATTCATCAGGTTCACTCTCAGGGCCTGCACTGGTTTATTTGAAATTTGGTTGTGTTAGCTCACATTGGTATACTAGCTCTGATTTCTAACTAGGAATGTGCCACATGCTTTTGAAATGTAGCCCCTCCCATGAGCTCTTATAGTCCCTCCCCCTTCCCCCCAAGCCCAGGTGACAGACTGAGCTCAAGTTCCTGGACAATAGGCCATCCTGAGCTCATGGAGGGTGCCCAGGGAAGAGAAGACAAACAGAGGAGGGAGGAGGAGGAGGCAGCAGCATCTGTGACTGTACCCAGACGGCCCCGTGTCCTGGTTTTGTGAATCAGATAGGAAGGCTGTGTGCCTTCAGAGTCCCTGTGTGCAGGCTGAGCTCAGAAAGAAGGAAAAGGAAAGGGCCTCCCTCGGGCCAGCATCTATCTCTAGCCCTTGGTGTTCTCATTAGTTTCTATTTCCGCTGCTCCCAGGCTAGACTGCTGAGTCAGTGATGCTAACGAGCGACTGCGTGACTTCCCCGGCCACTTCCTGGGTCTAAGATTCGGGGCTTCTTGGGGACACTCTGAATAGGCTCAGCTTGATGCCCGGCGGGGTCAACAGGACTGCAAGAGCATCTAATGAATGCTTGGTTTGAGATAAAGGACAAGAACATCCAGGCACCAGGAAATGAAAATGGAAACATCGCGCGCATGTGAATATCTCCTTCTCAGAGCGGCTTGGAGGCGCCCAGTACAGCAAAGAGCGGTGACTGTCTGGGATTCAGAGACAAGGACCTGCCATCCATCCACACCCTCCTTCCCGCTGCCTGGCTGGCTGCCCTCAGCCCATGGCGATGGCTTCCGTCTTCCAGAACACTGTTTGCAGAAGCATTTCTACAGATGGAGGATGCCACAGAGAGAAGAAAGAACACGGCCCGGAGCCCAGAGACCCTGGGGGAAATGTGGCTTATTCTGTGCTACTACTCTGGAAAGCCTCTTCTGTTTCCTCCTTTGAGAAGTAAAACTCCCCAAGTGACGAACTCATCCTACCTTCCAGCTCTGAAATTCTAAAACTCCATATGGGTCTATGTGAGCCATATGGGAGGAGTGTCCCAGAGTCCCCTCTCCTCCCCAAGCGGCGGAGCCGTCTCTGTATATTGTAGTCAATCCAGCTAGGTTTATACTTAAAGCAGAAGACAGAAATTCAATATTATGAGAATTGGAGCATCTTGCCCTAAAATACAAAGCCGGTGTGCAGTTTCATGCGAGTGGGACAGCCGCAGCCTTGGAGGACACGAGAGCAAACACTTGAACGTCAGGACAGGTTTTGATACTAGATACTTAGAGATGGAGAGGTTTTTTTGTTTGTTTGTTTGTTTTTAATAACTTTACCTTCATTAAAAAACAAACAAAATCTCAGTACCTAAGAAGTTCAGAATGTGGGCTCAGATCCATGCTCAACAGTGGTTCTGTCCATGGCACATCAGTAAATACATACATTGTAGGAACAAAGAAATAAATGGCTGACTGAGCCTTCTACCTGGAACATACCCCTCCCCCCACCCCCCAAGGAAGACTGCTAGGGGGCTCCTCTGCTCAGGAACAAGTACGTTCCTGTCTTATCTGGTGGCTTTTTCTTTTAAGTGGGGAGGATGGTCAATTAAAAATTACTTCCTTGCCAGGCCAACATGGTTCAGTGGTTGAGCATTGACCTATGAACCAGGAGGTCACGGTTCCATTCCCTGTCAAGGCACATGCCCGGGTTGAGGGCTCGATTCCCAGTGTGGGGCGTGCAGGAGGCAGTTGATCAATGATTCTCTTTCATCATTGATGTTTCTCTCTCTCCTTCCTCTCTGAAATCAATAAAAATATATTTAAAAAATTGCTTCCTTAAGTCAGACCCAAATTGCTCTTTGTGTTCCCTGTACCCTTGGCCCCAGCTAAGGCAGAAATGCATGTTCTCTCCGCCACACACTGTCCCCTGCTTGACAGAGACCTTGTCTCTCACATTCTGGGTCAGAATCCCCAGACCCATTGGTTAGTGGCTTTGGGATGCACCCCCAAAGGTGCTTTTACAATTTACTTTCAGAATCCTGTTTTATTTTGGCTCCTATTAAAATGAACTTGCAGTCCTGGAGCTCACACTAAAAGCTGCCTCTGGGGAGAAAGATGAGCTAATTGTCTTCCCTGGGCTCAGCATCAGGGGGCGCTGGAGAGCTGACCACACCTTGGGCATTCACCAAGTGGGCACATCCCCTAAGGTGGAGGCCAGACAGGACTAACCAGCACTCCCTAGTTAGTCTCAAGCCACTACCTGGGCAATGATAGGTGCCAGGCCAGTGACTCTGCAAGCAGCCGGGTGGCCTACAACACCTTTTTTTCCCCCCACACATTCTAAGACATATTCATTAGTGAAATATCAGAAACCTCAGGGGCAGCATGTGCTTCTAATTCATTTTCCAATGTTATAATGAGCCAGGAGTGAAATTTTTAGGGTGAATTTAATTGACCTTTACAGCAACATCAGGCAGATTGGCTTAAATGCTATTAAAGCAAAATGTAACCCAGTGAGACTTTCTGGAAGGTTATCGGAAAATCTATCAACTTGTTTTTCTCTTAATTTTCATCAAGAAAAGAACAGATAGGTAGAGGGCACAGAAGGATGAACAGATGGAGAGACGGGAGAAGATTTAAACCGGAAGTGAGATGGGAAGGGCAGAGGGAGAGACATAAAATGGTAGGAGAAGAAGGGGGGCGGGGAGGCCTTCGCCTCTCCCTGCCAGGGGGTTCTGTTTTCATCTAGATGTGCAAAGAAGCTACAGGTCACACTGGTCTGAAGTATTTCCAAAATATGGTGAGAGGGCAGGACCGTCTGCTCTTTATTCATATTTGAGGGTTGCTGTTGGGCCTCTCTGGATGAGATAGAAGAGATCACCGAGAACAGAAGGTGACAGCTTCTTTTGGTGGCTGACAGGGGCCTTCTCTCTGACTCCATTGTCCCCTTCACCAAAAGGCCAGTTCAGTTCTCAATAAAAGGGACTCATGGAGAAGCCAGAAGGCCAGGCGCAGGGCTGAGGAAACCCTGGGTTACTACCATCACACCCTTTGGGAAGCAGCTGACAGTCCAAGGATGGGTTGCCAAGCCCATGGCAAACTGGGCTCAATTCTAGGTAGTGCAAGTCCGAGAGAGCAGGCCAGTGGATTTGTTGAGGGCCAAAGTCTGCATCCCAATCAGCATCCACCTACTTACCATGAACCTGGTCATGGCCTCTGGAACCCAGGCCCTTTTCACAAGTACAAAGCCAGTAGCACATGAGGTGAGAAATGTGTATCCATGAAGGTGCGAACATCAGGGAAAGGATGCAGCCCCATTAACACGTCCTCCAAGGAAGAGCAGGTAAGAACTCAGGAGGTGGGCAGAGGGTAACCCAGGACCTGGGATAGAGATCCAGGAGAAATGGAGAACAGAATGTGCGAGGAAGGAAGCTGAGACTGAGCCAAGGATAGGGGACGGCATGGCCTCCCAGGGGTTCACTCTGGATCATCAGTAGTAAGATAAATTACGCAGACCACAGGGCTCTTAACTTCCCACCCTACTTAGGACTGGCTCAGAAATCACGCAGGGTTGAGTCAATGAGTGGAAAACAATGCCGTTACCAAGAGAAGAGAATGGGTCTCTGTGCAGAAAGGAGGTAACACAGCAGGCCTGAGGCTGCTGTCCTTACAAAGACAAGCTTGCTCAGCCCTAGGCTAGCATCAAGGACCTTGGAATTCTGGAAGATTTCCACTGTTTTCCACCTGAAAGACTGGTCCCCTTGTGCCTGGGCTGTTTGTGCAGACAATGTGATGTGGTTTCTGCTGCACACCTGCTTTCCTCTGGGAATCTAGGATTTTGGGTACCTGACAGGCAGAGGGTGACTAATGACCAGCCCTACTTAAATTCATAGGCACTAAGTTTCTCAGGGGCTTCCCAGAGCAGACATCACACACATGTTCTGGGGGAAGAATGAGCTCTCTCTGATCACTCGTGGAAAGAGAACACACGCAAGCCTCCTGTGGATGCCTCCAGGCTCTACCTGTGTCTTTGTCCCCTATGATTCAGCTGTGTGTTTTTACTGCATTTCTGCAAGAAGTTTATTCATCAGTACACTTCTGTGCTAAGTCCTGCGAGCCTGCCTAGGGAATCTCGCCATAAAAACTCCCCGGCCGGTTCTCATCCTACCCTCAAGCCGGAATCTCACATCTGCTTCGGAGATTTGTTTTGATACTCATGGAGGCTGTAGATATGAGCTGTGGCCCAATATAGATACATCAGCCCAGCAGTGACTAAGCTCTCTCTGCGCTCAGAGGACTTGAATAGATATTGCAGTTACTCATCTGTAAGGAAAACATGTTTCTTCTTGCCTAGGAACCTACATAGGAAAGAGAGGTGGGGGAGAAAGTGAGAAATGATGGGGGGGAAATGCCCTTACTAATGAGAACAATCTTGAATAGTGTCAGAAAGAGAAACATAAAAAAATAAATAAAAGAGAGGGAGGATTTCTAAAATGGAAATGCAAAATGTCTCAGAGTCTACCTTTACTATCATCATCGACAACTCTATCGTCTTTGGCACTGTTCATTGTGCGCTTACAGTGCCAGGCATTTGCAAAGACCTTTACATACATGGGTTTTAGCTATAAGTCATAATGGGGTGCAATGGGTAATATTATTATCATCCCTGTTGTATATGATTAAACCGAGGGATAGAGAAAGTAAATAATGTGCCCCAGTTACAGGACTGGTAGGCAAAGGAATCAAGAGCCCATGCATGTGTATTTTTCAGGAGGATGAGGGAAGTCTGAAACATAGTGATGCTCTCTCACTCAATATTGTTAGACTTGTGAATGCGGTTGAAGAAGGAGAAAGAGAAAATAGAGCATGACCCCTAAAGGGAATTTTTAAAAGAGAAAAGAGGCAGTGTCAGAGGACCCCTCAGTGTCCCTTAACACACCTGAATTCCCATGGCACATGTGGAGAAAACCACCAAGATATCAAGGATATTGTCTTCTAGCTCCAGACTTTCACTCCTCAGTACAATTTTAACCCTTTTCTGTCCAAAGTCCAGGCTGACTCGACAGACCAGGTGCAAGGAGCAGGTCCAACGTGGAGCTGAGGTTGACACCGCAAGCTGCTGCGATTATATGCATTGTCAGTAAGTTCAACATTCAATCCCGTCAATTAATTTGGACCAGACTGTTTGAATTCTAAAAATAAAATTGGACCGCAAAGTGTTAAAGAAATAAGAGCTTTTTTGAAACCTCCATTTTCAACTGTTTTATCTTTACTGGTCAGGATTACAGATTTATGGAACAATTTTAAAGATAACACAAAAATATTTACTCAACCGTGAATTGTATGAACACACCTTTATATTCCCCCAAAATTTTACCAAGCAACAGGAAGGCACCTAATGTGTCTGTCAAATGGTGGTGGGCTGGATGAATGATATACGGATGGATAGGCAGATGGACGGACAAATGGATGGATGGATGGATGGACAATGAATGGACAGATGGATGGATGTGGATGGATGGATACTTAGATGCATAGGTGATTGGATGATGATGCATGTGTGGATAGATGGTCAGATGGAGGAATGAATGGATGGATTAGAAGATGAATGCATGGATGGATGCATAGATGGATGGATGCTGAAGGTGAAAATAGACTTTGAGGACCTAAAATCATTTCCAAGAAATGGAAGTATGGCAAACCCCTCAAAGGGTAAAGTTGTGACCTTTATAATCCTAGTTTTCTGGGCAAAGAATTAATTAGATTAGAAGAATTAACTTTCTCTCTACTGTCCTAACCCCTTTTGTACCGAATGTACCTGAGGTACCCCCATGTGGAAGCAGGGATGGAGAAGCAATGGGCAGAGAAATGGAGTTGTCTGGATTCTTGCTATTGTCACCTGACTTGGAAATTTTCAATGAGGAATTAAGCCCCCCACACTGTTTGCTAGTCTTTCACTCTCTTAGTCCATCTTTCAGGAAGGAGGGTTCAGGCGTGTGGCTTCCCAGCAAATAGGGCTCCACTTCCTACAGAGCCCGCTCACGGAAGTTCAGGGAGCCAAGGTCCAGTTTCGGTGAGAACAAAACATCTGAAACTGCTACCACCTCCCTTGCAGGACTTGGTGTCTTATTTTAATATGCATGTAGCTCACCAGCACACAGGAGCCTCCTTGGCCCCGTGAATTGTTACCATGTATGGATTTGTTGATTTATTCAACAAATACCTAGCTCCTTACATAGCCAGGTTCTTTTGTAGGTCATAGAGATGCGATGATGATTCAAACAGGGCTTCTATGTGCTTGTAACCCAATGGGGGGAAATTGATACACAATTCAATGTTCTCATCCTGGAAGATTGGCAAAAACCTCAGCATAGTAACTAGAAGATGCATGTTTGACAAAGAAAAGTGAGAAACTGTACCAGGTAGAAAAGAGTGTGTGGGAACATGGGGGTTAACACGTCAGGCATATGCAATGGTGTGCACAGAAACAGTTATGTAGTCCAGAATCTCCAAGGGCTCACAACAGTAAAACAGGGGAGGGGTGGGGAGTGAGGAAGAGACAGAGTGAAAGGAAATAAAGACAAAGATTGTCAGGAACCAGACAATGAAGGGCCTTTTATGCTACGTGAAGGGGTTGGGGCTCTTTCCTGCCGATGACGGGAAGGCATCGGAATAACTGGATCCAATTTCTATTTTAAAAAGGTCATCTCGTAGGAGGGCGGAGGATGATTGGAGGTGGGTGAGCAGGAGATAAGGAGACCGGTTAGGAGACATGGCATGGGCTAGACAAGAGATAACAGGCCAAGATTAAGGTTTTAACAATGAGGATGGGAAAGATGTACACATGTGAGATGTCATTTAGTGAGCGTGGAGAAGAGGGGAAATGCTGACTAGCTTTCAGATTTCTCATTTTTTCCTGCTGCTTGCCCTGCAGGCATTATAAAGAGCAAGACAAGGCTCTGGTCCACAGGGAAGGAGACACATGCAAAGACAATCACAGCGAAGAGTCATACATTTTTTTTTTCTGCCAAGTGAAGGTAGAGAGGCTGGAAGTACTGTGAGAGAGGGCACGTGGTTGCTTCCAGCTGCAAGCCTTGCAGGAAGCTGGCTGCACTGCTCAGAATGTGGGCAGGATTGAGCTGGGCCCAGGGAGGGAATGGCCCCGGATGCGGGAGAACAGGTGCAGCAGTGGGGAGCACGGCATTTTCTGAGCAGGGAAAAATAACTCAGCATTCGACTTTCGGAGAGGATGTATAGGTGGGGATTATGGGAGATAAAAATGAACAAATAGAGGGCGAAGAAATTTAAATGAAGAATTTAAACTTTTTTTTTTTCTAAATCTGGGCCCGGGTTTCCCTAAATCTGTTGTGTGAAAGGCCTGTGTCCCTGGAGATGTTCAGAACCACTTTATAAAATGAGAGGCTTATGGTTAAATTAAGTTTGGAAAAGGATGGATTAAGCGAAGTTAAACAGGTGCCATTATTAATTGGCTTCTTAGATACTTTAATATTATAGACAAAGAAGAAGGAAGAGGATAAAGGAAGAGAAATAAAAGGGAAACACACAGGATGGGAAATGTGTAACTCAGTTCCAGCCCCAGATTCTGGTTGTCAGCTGTGTGACCCTTAGAAAGCCACAGCAGACCCGCCGAGTTTGCTGGTCTGCAAAGTAGGCTATTAGACCTGGGGCGTGGCTTCATATGTTGAGCTTCTGCTGACATATTACAGCCTCTAAAGGTGGCCAGGCCTGTTTTCAATGTTTCACAAATATGTACATACCAGAGGCCCAGTGCATGAAATTCATGCACCTGAGGGGAGGGGGTCCTCTCAGCCTGGCCTGTGCCCACTCGCAGTCCGGGAGCCCTCGGGGGATGTCCGACTGACAGCTTAGGCGTGGGGAGCAGGCCTAAGCCATCAGTCAGACATAACTTAGTGCTGCTGCAGAGGTGGGAGAGGCTCCCGCCACTGCCACTGCGCTCGCTAGTCGTGAGCCCGGCTTCTGGCTGAGTGGCGCTCCCCCTGTGGGAGTGCACTGACCACCAGGAGTCAGCTCCTGCATTGAGCATCTTCCCCCTGGTGGTCAGTGTGCATCATAGCAACCAGTTGTTCCACAGTTCAGTCTATTTGCATGTTAGCCTTTTATTATATAGGATACTTTTATCTACAAAGGGCAGTAACATCTAAAGAAAATGTGCCTTGTATTTACGCTGGAATCACATAAATTCCGTGTGGTAGTACTGGGTAGCTCCCATTCTAGATTACGAGGTTGTGAGTGAACAATCTGGTTTTTTGTTCATCATTTAATTTCCGGCATCTAGCCCAGCACTGGGGACACAGCAACTTAATACATATGTGTTCAGCTTATTAATGAATGCTGGCCAGTCACTTTGAATGGTAAATATATGTGTGTATGTATATGTACTGTGTTTAAAGGAGAAAATGAGCTGCTGCTGAATATAAACTTAAGGAGACATTCTTATAAATGGTGCCATGGGAATTTAAACAACGACTAGTATTTTTTTTGCAAAATTTGACTGTTGGTAAATCTCTAAATGTCTTTGAATTGTAAAATAATATGGCACACAATTTTTGCGAAAAAAAAGTCATTGTCTTCGATGTTTCCAAGAACAATGCTACTTTTAAAAAATGTCTTTTTATTAATTTTAGAGAGGAAGGGAAAGGGAGAGAGTTAGAAACGTCAATGATGAGAGCGAATCATTGATTGGCTACCTCCTGCACACCCCACACTGGAGATGGAACTTGGAACTCAGGCATGTGCCCTGACCAGGAATCAAACCATGATCTCCTGGCTCATAGGTCAGCACTCAACCACTGAGCCACACAGTCTGGGCAATGCTACTTTTTAGAGACAGAGACTGTAGGGCAGTGGATGTGGAAAAGATCAGCACAGGCTGCTAGGAAGGGAGTGGACAATGAGGAAACCAAGACCGTAGCCATAGGGTCTTATTTTACCCACTAGTGCAAGCACTAGTCACCTAGCACGGTGCCCCACCCTAGAGGGGGCAGTAGCCATGCTCGGACTGTCTCATCCATCTAACAGTTCCATTTTTTCATTCATTCAACAAACATTTACTGGGCAGTCGCCATCTGTCAAAAATGGTGATCTGGCACTCAACACCATCGGCCATTTTATAGGGGATTTAATTAAACAATATTTCATGAGTGTCTATTATGTGTCAGGAACTAAGCTAGCTACTAAGGATGCAAGGATAAATAAGTCACAGTCCCCATTCCCAAGGAAGTCAAAATCTCTTGAAGGACACGAGGGTTTCAAATCTGTAGGGACCACAGAGCTCTCCCACTGCTGCAAACAAAAAGCAGGAATCGGCAGAGAGACCTTGTGGCATTCGGTGCTAAGGGATTTTGAGCATCCTTGAGAAAGACATTTTAGTGGAGTTGTTAGGATACAAGTTAAAAGGCATTAATTTAAGGAGCAATGAAAGGCAACAAAATGAGATGAGCAAGTATAACCAGCTATTTGAAGAGATTTGGCAGTGATGGGAAGAAGACAAAGATTTGGCAGTTTGAGGAATGGCAGCATCAAAAGAATGTTCTTCTTCTGCTTTGTCATCTGTTTTGCTTTATTTTCTTTTTGGTTAGGAGGGGGAGGATTCGAGCATATTAATTAGGGAGTGGGAAATTCAAAAGGTGAACATTTCCCAGCAGAGTTACATGCAAAGATTTTCCATTCTCTGTGCTTCCATGCTTCTGAAGTTGGTATGGAGCCGCCACAGTTACTTGCCTTCAAATTAATAGCCCAACATTACAGATATATCCAAAGTAGCCTAAGTTTTTCTTAGCAACTCATCTCATTCACGTTCTTTTACCCTCTTTAGGTGGTCAGCCTGTACCAGGTCTCAGAATAACAAATTCCGTGCCCTTGCTACCTGCTGGGTGTAGAAGTACTTCCTTTTAATTGCTCTAAATTTACCCTTTTGAATCTGCACGTGGTGCCTCTTCATTCTGATGACCTAAAATGGCCACCTCATCTGTGTTCCCTGCCCGGCACTGACTGGCTGGGGCTCACTCCATTCCTGGGCCTTCCTTCCCGACCACAGGCATCACATCGCATCGGTCTCCCCCACTCGCATTTCCACTCTCACCCTCCTTCTCTGTACCGTCTGCGTGGCAGCTCAACTGTCAGCTACACACAGAAACCAGGGCCCACCCGCCACACTGCTCAGCAGGAGAGAAAGCCTTAGTCCCAATTTGCCCGAGACACCACTGTCCAGGTGCGATGATTAAGAATGCCCTTTTCACTTTCCAAAGCAATTCCGTTTGGCCAGTAAATTAAAATGTTCACTCTATTTAACAACCTCCAATGTCTTCCCGATGCTGTTAAAATAAAATCCAATCGAGGGCCAGAGATTCCGCTCTCCTCCTTCCTGAACGCATCCCGCCCCCTGCCCCACGCACTGCGCTGTGGCCACACTGGCCACTTTCTTCTGTCCCGACACAGAGAGGCCACACTGACGTCCAGACTCCAGCCCCTGATGTTTGCTCTGTGTACAGTACAGCCCCGTCCACTTCCTGTGGCACCTGCCTCCTTTCTTCTCTCAGACCTTAACTCAAACACCACCTCCTCGGGAAAGGCCCTCACCATCTGCAGGCAGCCATCCTCTGCCTCCCCCTTTAGCGCCTCCTCAGGGCTCATGAGTCACAGACATTACCTATGTTCTGACTGTGTTATTTATCGCTGTACCTTTTTGCTCAAATGGTAGCTCCCTAAGGGGAGGGCCTGATGGGTGTTGTTTATCACTGTGTACCGGGCACGTCTCACACCTGAGGGCACCTTTACCACGAAGACAGGCCAGACACCCTCTCCAACTCTGCGGCTGGGACCTCCCAGCGTTCACCCTCAGGGATGCTCTAGATTCAGAAAACACACTTCTTCCTCTGAGAACACTTCAGCTGCGAGACTCTTCTCTGAGGATCGATGCTTTCTTTGTGAGCCTTAGAAACAGAGTTGTCACAATGGGTCACCACGTGTCTGGGCTGCTTTCCTAACTCTCTATATGCATCTACCCCAAGCCCTTTCATTGTAGGAGAATGTCTATTATCAGCATTTCTACATTGTTATAGAAAGACCAAATATATTATTCAATGTGGGATTGTATAAAGGATTCACATATTATGTTACTACACACAATATGAGCGCATAAATCGATTGTCACAGAAACAACAGTTTGCGATGACATCGTTTTCAAAAGAACCTGCTAAATTGTTTATTGGGGATCACTCGGTGCCCACGCGGAGATGACAGGCCGGGTCCTCGGACTCTTAGCATGGCTCTCGGAACTGGCTCCCTGTAGAGGCAACCCAGGCAGCTCTCCAAATATTTGTTCCCAAGACAGAAGGACAAATACTCAAGATATTTTGTACAAAAATCATTGTAGAACACTCCTCCTGCACACCCCCTACTGGGGATGTGCCCCCAACCAAGCAAGGTACATGCCCTGGAACGGAATCAAACCCGGGACCCTTCAGTTCACAGGCCGACGCTCTATCCACTGAGCCAAACGGGTTAGGGCTGGGAGGGGGAGTGATTTTGCAGGCAACACACACAGGCTGGGCCCTGCTTTGGTCCGAGGGGGGGTGATTTTGTAGGCGGCACACACAGGCTGGGCCCTGCTTTGGTCTGAGGGGGGGTGATTTTGTAGGCGGCACACACAGGCTGGGCCCTGCTTTGGTCTGAGGGGGGGTGATTTTGTAGGCGGCACACACAGGCTGGGCCCTGCTTTGGTCTGAGGGGGGGTGATTTTGTAGGCGGCACACACAGGCTGGGCCCTGCTTTGGTCTGAGGGGGGGTGATTTTGTAGGCGGCACACACAAGGCCAGGCCCTGCTTTGGTCTGAGGGGGGGTGATTTTGTAGGCGGCACACACAAGGCCAGGCCCTGCTTTGGTCTGAGGGGGGGTGATTTTGTAGGCGGCACACACAAGGCCAGGCCCTGCTTTGGTCTGAGGGGGGGTGATTTTGTAGGCGGCACACACAAGGCCAGGCCCTGCTTTGGTCTGAGGGGGGGTGATTTTGTAGGCGGCACACACAAGGCCAGGCCCTGCTTTGGTCTGAGGGGGGGTGATTTTGTAGGCGGCACACACAAGGCCAGGCCCTGCTTTGGTCTGAGGGGGGGTGATTTTGTAGGCGGCACACACAAGGCCAGGCCCTGCTTTGGTCTGAGGGGGGGTGATTTTGTAGGCGGCACACACAAGGCCAGGCCCTGCTTTGGTCTGAGGGGGGGTGATTTTGTAGGCGGCACACACAAGGCCAGGCCCTGCTTTGGTCTGAGGGGGGGTGATTTTGTAGGCGGCACACACAAGGCCAGGCCCTGCTTTGGTCTGAGGGGGGGTGATTTTGTAGGCGGCACACACAAGGCCAGGCCCTGCTTTGGTCTGAGGGGGGGTGATTTTGTAGGCGGCACACACAAGGCCAGGCCCTGCTTTGGTCTGAGGGGGGGTGATTTTGTAGGCGGCACACACAAGGCCAGGCCCTGCTTTGGTCTGAGGGGGGGTGATTTTGTAGGCGGCACACACAAGGCCAGGCCCTGCTTTGGTCTGAGGGGGGGTGATTTTGTAGGCGGCACACACAAGGCCAGGCCCTGCTTTGGTCTGAGGGGGGGTGATTTTGTAGGCGGCACACACAAGGCCAGGCCCTGCTTTGGTCTGAGGGGGGGTGATTTTGTAGGCGGCACACACAAGGCCAGGCCCTGCTTT
This sequence comes from Myotis brandtii, assembly GCF_000412655.1. NCBI lineage: Eukaryota > Metazoa > Chordata > Mammalia > Chiroptera > Vespertilionidae > Myotis > Myotis brandtii. Next base: position 1,362,130 of record NW_005371354.1, read on the forward strand.
GGTCTGAGGGGGGGTGATTTTGTAGGCGGCACACACAAGGCCAGGCCCTGCTTTGGTCTGAGGGGGGGTGATTTTGTAGGCGGCACACACAAGGCCAGGCCCTGCTTTGGTCTGAGGGGGGGTGATTTTGTAGGCGGCACACACAAGGCCAGGCCCTGCTTTGGTCTGAGGGGGGGTGATTTTGTAGGCGGCACACACAAGGCCAGGCGGGACTTGGGGGTCAGGTGAGCCAGTGCATATCAAAGAGGGTTGCAAAGAGGGGCCTGCTTATGGTTCGTTCCTGATGTGGAATACATGTTCCTTAAGGGCAGGACCACATATTCTTCTCTTATTACCAGCATCTAGCATAGTGTTGGGCATGCAGCAGGAGATTATATTTTTTAATTAAAAATTGTTATAGATGAACTATCTGCCCGAATGTTCAAATGAATGAATGAGTGAATAGATGGATGGATGGAGCGATAGATAGATAGGTGGAGAGATGGATGGATGGATGGATGGATGAACTCTGCCAGTCTAACTTCCCTCAAACCTTGTTCACACCTCTGCTCCCAAGGGAACCTTCCAAAACTAGAGAAAGAGGCAGTTTTAAGTGAATTGGGGAAAAAAGGGAAATGGTTAAAATGGATGTTACTGAAATGTAAGGTTTTCTGTTTTAGAAAAATTAAGGGTGTGGGAGCCTCTGTTTTAGTAAATGTTTGGTGTGTTCAGAAAGTAAATACTGTCAGTGAGCAGGCAGAATATTAAGGTGACAGGGAGGCAGTTTTGAGCCCCGTTAGATATTAATTTCCCATGGATCATCTGTCTGCTTGCTCTCTCCTTGTTTGAAGTTCCCAAGGCTGGAGGCTTCAAAGCACACATGGACTGCCATTGGCACACAGCTCCCGGCTCCACGGGGAGCCGCCTCAGCAGGTTACAGCACTGTCCCTGCAGGAGCCTCCCGCACACTCCCTCTGTCAGTCGCTGCCTTTCTCTCCACTCCAGAACACCCAGGACAATTCTATCAGCAAGGCCAGCAGCCTGTGATAAAGCCAGCTCAGCCCCAGCATGGAGCGTCCCAGGCCCTGGCTCCAGAGGGGCACATTGATTTAGGAAATGAAAGGCACAGTGACCTCAACCCTTCCTCAGAACTCCCACCCACACCAGAACTTCCTCTTCCCACTTGCTCCTTTCTCACTCTTCTTCTCTACCCCTCTCTAATTTTTTCTCTTTTATCCTACCAAAAATTTGAGTAATGTGTGGGTCATTCTTACAGTCATCATTTGACAAAGTTATGGTAACTATTCATTATGGCTGTTCCATGCTGGGTGGGGATGAATGATGCTTCCTGTCCTCGAGCAGATCACTGATAGGACCAGAATAGCAACATGCCCTATATCAGTGGTTCTCAACCTTCCTAATGCTGCGACCCTTTAGTACAGTTCCTCATGTTGTGGTGACCCCCAATTTCATTGTTACAAATTGAACATAATTAAAGCATAGTGATTAATCACAAAACAATTTATAATTATATATGTGTTTTCTGATGGTCTTAGGCGACCCCTGTAAAAGGGTCGTTAGACCCCCAAAGGAGTCGTGACCCACAGGTTGAGAACCGCTGCCCTATATGGTGCTCTAAGGAGACTTCTATAAGGAAAAGTGACAAAGGAGGATGCTGAACCCTGTTACAAAGGATAAGGGGGGAAGTTCACAGGAATGGAATGATTTCTCCTGACCTCACACCACCAGGCACCAGTCACACAGCACATGTTCTCCCATAGCATGGGAGAGTATAGGCCAGCTGACTGGGAACAGAGTTTTAACTCAGTACAGGAGTTTAGAAACAGGCAATCCTAGAGATAACCATAGGAGAAAACAGCCCTCTCTCCTCAATTTGAAAATGCTATTTAAAAAAAAAATTATTGATTTTTACAGAGAGAAAGGGAGAGGGAGAATGAGAAACATCCATGGGGAAGTGAAACATCCAAAAGCTGCCTTCTGCCCGCCCTCTATCAGGGATGGCGATCACAACCTGGGCATGTGCCCTGAGCAGGAATCTAACCAGCAACCTTTTGGTGCCCGGGATGATGCTCAACCCACTGAGCCACACCAGCCAGGTCTGAGAAGCTGGTTTTTATATTTACTAAAGGATGATAACCACATTGAATGGAAATGTTAGCTCAATGATAAAAATAAAAAGAGGACTGACTTGTGAACAGGGCATCATTTAATCACTTAGGGTTTCCACTATATATTTGCGGAATGCAGGTCCTGAACTACACATCCTCCAGGCCCCTTCATTGTCCCACATTTCACAGATCTGGGACACTAAGCGCCCTATTGCTGAATGGAGCCAAAGACTTTGATCCTTGAGATCTTTACTATAGTTTTTACTTTCATTTAATAATTCATTTAGACTTTTTTTGACACCAATAATTACATAGAGCTTGAACTGAATCTAAGCGCCCTATTGCTGAATGGAACCAAAGACTTTGATCCTTGGGATCTTTACTATAGTTTTTACTTTCACTTAATAATTCATTTAGACTTTTTTGACACCAATAATTACATAGAGCTTGAACTGAAAGTACTCTCCTTTAGATTTGGCAAAGCAACTAACTGACCATAGTAAAACTTGGTTCTCCTTGGACTAAAGCAAGTAGCAACTCAGATGTGGACACTCGCAGCGGGAGGGCGGGGTACCCACTAACAGTATCAAGACAGCTGTGGTACAGATGACTGCCTGCCAAGATGGGAAGACAAGAGAGGGGGGCTGAGAGAACGTCTCTGGACTCTCAGCTCTGCTCAGCAGACATAGCTGTTGAAAGTAGCCTGAAAAATAACCTGCTGCCTATTCTTCTAATCTAGAAATCCTAGGCCCCAGACCCTCCCCTCCGCCCTCACCTGAATTGAAGATGGTGCCCTTTGTTTATAGTAATTTCCTGCCAGGTCATGTATTGACTAAACAATCCGAGGCAAATCCGATGGCACAGCCTCACCTGCTGACCTCCGTTTGAACATTGATTGTTGCTGCTCACCTCGATAGACCATTCCCTTCAGCAGCCACGACCGACCCCAAGGAATTTCAGCTAATCCATGATTTTGTTTGTATTTTGGTTTTCTTTAAGTGAATCAAGAGCAATGACCTTATACTTGGAAGGACAAGACAAACTTGTATGTCAAGGAAAGAATCCTACTTTAGCCAACCCATCCTCCCTCCCTACTCTGGGTCTCACTGTTAGAAATGCATACTCTGCAGGGACAAGAAGAAAGGGGTGAGTTAATAGTGTAAAGCTAGACTTGCCCATCCCAGAGCCAAATGAAGTGGAAAAGGCAAGGAAATAACACTAGCTTTTGTGTATGTGTGTGTGTGCCGCCACAATGGGCTAATGCCCTATAATAGCTGGTAGGATGTAGATTTAATCTAGTGAATGGACTAAGTGCATATTCATTGTCTATTATTAATTGTGTAGCAATCCTTCACTTCAAACAGTTTAATTGCTAACCCAAATACCCAAAGCTGCAACTGTGAATGTGAAAGTGCATTTTGCCTGTCAATAGAATGGTTTCGAGTGTTTAGATTTTCACGACTATCAGCAGGCCATTAAAGCTAATCCCGGGCATTAACTTACTGGTAATGGTCACTGTAACCTGCACTTAAGCATCGTGAGTGCAGACCACGTGGAGATTTTTCAGGTAAGGGTCATAGTCCTCAAAGGACCCAAGCAACTACTTGACCCCAAACTTACTAGGAACAACTGCTCTAAATTACAATCTATCTTGGGAAGAGGATCTGTGTTCTCAATTCTTCTTCTTCTCCATTCTTAATTTGTCTAAATATTGGGCATTGTTTTAAACATGCCATGGGTAAGCCAAAATAACTAAGCTTAAAAATCTAACTATATTGAGCTAATTTAGTCTCATATAATGATTACTAGAGGCCCGTTGCAGGAAGATTCCTGCAAGAATAGGGCTTCCTGCGGCCAGAGCGAAGCAGAGAAGGGAGCAAAACCTGCCGAGGCGGGCTTCCCTCCCACCTCCGCCGCCCGCTTGCTTCTCTGCAGCTTTGCTCCCTTCTGCAGCGCTTGGCTTGGCTTCCTTCTGCGTTGTCTTCAGTCTTGGCTCCTCGCCTGCGTATGCAAATTAACCGCCATCTTTGTTGGGCTAATTTGCATACTCGACTAATTGGCTGGTGGGCTTAGTGGAGTGACACCCATTTGCATGTTTCTCTTTCATTAGTGTAGATTATCACCTCTTTTTAGAGATGAGGAAACTTAAGTTTTACAAGAAGCAAAATAGCTTGCGTAAGAAAAGTCAGTTATTTGGAAATTATCTAAGGCACCTTTTCTTTCCTGGAAACATGGAGAAGTGATATAATAAGTTAGTGACTCAAGTAGCACAGCTTAATTTATGAAAAACAAGACAAAACAGTGTTGGAACTTCACAATGCATTGTAATGTAATTAATATCATTCGCAAAGGGGAAGATTTGGTTTTTAGTTCTGGCTCTGATATTTCCTAGAAGTGTGCTTTGATGCCAATCTGTTGCCTTTCAGTGCTTGGATAAAAATCAAGGGCAATGCCAAACATGAAAGTTCTTTGTAAGAGACTATCTACATGTTGGTTACTAACAATATATTGAAAATGAGCATGCACATTAAAGTTATCAAAAGTCAGAGGAAAGTGGAGCTCTTCAAAAAGCATTGAAGAAGGGGCTGACGTAAAGAATGAATACTTCATGGGATGCACGCGTTCTCTGTAATAACATCCATCATGACCTTGCCCACAGCCTTGCAGGCAGCTGAAGGCTACATTATGATGGATATCATCACATTATTAGGAAAGCGACATTCATATAGACAAGACAGATTCCAAATGGCCACTATTTAATCTTATTGGAGGAGACAAAATGAATCAACTATCTACTAGTAATACAAATAATCAAGAAAACTTAAACTTGAGAGTTATGACTGCTTGAAGGGTTCCATATTTGTTTAGATGAAATTGAAGGTGAAAGATAAAAGTTAGGCCTTCATGGAGGAAAGAAAATTTGGGTGAGGTTAAGGGAAATATATATATATATTTTAGGATATCTTGTATTTTCATACAAAATTTATAGCTGAACTTTAGAACCCCTAAACAAGATTTCACCCAATGATACATTTATATAATACTCTGAAAACTCTGTTACGAAAGGATAAAATACATAATAGAGAGCAAAAGTGTTTTATTCATTCATTAAACATTCTACTAATATAAAATGGGCATTTCCTATGTCTTGTAGCCAGCCTCCAAGATGGTCCCAGTGACCCTCTTCCCCTGCCCCTAATATTTTATGCCTTTAGGTAAGTCTCCTACCCTTCAATGTGGGCTAGACCTAGTCACTTACTTCTAACAAATACAATACAGGAAGTATCTGGAAGCCTTTGGTTATAGAAGAATGTGACTTCTCTCTTGCTCATATTCTAGCTCTTGCCTCCTTGCTTGCTCCCTTGGATGAAATGAGCTTCCACATTGGGAGCTGCCATATAGAGAGGTCTATGTGGCAAAAATGGAGTGCAGCATCTTGCCAACAGCCCAGGAAGAACTGCATCCTGCCAATAACCATGTGAATGATCTTGAATGGATCCACCCCAGTAGAGATTTAAGATGACTATAGTTCTAGAAGACACCTTGATCTCAGCCTGATGATAGATCCAGAGCAAGAAGACTCAGCTAAGCTGGGCCCAAACTCCTGACCCAGAGCAACTGTAAGAAAATAACTGTATGTTGCTTTAAGTTTTAGAGTCATTTGCTGTCCAACAATAGATAACTGATTCACCATATACAGTGCTCAATAAAGTTGTGCAGGCTCATAAGATTACTAATGTTTTTCTTAACTGATGTTCTGTCCTCAAATTATGGCAAAGCTTCTATAAAACACAAATCTGCCAATGCCTATTTCCTTGTTCAGAACCCACCGAGGCTGTCCATCATCCACAGAGTAGCATTCAAAGCTGTTACCATGGTGCAAAGCCTGCCAAGCTTGACTCCTAGCTCTCTCTCCAGCTCCATCTCACACCAATCAATTGTCACATTTTTGCATAACAACAATATTGAACTGCCTGTGCTACCATGTGTGACATGTTTCTTTTAAACCCATATATTCGCTCTGCATCTTCTCTCCAGCTGGTTTTTCCTCACCCGTCTCCTGGCCTCTATCTCTACACATAGAAAGCCCATGCATCCATTATGAGCCTAACAAAACACTAGTTTCTCCAACCAGCCTTTCCTGGTTTTCATAGTTCGGGTTAGGTGGCAGCCTTCGGGGTGCCCATACAACCTTGTGTTATTGGTGTCATTGCATGCACTGCACTAAGAGCAGCTCTATGCCCCTGTGTCTGCCTTTATGCTTCAACTCTGAGCTCCTTGACAATGGGTCCATGTCTTATCCATCATGTATCTTCATCTTCCACAGTGCAGATGTGGTAGAACACATCCTGGTGGGTAAAGGAAGGGATGAATGGCACCTCCCTAAGCATACTTAGAATATATTAAACACAATTCCAAGCAAAGTCATTGAACTGACCCTACAGCTCATTGTGGGTAATGGTCAGGTTAGGGCTATTACCCTGAAGCAGACAGAACAAATTGCAACATGATTAAAAATTAGACAATTTAAAGATGAGGTGGCTCATTTTCCCACTTGGAAAACTGTTTAGACCACAGATGTTCTATTTGGTCATGAGAGAACTGGTCAGTCAGGAATTCCTACACAGTCATTCTTATTCTATTAGTTGGCTAACTTGTCATTGTATTTCTGTGGCTCTTATATGGTAGCAATCTATGAATTGGAGTCAACAGGGACCATATTGGCTTCCTACATAGATGGTAGGCATTCACTAGGTCCTGGCAATGTGTCCAACACACTGTTCATGGGTGTGTGAATTGGCACAGCCAGTGTAAAAAACCGCACAGAGTCCTCAAATAATTAAGAATAATAGCTAACATATGACACAGCTACTCCACTTCTGAGTATCAATTTTATGAATAAGAAAACACTACTTTGAAATGATATATGTACCCTATTTTCTTTTCCTTTTAAATATATTTTATTGATTTTTTACGGAGAGGAAGGGAGAGGGATAGAGAATCAGAAATATCGATGAGAGAGAAACATTGATCAGCTGCCTTCTGCACACTCCCTACTGGGGATGTGCCTGCAACCGAGGTACATGCCCTTGACTGGAATCGAACCTGGGACCCTTGAGTCCGCAGGCTGACACTCTATCCACTGAGCCAAACCGGTTAGGGCTGTACCCTATCTTCATTGCAGCATTATGCACAATAGCCAAGACATGGAAACAACCTAAGTGTCCATCAATGGGTGAATGGATAAAGAAAATGTGATATAAACAATGGTATATTAAAAAAATGGAACACCATACTGAAATTAAAATGAATAAATATATATGATGTATATTACAATATGTACATATGTTATCAACAGTAATAAATCTAAGTAAAATAAGTTAGACAAAGATAAATACTGTATGGCTTCACTCATATGTGCAATCTATGAGAAGCAAAACAAACTAACAAAGCAAAACAAAACAAAAATAAAGGTGGTTACCAGAGGGGAGAGTGGTTTGGAGGTGGGAGAAATGGTGAAGTGGGTCAACTGTATACCCATAGATGACAACAAGACTTATGAAGGTGATCATTTTGTAGCGTATGCCGATATTAAATTATAATGCTGTTCACCTGAAACATATAATAAAATAATTTTAAAAATACAGTATATAGATAATTCTAAAGATAAATAAACTCTCCAGAGAAGATAAAGAAGGAAATAACTCCCCAGATCACTTGTTGAGCTAGAATAGTCTAGATACCCAAACCAGAAAAGAATAGCACCAGAAAAGGAAAACTATAGGTCACTCTCACCTATATAAATGCAAAGTCCAGAGAGGACTTTTTATTTAATGGCTAAATTGCTTACCCTTGGAATGCAAATGTGATGTAATTTTAGAAAATGTATTAATGTACAAAGTGACATGAATGGATTTGTCCCTGGTGTTTGAAGGATGATGTCTAACAAGGCTTCCCAAGCTTGAACGGGCATACAGTGCGTTTGGGAATCTCCTTTCATGCAGAATCTGATTCAGCAGGATCAGGGTGGACCTGACCCTCTGCATTTCTAACAAGCTCCTGGGTGATGCCAGAGCTGCTGCTATCTCAATTATATTTGAGAAGCAACAATGTCGATGACTATTTTTGAATGAGTAGGTTGCCACTGTAGACAGGAACATCTGTCCACTTTTATTCTAGAAAAAGAACACCATCTTATCCAACTCTTATTTATTGTTGTCTCATTTTCCTTATGCCAGGCTCCGGGTTCACTTAGACTTCTTTAGTGAACTTCTGGAATGATGGTCAACTTTGAGGGTGAAAACCACTACTACTTGTTTCAATAAATGCAGAGCACCTATTTAATAAAATGTGATACATTCATGATAGAAACACAAAGAAAACTATGAATATAAAGGACTTCCTTAACTTGAAAAAGGGTATTTACCAAAAATGTATGACAAACATCATATTTAATCCTGCAACTGTTAGAAGCAATCACTGTAAGGGCAGGAACAAAGCAAAAATGCTCATTCTCCCTGCTTGGCTTCGACAGTTTGAGGTCAGAGACAGAACAGGGAGACAAGGCAAAGAAATAAAGATGAAAGGAATTAGAGGGATAAAAACAATGAACTGCCTCCTAATGGTTTTTAATGATATGATTAGCTATGTAGGAATCCAAGTAAATAAGAAGATTAATTAGAATTCACATGTGACTTTAAAAAAAGTTGCTGAATAGAAATATTAATTCAATTTTAAGCATAAGCTGTACACAAATAAAAAATTAATGAGAGGAGACACTATTTATAATGGCAACCAAAATACGCTTTGTGGGAATGAATGACTGTACAAAAAACATATGTAAGAGATTTATAGCAAAAATTATAAGATTTTAGTGAAAACCAAAAACTGAGACCTAAGTAAATGGGTGGAAAAACTAAACATCATAACTATGTCAATTCACACCAAATTATCCTATAAATTTAATGTAATACAACTCTAGTCAAAATCCCAAGAGATGTTTGCGTGGTTCTAGACATTAATTTTTTAAAAAATATATTTTATTGTTTTTTTTACAGAGAGGAAGGGAGAGGGATAGAGAGCCAGAAACATCGACGAGAGAGAAACATCTATCAGCTGCCTCCTGCACACTCCCCACTGGGGATGTGCCTGCAACCAAGGTACATGCCCTTGACTGGAATCGAACCTGGGACCCTTGAGTCCGCAGGCTGACGCTCTATCCACTGAGCCAAACCGGTTAGGGCACTAGACATTAATTTTAGGAGAATAAACAAAGGGTCAGGAATAACCAAGATGATTTTGAAGAGCAAGATGAGAAGACTCATCTCCCAGACATCAAAATGTATTTTAGAGCTACAGTAATTAAGACAAATAAACCAGTGGAACAAAATAAAAGCCCGTAACAGACCAAGTTATGTGGAATCTGGATTTAGGAAATGACATTAGAGGTTCTTGGGGAATCAATAGATGTTGCTGGGACCCCTTTCTCAACCACACACAAAAAAATAAATTGCAGGCAGATAAAACAGCTAAATATGAAAAGCAAAGCATTTCCATTTTCAGAATACAAATATAAGAGGTTTTTTATGTGCTTCTGGTACAAAATTATGTTTTATGCAAATAAATGCATACACAAACTGTATTTATATAATTTTAATTAATTAAAACAAAATTTTTTAAAAATCTTCTCTATCTCCCCCTGAAATCATGAAGTATAAATGCAAATCACAGGCTGGGAGAAAAAAAAGTGCAATTGCATTACATATAACTATAAAAAATTAACATTCAAAGTATATAAAATACATTTTAAATTACCTACCAGCTAAGAATGGAAAGAAAAAATAAAACCTTCATAGGAAAAATGGGCAGTTCAGTAAGAGGAAAATCAAATGGCTAATAAGTAGTATTTTGAAAGATGTCCAAAATACAAATTAAAACAACTATAAGATATCATTATACACTCAGCAAATTGCCTACTCTCATGCACCCTAGATAGATTGTAAACTGGTGAGACCATTTATCAAGCAAGGTGGCAATATCTAGACATTTTGAAGGTGCTTACTCTCCACCCAGTGATTCTCTCTCACAGGTACCCAGGGAGACACGTACATGAATGTTAATTGCAGCATTGTTTGTAGTAATTGGAAACAACCCAATGGTTTTGCAACAATAGAGCCTAAACCGTGGTATATTCATAAAATGGAAGACTTCACTGCAATTAAAATGACTGAAATCTACATGGTATATGTTGCAATATACACCATATATATACATCTATATTATCAACAGCAATAAATCACATCTTGGAAAAATAAAGTTGCATAAACAGGGCAAGTACCAGAAGAACATAACCAAGTTGAAATTATTTATAAAGGTTCAAAAATCATGGAAGACAATATATTTTATTTACACACACACATTTATTACAGTGGGAAAAAAATCTCCCACTAAATTCTTAATTATGAGTACTTCTGGGGAGGGAAAAAAAAAGAGAATAAAATTAAAGTAGAATAAACAGGGCAATTCAGTTGGACCATAATGTTTTAATTCTGTAACAAAGAGGTCTGAAGTAAATTTGGTAAAAATGTTAATATGCAAGACAAATGGATAGCTACACTATGATTTTTTGCTTTACTATTAGCCTTGTGCATGAATCCGTGTGCCAGTAGCTTGCTGCTGCCCTCCTGTAGCTCCCTCTGCCCCCCACCCCAGTCCCCCTCATAGCTTGCTGCCCTGCCCCCTCCTGTAGCTCTTCACCACCTGCTTGTAGCTTGCTGCCCAACCCTCCTGCTGATCCGTGATCCGGTCATTATGCGGTCGGTCGTTAGGTAACGACCATTTGCATATTACATCTTTATTTTATAGGATTATTCATTGTTTTTCTGTATATTTGGAATATTTATGCTATAAATGTTGATACTAATTTTAATAGTGTTTGCATTACAAGATCTGCAAATTTTCTTTCTTTTTGAAAAGGTCAGTTCTCCAGTAATTTTTTTCATCAGTAGACAATGTTGTTCATCTGTAGGTCACCCCCAGGTGTCGGCAGCTTTGTGGACATTGTTTCATGCCAAATGTCAGTACTCTACTTAGCATGCCACATTGTCTTAGTACAGTAAATTGTGAGGAACAAAAGAGTGACCACAGCCTGCAAAACTGTTCTACAGCTTGCCAGACAGATGACACAAGACAAAACCTAAACTCAAATCGTTTTAATGCCAGATCATTCAGATCCTGTTGCTCCAAAATAAGACCATAGAATAGACCAAACTGATTTATCACTTATAAAATCTATCAATCCGTGCGGAGTTCCAGCTCACTAACACCACCCTATAGCTAACTCCAGTGCCCAGACCCAGACAAGTGCCTTTCCTAACTCCTGCCTTTCTGAAACCTCTCAAGTTATTGCTCTCCCTTGCTCAGTAAGTTCATTAACCCAGTTTGGTGTGATCAACAGGCTTCCCTGTCCATCTCTGAATGAGGATTAGACAATAGTGCAGGAACACATATGGAGCTTGCCCTGTCCAAGGTGCTCCTTGGCTACTGGTCACTCGGCATCTTTTGCTGCTCTTCTCTTATTTTATGAACTCACTGACAGTTCACCTGGTCATTCTTCCCTCGAGTCTTTGTCACTTCTGTTCCTTCAGCTGTAACAACCTTCCCTCCTTTGCTTCCCACATGGCCCTTCCTTTTTGCTCAGCCCAGGTGGCTATTCCTCTGGGAACTTTTCATGGGTTCCTCGACCTTAGATGGCAAACCCTCAGTTGAACACCCCTAGCACCTCATGCCTTCCCTATCTTACTGCATTTATTACCCCTGTATTTCTATTATCTCTTTTCTTAATCTGTCTCTCCCAGGAGATCAGCACTTGTCTTCCTTGATTGCATTTTATTTTTTTTTAATATATTTTATTGATTTTTTACAGAGAGGAAGGGAGAGAGATAGAGAGTTAGAAACATCGATGAGAGAGAAACATCAATCAGCTGCCTCTTGCACATCTCCTACTGGGGATGTGCCCGCAACCCAGGTACATGCCCTTGACCGGAATCGAACCTGGGACCTTTCAGTCCACAGGCCGACGCTCTATCCACTGAGCCAAATCGGTTTCGGCTCCTTGATTGCATTTTAGAAACACTGGAGAAAGTTCAACATTTTGACTTCTTAGTGGGGGGAATGGCCTGGGTATCTGGATTTTTATCACACACAGGGGATTCTAATGTGTAGCCAATATTGGACATCACTGCATGAGCTGGTAGCTGGTGAGCTGTTTGAGTATAGACGTTATTTTATTTGCCATTGTGCCATTGATACCCAGCACAGTGCTGGACACTCAATAAATGTTTATTCAGTAAATGCAAGGTAACTGTGGAGAAGTACATTCGGATTTGGATGTAATACCGCACCAGCTTGCCGTGTCACTGTATTTGGCAACAGCTCTTGGCAGTTATTCCCAGAACAATGAGTATAACTCCATTATAGAATTATCACTATTTGTTATAGTTATTGATTTCGTGTTTCCGTCTCTCTTGCTGCAGAACGATGAGTTCTTTGAGGGCAGAGACTACATCCTACTCATTTTTATATCTCCAGAGCCAAGAGTAGCTCATGACCTATAAAATGCCTCAAAAACTTGTGCTTAACTTATTTATCTGACCATAAATAGAAAGATCGCAGTTTAAATTAATCATCAAAAGCCTCAAGAGAGCCTGGAGAACTGTCCCATTCCCACTCATCCATTCTCGGTCCTACCCCCCAAGATGATTAGTTCACACCGCCTCCTCTCTTCTTCCACCTCCGGCACTTCCTCCAGCACCCTCAGACTCGCCTCATGGCCTAGTGTCCTACTTCGCTGAAAAAACTAAAACTGTTCAGAAGAGCACTTCTGTAATTTGGCACTGCTCCATCCACCTGCCAGCATCAGGATCACAGCTGCCTCCCGGAGCACCAGATCCTGCTCCATCTAATGTGCTCCAGGTCATCAGTCACCTGCCTCACTTCTCTCCTACAGGTCATTTTCTCTCTCACTTCTGGATCATTCCCATCAACATAAAAACCTGTTGTTTTGAATTTCATTAAAAAACACACACACATCCTTTTAATTTACCTTACTTCTCCTGTCATTTCTTTGATCTTCTTTGTTGGGGCGTCAGAGAAAGTTGTCTAGTTCAGTGTCTCCTATTTAGCTCTTCATAGTGTGTCTTCAATTCTTTTCAAACAGGCTTTTGCTCTCACTGCTCATCTGAAAATGCTCTCACGATTGCTGTTGACTTCATGCCTCCCAACCTAATAAAGGTGACTTCTCAGGCCACATCGAACCTGACCTATCAGCAGCATTTAATCACCCGCCCTCCCTGATACACCTTCACATGGCGCCCAGGGTCTTGGACTTCCTCCTGTCACCCTGGTTGTTCCTTTACAGTTCTCTTCTCTAGAGGCATCCTCATTTCCTCCACCACTTATTTTTTAAAAAAATATATTTTATTGATTTTTTTTACAGAGAGGAAGGGAGAGGGATAGAGAGTTAGAAACATCGATGAGAGAGAAACATTGATCAGCTGCCTCCTGCACACTCCCTACTGGGGATGTGCCCACAACCAAGGTACATGCCCTTGACCGGAATTGAACCTGGGACCCTTCACTCCACAGGCCAATGCTCTACCCACTGAGCCAAACTGGCAAGGGCTCCTCCACCACTACTTAATATTGGAGTGCTCAAGGACTCCACCCTAATCCCTGTTCTCTATTCTCAGTAATTTCCTTGGAGAGCTCGTATTTCATGGCTTTAAATAACACCTATAAGCCAACAACACCCAAATGTGTATCTCTGGTACAAACCTGAACTACAAAAGTGAATATGCAGTGTTCTGTCCTTTGACTCTACCTATGTCTAACAGGTGCCAAAACTCAGCATCTTCAAATGGAATTCCCAACCTACCTCCCAACCATGAGCCACTCACAGTCCTCACCATCTCAACTTACGGAAGTCCATCCTTCTGGTTCTCCAGGTCAAGAATCTTGCAGTCATACATGCCTCTTCCCTTTCCCTCACACTTCAAATCCAGCCCCTCAGAAAATCGTATTTCCCTACCTTGGAAGTATATCCCCAAACTGATCTCTTCTCATTGGCTGCACTGCTACCAGGTTGGCTTGAGCCACCACTATCTCTCTTCCAAGCATTATTACAACCGTTTTCTTACTGCTCTCCTCACATCTACATTGGCCCACACCCATCCAAATCTAATCTCAACACTGAAGCCAAAAGACTCATGATGTAAGTTCTGTGCAAAACCCTGCAGCGGCTGCCAATTTCTCCCATAGGACAGGCCTACATCTTTACAATGACCTATAAGTCTCTCCTTTCTAGCTTCCTGTGATCTTTATTACCTTCACCCCTGTAATATCCCTGGGCTCACTTAGCTTCAGCCAGTGACTAGCTTGCTACTCCCTGAGCATGCTGGGCATACGCCTTAGGGCTCTTGCACTGCTGATTCCTTGCCTGGACTATTCTTTCCCTTGTTGTTCATATGATCCATTTCCTCATCTCCTTCAAATATTTGTTCTAATATCATCTTATGGATGATCCCAACCCTGAATACCCTGTTCAAACTGCAACCTGCCCATCCCTGAAACTGCCAATCCTTATTCTTTTTCTTTTCTATCTTAGCACCTTAAAACATACCACATGACTTGCTTATTATATTTAACATTTATCGTCTGCTCACTTCTCCACCTTGGGAATCTAAACTCAAAGAGGGCAGGGGATATTTGTTTAATTTATGACAGTATATTAAGCACCGTGAAGAGTATCTGGTACATAGTAGGTGTTCTCCTAATTTTTGTTGAGTGAATGGTTAATGACCTTTTTCAAAAAAAAATTCTGGAAAACAGAACTTAAGCCCTTCTTTTATATCCATCCAGTTCCAATATCTTCTATTAGATCTATTTGAGTGTATATTTTGTATTGAGGTTCCTGTGTATGCACACACATGTAGACACATATACACACACAGTCAGATATTTTTAATCTTTTTCACTTGTTCCACATTTTCACACTGACAACTTTCTCATTGACTGCCCATCCTGGCATTGAACTACACAATTTCCCTACATTAATCCCAGTCCTCACAACAACACTGAAAGGTAGATATAATCATTTCTATTTAAATATGCAGAGAAGGCAACCCATGGGGATTTATTAATTTGAAACACAACTAATAAATCAACAGAGTTGGGGTTTGAGTCCATTGTTTCCCAGGCTAAGGCCACTGCTGTGACCTTCCATCTTCCCCATAAAATGCAGAATAAAAGGTCACTTAATTTTGCTATTTCTGGGTTCCCACCAGTACTTAATATAACCGAGGTTAATCCTTCGGGATCTTTGATATCCTCTGTGGCTACATTCCTGACACATGGCAGAGCCCGCGCCCTGGATGGGTGGTAACTGAGCATGCTCACAGTGCGTTTGGTACCCAACCCCGCCCACTGCGGCGGAGATGCGGGAACCAGGTACTCCCGCCTCTTGATGTAAAAATAAATAAATAACTGGGAAAATAATTCAATCTCCGTTTGGAGGCACTAAATCCCCTCTCCTTTCCAGATGGCTGGGAGATTTCTCCCAGGTGGTAAATATATTATTAAGAACTCATTTCACCGTGAAATTGACTATTCAAAACACAGACAGAAGTTAATATATTAGGACAACCTGTCTGGAAGCTCACGTTAGAGAAAATTTATTTTTGTTTAATATAAAACCGGGTATTATACACGACCTCTCTCTAGCTCAGGCAGTTTTAAAGTGATCCCCCAGTGTCAGGGAGCGCCACCCCCACTCACACCTCCCGCAGGGACCCGTGTTAGCCCTCCTGCCATGGAGCCAATGCCACGCTAGTTAATGGCCATGGGTCTCCTATAACATGATACTTGGCCCTTAGGGACACAGAAACTTCATCCATCCAGGAGCTGGGGCCAGGTTATGAATCCTGAGCTGGGCTTGTTCCCCTTGGCCTTCAAAACGAATGATGAAGGACCAGCCTGGGCAAATGTGGTGGAAGAATAAGCAAAAACTTCGGGGTGATCTGTGTCATCATTAGAAAAATCACAGTTCTCATGGAACAGAGAAAGGACTCCTCGCCAGGACCGATGGGACGTGAATCTCCTCCATATTAACTCACTCATGCGTTGTTGATTCTCTCTTTAATAGCTAGGCTGATTCCTAAGATTACAGAGCCAATTACTGGAGCAGGTTACAGTCTGTCAGCGAGCACCTATAATGAGAAGAGCGTTTTGGAGTTTGCACAGTCTGTTAGAAAACCCAGCTGGCAGAGTCACTGGCTACTTAATTGAGGGTGGAAGGGTCGGAGAAGGCAGGACAGAGGGACTTCCCTTTTCCGAAGATGCTGAAGGAGGAGTAAACTTCCCAGAAGCCTGTGCTGAAATGCCTGGCTGTGAAGGGACCTCCGCCCACTGGGTCTTGACACAACATGGCTCAAACATTCCTATCCCTTCCCCACCAGGCTTTTTTCTGCATGTTAGTATATATGTATCTCTTCTGAACCCTGACTCTTTTGTTTTGAGTTTTGTCCGTCAACTAAAGTTTACAAAACAAAATGTAAAAAATGTATTAGCTTATATTTAAGGGAATATTTGCTTCTCCATAGACCTCACAGGGGACTTCCCTTTTGTCTTAAGAAGGATCCCTTCAGGAGTGACAGATTTATTACTAATCATGCAATGAATTCGTTACGCATCACCAGTAGCAAAATCAAACTGACACCATAATGTCTATTAAAGAATTTCTTAATTTAGTCAATTATTTTGATCCAACTAATTACTCGCTTAAATAAGAATTCATTCAAACAACTGCCTAGATTTATTTTTTGAAAAACAGTTCCAGAGTAATTAGTAAACCAGAAATTGATAATCCCCTGAGGATTGGAGCTGTTTTTTTTTCCACATATTTAAATTAAACAAAGCATCCCTTATTGGGTAACTGACTTCTTCAGCGACTCAACCAAGTCCACCACTCTTAAAATGGAGAGAGCCGTACGGGGAACTCATGCTCACTAGAAAACCATTTTAAATGAGATTAATTCCCAGGTTCAGATAAATTACATACTAGTGTAGATACTAAAAAACTTATTAATGTGATTTAGAAAACATAAATTCATCCTTTTATTCACACACCAAGCATTCACTGCCTGCCTGTGCAATGGCATATAAAAATGAGAATTTCCTTAACAATTATTTCAATGGATTCACTATTTAGGTCCCAAAAGATTTACAAATATCTGAGAGTAACTATTCTGTCTTGGAGAAAATCCCAGAAAAAGATATCCATGAGAACCCTTGGAAAACAGTGGAAGAAGCAGGAAATGCAAGTGGCAAATATCTTAATTATTACTAAGAAAAGTTTTCTAGAAATAGAAGATACATATGGAAAAATGAACACATCATAAGTGTACAGCATGATAAATAGTCACAAATTCACAGTGAGCGCATCTGCATTGCCACCCACAGTTGAAGAAATGGAACATTACCCAAACTGAGAAGCCCTTGACCCCTACCCATCTCTCCTCTCCCTTTAGCAACAGGTTAGTTTTGCTTGTGTTTACATCTATATAAACAGATTCACTTGTTATAAATTCTTCAGTGTCTAGCTTATTTGGCTCAACATTATATTTGTGAAATTCACCCATGTTATGTATAGCTTGTCAGTTATTGCTTTATAACACTTCTTTGGATGACTATGTCTCAATTCAGGTATCCATTTGACTATTCACAACTGAGTTGCTTCCATTTTGAAGCTAAAATAAATAGTACATTATAAGCATTTTTGTAAAATGTCATTTGGAGCATGTATATATTGCTGCTTGGGGAATCTAGTGTGGGGAAAATAAAGTGAGGTTTTGTAGTTAATAGTTCTAAA
This sequence comes from Myotis brandtii, assembly GCF_000412655.1. NCBI lineage: Eukaryota > Metazoa > Chordata > Mammalia > Chiroptera > Vespertilionidae > Myotis > Myotis brandtii. Next base: position 1,380,163 of record NW_005371354.1, read on the forward strand.
CAATTTTCCAACATGTCTGTACCAGTTTAGACCCTCAGAAGCAATGTAGGAGAGGTCTAGTTGCTCTACATCATCATCAGCACTTGGTATTGTCAGTCTTTTATATTTTAGTCATTATGGTCCATACACAGTGTTATATCATTGTGGCTTTAAGTAACAGTTCCCTAATGATTAGTGAAGTCTAGTTCCTTTACAAATTATTGGTCATTTCTGAAGTTTCTACTTAAATCTTAAGATGGCTTCCCCAGGGCACGGTATTGCCCTGTCATTTCTATTAGATGTCTGTCTTTTTATTTTTGATATGTAGGATTTGCTTATATTTTATAGATATGTCTTTAATAAGTTATATATACAGAGTAGGCAAAATATGTGTACAGCTGTGAGAACGTGAAAAAAGTTAATAAAGCTATTGTAATAATCATAACCTGCATATCTTTTTCCATACCAACAACTGTAAAGCTATGATTGCCCGACCCTACACTGTGAATATCCTAATTGCTCAGACAAGTGAACCTAAAATCCATCCCCAGCAACATTCTAGCTGGCATATGTCATAGCCCCCATATCACACATATGCACATATATTTGGCAATTTCCATCTGACATTTGGCATGGGTAGGGTGGTATTTACATATTTTGGTAAGAATTATATTTATAAATTTTCATTTAAGATGTAGCCAGTAGGATACATTTTGTGAGTTTAATATTTTCTAGGATAGTTACTACCATAGAGAAAAATTTCATTGCATGTGTATTAACTATAATTCTCATCCTGCCATCTCACAAATATTATGTTTACCCTATGAGCAAGAGCAAATTCATTCAGAATTACTAAAGAAAAAAATCTCATGACAACATATACTACGGAGCAGCCTAAATTATATTTTAACATTCATTTATTATTTGTAAACCACTTAACAGTTTCAAAGTGTTCCCATATATGTATGCATGCATACATGTGTTTATGTATGAAAGTGTGTATACATGTGAGTGTATATGTGTGTGTGTTTACATACAAACACAAGCATTCCTGTCCCTCAATTGATCCCCAAAAACATTCCTGAGGAGAAGTTACTATTGTTTTTCTTGGTTTATAGCTAAGGAAGCTGGGGGTCAGAAAGCCTTAGTAACTCATCTGAGGCCACAGAATTAGTAATGATGGGTTCAGAACTATCTCGTTCTGGGTTTCCCTGCATTCGATCGCCTTATGTCCAAGCTGAGGGTGAAGTCAAAATTAATTTTCACAGGCCATTGTGACTTATCACAACAAAATGTGTCCTATATTAGGATTAAAGTAAAGCTCATAGTCAATTCTTTACTGCTACTGAGTGTGGAGAATCATAATTCTTTTTTACCATCAAAGAACAAATATACAGGTCAAATCCTCCTCAGGGCATCCATGTTTTGTTTTTTTCCCCTTGGAAGTGAGCTTTCTTTGTAATGATTGCTTTGCCCAACATCACATGCTCAGTCCCCCGGCTGTTTTGTCTGAATTTGGTCTCTCAGACTCTGACATTGAGTTAGCAGGTGAAAAAATTACTCTGAACTCAGGAGTGAAAAGAGGAGGCGGCATGCATGCATATGCCCTCTGCTTTTCTTCTCCCTCTGACACCTGCAATTCGACATGAGTATTTATGCTTGTGTTTGAGTGTGTGTGGCTAGTTTGGATGGCTGATTTGGGAGTCTGAGTAGGTTTTCCAATGAAGCGGTTTTTTCCCTTTGTTCATCCATTTGTATAAAGAAGAATCTTCCTCCGCAGGAGAACTGAGTAATGTTGGCTCTTCCCATACACACGGCCTAGGAAATCTGACCTCCCTGCTCTCTGCCTTCATTATGTAGATTAATTTGGGGGTCCTTTATGCTTTCATGAATATTTAAGGGACTCCTATCAACCCTGGGATAATCTGAACGTGGGGCTGGTCTGGGAGTAGTCAAGTAAAATTCATTCTCTGTCATTTAGGTCTGGAGGGAAAGTATCTGTGACCTACTTTTGGCTGAAAAGCCACAGTAGAAATACAGTTCCAGAATGTTCTCCTCTGGAGTTCACAGAGTGGCTTCCCCAGGGCCCGGTATTGCTCCACACGCTGCGAGGGCTCCTGGCAGGTCTGCAGGTTTACAAATGGGAGAGTGGGAGGATTTGAATAGTGGCCCGAACCCTGTGAAAACTACCCAGAGGCCTGGCTTCCTGGAGCCTTGGAGAAGACGCCCAGTCCCGCTGGGCCTGGTGTGCATGGAGGGCACAAGCCCAGGTTCAGTTCTGTGCTTTGCCTCGCTATGTAATCTCATGGCAGAGTTTGCTTCTCTGTAAAATGGGACACTAATGCTTCCTCGTGGTTATGTAGGGCCTTCAAGGGAAATCAAACATGTGAATATGCTTTGTAAACCATAGCAAACCATAGCAATTCCATTCACTTGTTAATTTTTATAGATATAGATGTGAAAGGAAGCCCTCCAGCATCTTGAAAGTGACCACTGTTAAAGAAATGACTCCCAAATAGAAAAAAGGGTTCCTCTGAGACAATAAAGAGGATCAGTGCTCCCACTGCCCTTTCCCACCTCGGCCAGGAATGCTTCCCCTCCCCGTGAGTCACATGGCCAGATTCATCAGATTTCCCAAGCTCTCGGTGTAGACAGACCCTAAGTCTCTATACATCTCTCCTTTTATGTTCTGTCATGGCATCTTGCCTTGTACCTGAACAGCACTTTCCCGACATATAATTGCATTTATGTCCACTGGGTTTGCTTGCTATTTATTTTCTATCTTTCCCAAGTAAATATTAGAAACACGAAGGCAGAAGTAACATTTTTCACCCACCAATGTGTACCCAGAGCCCGGTACCAAGTAGATACTCAAAAACAATTGTTGAATGAAATTTGAAAATAATGGATTCATGCATGAGCGAATGAATGAAAGCACTCCCGGCGAGCAGTGCCATCATCAGTCTTCATCTACACACGGGCTGCTGAAATGCCACTGTCCCGGGCTGTGTGCGTACAGAAAGTGCACACCTGTGTCTCCAACCGCACTGTCCCTGCAGGCAGAGAATGCAGATTCTGGAGCTCCCTTCAGAAACTTCTAGAAACCACACCCTGGCTGTTTGTAACTCGCACACATCCTCCTACATCCTCCTCAAAGGGCCTTCTGAGACTGCACCACTAACCACACTGGTTCTCATCCCTGTTTACCTCTGTCAGGATCAACATGAGAAGATCCAACCCTTTCACCCTTGACCTTTGCTCCTTTGTCTCCTATTCCTCTCTCATCCATCAGTGCCATTTCGAATATTTCCTATATTACTTTCTCAAGATGTCATGATCAATTTCTTAACTCGGCCGACGGTTCCAGCTGTCTGCATCTGGATGAACGGAGGACCCTGCTCTATTTGGAACCTTAGCTTTCCATTCTCTCAAGCTGCTTTCGAGTCTGTGGGTGTGGAAGTGCCCCTCCTACTTACCATTGCCCCTTCCAGACAATTACTTATTCACTTTCTCGTTAAAATTGCTCCTTTGACTCTTTCTCATTTGTCAATTATACCCACTTCTCCCCTGGTTGCCTTCTTCCTGACCTTCTTGTCACTTTTCTTGTTCATTAAAGACTTGGAAATCTGTGTAACTTATCCAAAACCCTAACTTCTGGGTTCATGACCTTGTAACAGTCAACAACCTTTTCTCTAGTCCACCTCAAGGATCTACTCCCATCGAGATCACTACCTTTCTCATAACCAGGACCTGAGATTTTTTTGCACCGTATGTCCCCAAGTCCAGTACTCATCTAGAACCCAGTGGGCACACGACAAATAGTTGTGAATAATGCAGAATTGCAGAGAGCGACACACTGCAACATGCCCCATGAACGCGAGGGAGAACAATCACCAAACGGCTTGAATGATTTTCCCCTTCACTGAGGAGTTTTTACAGTTTGCTGGTAAGTAAAGTTATGCCCAGCGAGTTCTCTTTAGCCTCCAGCTTGTGTGGAAGGAAATTAAATGTCTCTTTCTCGGATTCATTTATAACTCACTCCTCAGTTGATGTGCTCCACAAGGCCTTTGGAGAATTCTTTTCAATTCTCTTTATCCTCTTATCCTCCCTCCTCCCCTGGATGTTTGTAACCCAGGGGAAAACAAAGCACTTAAATGCAACTAACACTGTAATCACACACAGCCTTGAAATGCTCAGAGAACAAACAAAACCTATGAAGTCTTCCACTCACTCTCTGGTCTTCCCGACTTACATCCTTGTATTTGGACACTTAAAATGTAAACATAGGTCAAAGCAACAGCCTTTCATGTTTGGGGTTAGCCATTGAAATCCATTTAGTTCCAGTCGAAATAACATAACCACCTTTACTTCGCTAACTGAAAGTTGTTTTAATTTTTTAAAATTTATCTTAAGTAATGTACATCAGGGCAATTTGAAGAAGATAAAAACACCTTATAATATATAGATATGATAGGAAAATGCTCTTTTCTATTAAGCAATGATAACAAAAATAATTTATATTTCTATTCTTTTAATCCAATGTTTGAGGTATATATATATTGATTGATTTCAGAGAGGAAGGGGGGAGAGGGAGAGAGAGATAGAAACATCAGTGATGAGAGAGAATCATTGATTGGCTGCCTCCTGCACGCCCCCTGCTGGGGATTAAGCCTGCAACCTGAGCATGTGCCCTTGGCCAGAATCAAACCTGGGACCATTCAGACCACAGGCTGAGGCTTTATCCACTGAGCAAAGCCGACTAGGGCTTGAAGCATTTTTAAGGCTGTATCTTCTATTCTATTAAGATCAAGCAAGAAGTATTATCTACAGTTAACAGAGAACAAAAACCAGATACTTGTTCAGTAGAACTTGTCACAGGTCATCTGGGTGGCTCACAGCAAATTCCTTCATTTAACCAAGATGTAATATGCCTCTCCTGTGGGTCAGGCGAGCTCACTATGTTTATAATATAGTTTCTCCCAAATCTAATTTCATACTCAACTAATGCCTTGGCCATTTAATCTTCCTCTGAGAGATAGAACCAGGAGATTTAGAAGAATTCAAAGAAGTTGTGAATGTCTGCAGGGTAAGAATCTGTTTGGATTCTGCCCTGACTCCAGTGGCCACGTTCTCTTGATCCAACCTTGGAAAAGAAATTAACCTGCTAAGAATCAATAAGGAATTTCCATAGTCTCAGGGTGTCCCATGTTTCTCACCATTAGTGTAACTCACTTCCCAAGTGTTATAATTTTCTCCCCCATTTTTAACTCTAACTTTCAGGTGCCTCTATGAAAGCCAGCTCCTGGGGGATTAAAGACCAGCTCACTGGTCTCCTGACTTCCTTTGAGTGTTAAAAAGAAAACAAAAGAAAAAGCTACTGCTCTGTGCTCAAAAGGATATTGCCTTTTAGTCTATTCACAGTATTTTCTAGTGTATCTGGCTTTCCTTTGAAACCTTCCGTTTTTGAGAAGCAAATCCGTCCTTGAATATTGAAATGCCACATCCACCCCCACTTTGGTCTTTATATTTTCTCTTTTCCCATCTGCCCTGTCCTGTGGGATAAGATATCATTAAGCTGGTGAAGAGGTAATGAGCCCTTCACTCAACTATGGGAACACACCTGAACGCCACACAAAAGTAGAAAAAGGATTCACTGGAGTTTTCTTTTCCTCCCCTTTATCAGTTCTTCATTCAAGACACTGAAACCAGCTGATAGGAGGGCCTGTGTGCCTCACAAAAGAGAACCTGCCTCTACACACATTCTTATTCTTCCCACTGACTTGACGGTTCAGCGTTTTTGACAGGTTGGTAACTTCGTATTTTTTTAAACCATAATTTATTTAGTGCTGCTCTGCTTTCTCATTGCACATCTCACACATTGTGTGTGGAAATCACTGTTGTGGTGGTTTTTAACAATTCTACTCCTTTCAATAATCATTCATTCAAGGGGGCTGCATGAGAGTCTTGGGAGCCAGGGGGTGCATTGGGGGGCTGCCTGGAGGCCAGAGAGAATGAGGAAGGAAACATGAGTAGAGGGTGAGAAGGAAGAGCACCAGGAGGGGGTGGAGTTGGAGACAGAAAGGAGAAAGGAGGGATAATTAAATGGGGTGAGAACTGCATGAAAAAAACAATGAGAATTGTGAGGAAGAAAGCAGCATAAAAATACCACTATACCACTGCTCTGTGCCCTGTGGCATGCAGTGGACTCTAACCCACACTCCCAACTCTGTGGGGAGCTGAGAGGGGTTGATACTTCTGAGTTTTTATTGAGAGATAAAGGAAATTATTCCTTCACCTCCCCAAAGTATAATTACACAGAGGTGAAGAAGAGGTTCAAGACAGTTCTCACATATTCACATCTGCGACGTTGTCCTCGAAGAAACTGGTTCTACTTGTCTCTTTAGGGCAGTGATGGCGAACCTATGACACGCATGTCAGAGGTGACACGCGAACTCATTGTTTTTGGTTGATTTTTCTTTGTTAAATGGCATTTAAATATATAAAATAAATATCAAAAATATGTCTTTGTTTTACTATGGTTGCAAATATCAAAAAATTTCTATATGTGACATGGCACCAGAGTTAAGTTAGGGTTTTTCAAAATGCTGACACGCTGAGCTCAAAAGGTTCGCCATCACTGCCTTAGGGTAAGAAGGGGGGTGGGTCTAAGAGTGCTCTCCTAAGCCCACCTTTTCTTCTTCTTTTTTAAAAAAATATTTTTACTGATTTCAGAGAGGAATGGAGAGGGAGAGAGAGAAAGAAACATCAAAGATGAAAATCACTGATCAGCTGCCTCCTGCATGTCCCCTACTGGGGATGGAGCCCACAACCTGGGCATGTGCCCTAAACCAGAATCGAACCTGGAACCCTTCAGTCCGCAGGCTGACACTCTATCCACTGAGCCAAACCAGCTCGAGCTAAACCCACCTTTTTCTTAAATTGACATGATCCATCCATGAACCATGAAGTGAGAATCCTCAGTGTGCTCCGACCCCGGGGTTTGGAGTCGGACAAGAGGGAGGCACCTTCAGCAGGCATCCAGGCCACCCTTTGGCAGACATACATAACCAACCTATATTTGAGGCCATGTCCACGGTTCATGGGCATCACCAAGTGCCAAGAGGGCACCTCGTGCTCTGCTGCGTTTCTCTCACCCGGACAGCTTCTCTGTAAGTATGGGATGATTATCCTCCTCTCACAGACGAGGAAGCACAACCTGAGAAGTTGAGTACTTGTGTGTGGCCACAACATCGATGAGGGTGAGACTACAAATTCAAGGCAGACTCTTCCTGCAAAGCCCAGGTTTCTGCCAGGGTGCCCACCTCACTCTGAAGTGTGCACGGAGAGGGAGGAGAGCGAGCCGGTTTGTTTGGAGCTCAGGGTGGTTAGGGAGAGCACCTTCCCAGAGCGGGAACCATTCAGCTTGGGCCACAAGAGTGTGTCTATAACTAAGGGTCCTGCCCATCAGAGACTCTAGGAGAGGGGTGCAGGTCACCCAGGCAACCAGGAGCAAGGGATGAGCTCCCAGTTCCAGGAGGACATTGGGATGCTTCTGTTCAGCTGAGATACCCTGACAGTGGGAGAGCAAGAGTGGAAACTCGGGGGAGGTGGTTTTCCTTCCCCAGGCCTGAGGTTTTCCTGGATACACAAAGGGCAACTCCAGTGGTCTGTGCTCGCATGTGAAATGGGACTAGTAGGTCCTCCTTTTCCTCTTCTTACACTCTTAGGAGGAAATCCCTTTGGAGGTATTTGGAATCACGCACTGGAGTTAAAGACGTACAACTCTCGCAACCTGAAATCCACATCTAGAGCTGTGCCCATGGAGAGGATTGTGTGTGCGCATGAGGAGGTATGAACCCAAAATGATGGCAGTGACGTTGTCACTGCAACATGACAGAAGCTACCGAATGTCCTCCCACACACAAATAGGCAAATCCATTATCGTGAGATAGCATAGGAATAGAGTCCTCTGGTAAACATTAAGGAACTTTAGCTCACATATCCTGTGGAAGACTATCACACAGTATTCTTTAAGGTTGTCAAATACACACAGCATGATAACACTTGTGCAACTGTAGTATGGTGCCCGCAGTATTTCACATTGCTTGGTGACACATCTGTGGTAGCTACATGAACATGCCGGGGAGTGATACCCATGAATTTGGGACAGTATTGAACTCTGTGGGGAGGGAGGGACAGTATTGAACTCTGTGGGGAGGGAGGGAGGCAGGGAGGGAAGGAAATTAAAGAAGGATTCTCAGGAGACCTCCCCAGCATGAGGGACATAATGTTTGTTAATCTGAGTGGCAGATACACTAATATTCATTTTTCCTTTTTATCTCTCTCTTGTATGTTTAAAATCTTTCATAATAAACATGTCTATTGGAAAAGAAGTAAAAGTGAGCACAGAAACTCCTAAACAGCAGCCAGCAACGAGATCGTTAGGGTGGGTGATTCCAGTCCTGGGAGAATTGAGGTGTACAGCAGACCCCGTGTGGATGTGGGGGTTCCGCAGTCTCCCAGAATCCCAGGTGGCCTCTCTTGTCCAAGGACCTCAGTGGTGCTCTGGGTGGGAAGAGAGTGTCCCGCGCAGACAGGAGATGTCACTAGGGAGGACGGAGGGATGGGAGGCAGACATGGAGAGCTGGGATCCGGCAGATAAGTGCGCGGAGGGGCCCTTGTTAATCGCGCCAGGCTGTTGTGCTTGAAAGGACCCCACTTTGCTCCCAAGCTGCCGCTTATGTTATTATTTCTCTCAGCGGGTTTCAAGCTGCCTGCAATTCTCTGTTAGTTAATAAGAAAAGTGAGAGATGCAACAATTGCTCTTGCTTGGCTGGCTTGTAAAGGCTTTGTCACTCAAAAATGGAACAAAGGCCCTAATAACACCCTGTACTGCCAAGGCAAGTGTCAGGGAACAGACCAAAATCAATTATCTGGGTGAAATTCAGAGACAGGGGGAGCGGCGTGCGCACAGCCGCAGCCACACCACACAATCCCATTAACAGGGGGCCGCTGCTCCCCCGAGAGGACAGAGCCACGCAGGAAGATTCTAATTAAAAGTAAATAAAGGCAAAGGAGCCCCTGGTGCCTTCTGCCATGGCCCGATGGCCCCGGACAGGAACGTGGTCCCAGCAGATGGGGGCAGGGCTCTGGGTGGCTCCTGGGGGAGGTGAACTTGGAAAGCAGGGCGGGCTGCTAGCCTGCTGGGCTTTGCTGGCTAAGCCTGCTGGGTAGGGATGTCCAGTCCCTGGGGAAGGTGTGTGGGACGTGCCTGTGATGTGCTGGGACCTGGCAGACCCTCCCTGACAAAGGATAGGGACGTCTTTGGAGGTTGTCTATGTACGTCTCTCCTGTTAAATGAAAACTTAAGGAAATATGTGGAAGGAGATGAATGAACATGGCGGTAGATTGCATGGGTGAATGGTCCATTCAAGTTGGCCCTAAAAGCAATACATAAGAATCAGCTGCGACATGTCCGAACCTGGCCCCAAATCAAGTACAGTGGGGCCTTGACTTACGAGTGTCCCGACTAACAAGTTTTTTGAGATACAAGCCGTCTCTCGGCCGATTTTTTGCTTTGAGTTGTGAGCTAAAATTCGGGTTACGAGCCAGCTTCAGATACCCCACCGCTAGTTGATGCAGTGAACGTCACAGTGAACGCCACAACATCAGCCCAGCATCACGTGTCTCACTTGTTCACTTTAATGATTTGACATAAGAGTTATTTGAGTTACGAGCTCCGTCACGGAACGAATTAAACTCGTAAGTCAAGGCCCCACTGCACATTGAAATTTGGGGAGGTTGGAACCCATTCTTCGGTGGTGGTTCTACCTGCTCCTCCAGGTGACTGTAAATGTGTCTCCAGAGGTGAAAATTGTTGGACCAGATGGTCTCTTATAGGTGTATTCAGCCAGATTGGACAGGTTCTCGTCATGCCCTTACCCAGTAGAAAGATTCGCCAGGAAGCAATTAGGACACGTGGGATCTGATCTTGCCTCCACCAATGACTGGCTTGGCGACTGCTGGCCAGCAAACCAAACTCTTCAAATCTCAGTGTCCTCATCTATTAAAAAACGGGAGCCTGATAATTAGCTACCTTTGCAGTCCCTTAGGGTCTGACCTTGAAAACTCCATGACCCGGAGCTCGTGTGAAACAACCCACACCAACGTTTGCCGAGTGCCTTTTCCATGTACTAACTCTCTGTAGGGAGATGGAGGATGCGCACCTAATGAGAAGCACAGATAAGATACTATAATTCCTGTTAAACTCTGCATAGATGCTGGATAGAAAGGCTGATGCACAGACAACGGATGAGTCCAGATAACCAGTGGAGATAAGTGCTATAGCAACAGACTTTGACATGATTTTTCTCCAGTATCTCCAGTTACTGACAATGCCTGACACTGGAGGGAGTCACTCACTATTGGTTGAATGAATGAATGAATGAATGTTGCCTCTAATATTGAATCAAAGTGTGGCTTGTCTCTGAAAATTGAGTATTTCTGCCTCACTAGATGTTAAATAATCACCTTTCCACGCATTTCCAACAGGCCAACTGCTGCACCGAGTTGTGCTTGATGGATTCTAATATCCCAGCCCAGCTCCTACAAGCCCATAGATTCTATTAATATGCAAATGTCTGGCTTCAGAGCCTAGGAGGATCTGGTTTCCTCTCCAGGAAGGATACATCTGCACCTTCTGAGATTTTAATCCACGTCACTGGGTAGAGATCCTCCTACGTCTTTAAAATAGTGCCTTCTGTGTGACTTCACTGTGTTTCAGCCATTTACTGAAGTCAGCAGGAGAGAGTCTGGTTGCGATCAGGCCTGGGGGAGTGGGAGCCCCTCAGCAGAGATTCTGACAGGATAGGAGAGCGCCACTGAAAATTAATTCCCTGGAAATCACTGTGAAGGATGCACTGTAGCGTGAAGGTGGGCTCTGAAGCAAGGAGGGAGATTTCGCGTCATTGTCCCTCTCAGACTCCTTCAGCTGATAACTGTTGGATGCAAAACCCTGCTAATGTGTGAGCATAAGCCAGTGTGGGATGTTCTTTGGGAAGACCTGCTCCATGCCCATCATTTTCAGTTTTGTTGGTGGCAAAAAATCTGTTTGGAAATAAGCACAGGTGAGAGAATTCACCCTTTTTGCAAAGACAGCAAGTGGCACAATTCAAACCCAGCGGCAGTGGCTGGCACCAACCTCTTCTTCTTCTCCCCTGTGAGGTTAGGACCATATTCAGCCATCATCACTGACATAAACCCAGTGGCACAAAGCAGCAGGGGCAAGTCTCAGGTCAGTGTATGCAGGGGCTGGTGGTGGTTGTTCGTTTGAATTGTGTGGCCAGCGCCTTGTGCTAGACCAGCGGTTCTCAACCTGTGGGTCGCGACCCCTTTGGCAGTCGAACGACCCTTTCACAGGGGTCGCCTAAGACCATCCTGCATATCAGATATTTACATTACGATTCATAACGGTAGCAACATGACAGTTATGAAGTAGCAACGAAAATCATTTTATGGTTGGGTCACAACATGAGGAACTGTATTTAAAGGGCCAGAAGGTTGAGAACCACTGTGCTAGACAATGAGTTAACTCGGAAAAGTAGAGCCAGAGTGGGGGGATGGGCCAGTGCAGATGGTGGGTACAGAAGCTCAGCACCCCCTCCAGGACAGCTTTGCCAAAAACCCCAAGTTTTTGTCCAACCCCCACGCATGCTGTACATAAAATACCCAGGATTCCTGGGACATTCAGATGAGCTCCCTGCCTCTTTATGTCCCTCGCTAAGCCATGATGGAACAGCTGCAGATTTGAGGGTGGTACTCTGCTGGGAGAGCTGCTACTGAGATGCCCAGTGAGGGAGAAGGCTGGTGATTGGAGGTCTAACTGAGGCCAGTGTCCTATTCCTAATGAGACAAAAGACTGAGAGAAGCAGTTTTAGGGTTAAATCTTTGTTTTTCAAAATCAGCAGCATCTATTACATTCCCACTCTCCTGAAATTCCTAAAGATGGTTTTATTTTTTTCAAGCAGATCTGTTCGAGGTGAAATGATTCTTGGTCTTAACTGTCTGGTTCGTACCCTGAGGTCATATTGCTCGGGGTGCAGTAGTAATGAATCAGATGCATTATTAATACACAAATGCAATGACACCCTTGAGTCTGTGAGAGAAATTCACGCAGGTATACAGAGTACCAAGAACAGCGTGGATGTGAATGCAAAGAAAGCCAGAGCAATTCAGGGGGAGACTCGTTTTCAAATACTGAAATTAAAACCTGAAACAATAGATCGAGGCAAACCGAAATGAGGTGATATATCCTCACGTTCCCCTGGGTTTCAAAAGGCCCACGCAGCAGCCTGCAGCCCGAGTAAGAAATATTTGGAAATAGATGCTGTGCCATCAGAAACAAAGAAAACAGTTAACAATCTCAGGGGGTGTTCGGTACAATATTTAGAGTTTCCAGACACTCAGAAACCACTCGGAGTACATGAAACTAGACAGCACAAACTCAATGGTTATCCAATTAATGTTTGCTCCTGCTTCCTACATTTGAGGTGCTAAGGATGAGCCCTCCACCTAGAAACTCAACTGTAAACCTTCAAGCCGAAAGGAACCTCCAATGGAGCATGGACCGATTGAGCTCAGCATGGGGCTCCTGGCAGAGGCACCACCTTGACCTCTAGGACCCCTGACGTGATATGGCCAAAAGCAAGCCAAGCCCAACCCTCAGCCAATACAGGATTGCATGATCTGAGGGGAAGTCTTCAGTACTCAGTACTCTGTCAATGATGAGCTGGACAACCCTTAACTGTCTCTCCTGCTTTAGTATCCAATGAAATTTCCCCCTCCCACTCAGAAGTCATTTGCTTTTGTCTTTAATCCATATTAACAAAGTCTCTAAAAATATGAATCACCCAAGACAGGACATAACCCAGATTTTGTAAAAATGTTAACTCTCCTTTTGCAAGGCTTTTCAGAAACTCTCATGCAAGATCATCTTTGCTCTACGGGGAGGACTGGGGACAGAGGGACAGACACTGTGTCCCAGGTCACACCACAGGACACTTGTGAAAATAGCAGATGATCTGAGATGCATTCCCGAGGAGTGACTGAGCCGCCCATGTCCCCTCCAGGGACTCACGTGATGTGACCCAGAATAGATCCTCTTTTGCTTCTGTGTCTCTGGGTTTAGCCTTGGTTTCTTTTTAATCCACAAATCGAGACTTTTCCAACCATGAATGACAGCACTACCCATTTAGAAATAGGAAAGCTTTCTGAACTGTAAGTAAAGAAGGAGCAATGAGAAGATGCTCAGTGAGGGTATTAAGATGTTGAAATGGAAACAATTGCCTCTTTACCACGTCTCTCCTCATACCCACTGCCGGCTCCCCCCGTGCATAATCTCCCCACACCTGAAACTCAGAGACTGGGACACTGTGGCCCAGCCCTGCCCACACGCTGGACTCCGCTCCCGCCACCCAGAAGGAAGTAAGATTAAAGAAGTCTGCTTAATCCTCCTGCAAAGCTTCTTAAGCATTTCTATCAGGGTCAGCTCAGTCGGTGCTTACTCAACCTGCCTCTGGAAAATATCCCAATTTAGGCCCTTCTGCTGACTGTCAAGTAAAGAGAAATGAGAGCCCGGATCCTGATCAGGAGAGGGGCTATGGAGAGAAACAGGTGGCGGGAGGGCAGACAATGGGGAGAAAACTGAGCCATTCCTTTCTGTACAAGAAAAATACTCATGTCCACACCCAAGATCATTTTGGTTTCATTTCTAACTGGTTTTCTCTCCCTCACCCCCACTCCCCAAAGGGTTCTTTGAAAGGATTTAAAAGTATTCTTAAAGAATTTTATCAATATACTTAAGGCCCGGTGCACGAATTTGTGCACGGATGGGGTCTGACCGGCCCGCCCCAATCAGCTCCGGCCAGGGGGGGAGGGGCTGCAGGAGGTTGGCTGGCTGGCTCCACCCCTGATTGGGCCAGTTGGCCGGCCGCAGTGCACATCATAGCGACCGGTCGTCCTGGTGGTTCTGGTAGCTTGGCTTTTGTATATATAGATTGAGTACCTACTGTGCTCTTGGAACTGAGCTGGAGAGGTAACACCTGCTCTCACAGAGCACAGCCTGGCAAGGGGACAGCAGTCTGATGCTGCTCCACAAAGCATAGCATGCTAGGTGCTATGACTGAGGGGTTTGGAAAGCAATGGAAGCACATATGGGGCATAGAGCAGAGTATAGTAGAGTTGGAAAGCTTCTCAGAGGAAGTCATAGTTAAGCTCTAAACCAACAAATAAATTGAAGCTAGCCAATGGCAGCAGAAAGGTGGGCTCAGGAGGCAGGGGAGGAGCAACAGGTAACCAAGAGGGCGTTGGGGACCATGGGTCATGGTGAGGAGGATCCTCTTTGGCCACAAAGAGTTCAAGCTGGGTCTCACCCTGAGGTGATGGAAAGCTGTGGAAATGTTTTCAACAGGACGGCTACAAGATCACTTTTGCCCTTTAACAGATCTCTGATTGCTGAGTAGAAAAAAGACTTGGAGCCCTAGCTGGTTTGGCTCAGTGGACAGAGCATCAACCTGTGGACTGAAGGGTCCTGGGTTTGATTCCAGTCAATGGCACATGCCCAGGTTACGGGCTCCATCCCCAGTAGGGGGCATGAGGCGGCAGCTGATCAATGATTCTCTCTCATCCTTGATGTTTCTCTCTCTCTCTCTTCCTTCCTCTCTGAAATCAATAAAAATATGTGTGTGTGTTTTTAAGAAAAAAGACTTGGAGAAGAGTAAAGATGAAGGACCACAAGCCTTCACGGGCAGTGTGTTGGAACTGGAAGTGGCCGAGGAGCTAAGGTGAGGTGTTGGCTTTGAGGGACATCTGGGAGGTTGGACTGCCAGGGCTTACTTGGCGGTCCTCTGGATGAGATGGCTGAGGAAGAGAGAGGAACTAAGAGTGAAATGCAGGTCTCTAGTCCAGGCCGGTGCAGCAATGCAGGACCAGGGGCAGCCAGGGAAACACAATACAGAGCTGTGAGCAACATAGGAAACTGGAGGTAACAGGCAGAAAAAGGGCAAGAACTTGGTGTGGTTCTAAACGGGTGCCTCTCACTTCTCCATCCTGTCTTTTGAGTTTTGTTTTGTTTTGATTTGACATTTCTTCCCGCTGGACTGATTAAGAACCGGAACAACGTTAGGAGTGCCTTGTAGGGTCCAAGCAATTGGTAAAAATAAAATAAAATAAATAAAATAAAAATTTAAGCTGGAAGTGGGGAGGAGTGAAAATGCATTGCCATCTGAAACTGCATGGAAGGGCTTGAGCACCTTTGTGCTCACATGACAACACACATGTGATCAGAATGTACATATCTGTGTGGACTCACAATCTGGTCTAGCGGGGAGCCAGCTGGGGGAGGATCCTAGAGGGAGGGGTGCTGAGGAAGGAGAGCCAGGTGTGAATGTTCGGAGCAGCTTGGTTAATGATCTGGAAGAGAAAGTAAACTGCACGTTCATGAAGTTTTTAGCTGAACAGCAAAAAAAGGAAACCCTAGGGAAAATAGCAAAATAATTGGAGTCAAAGAATCCTATGTACCCACTTTTGTTTGGTGATTTATTACAACGGGACCACATTCTTTCTGAAGAGAGGTGAGTAGAGCGCGCTATTGGTTTCCAGGAGATACATTAGCTCAATCAAGTTCCTCTGTTGTGGTTCATTCAATGTTTCATTAGCCGTTAAGTGATAGATGATAATAATAATATTAATCATGTATGGCTAACATGTATTTAACTCTTACTGCATGCTGGTCACTGAGCTAAGTACATTACCTCTTTTAGCATTCTACAAATTCTATGAAGTAGACACTTTTACAAGTGAGAACAATGAAAGTTAGAGAGATTAAGTAATTAGTCCCAGATCTCACAACTATTAAGGGGCAACAATGACATTAGAACCCAGGTCTCTGATTCCTAAGGTTCTGGTCTTGACCATCACCTTACTGTCTGTTGCATCATAGAAATAATGTTACCACCAAGTCCTTAGAAGAGTAAACATTGCTGTGTAGAGCTGAATGAAACCTAAGAATTATAACATTATTTTCATGTTATTGTTGAAAATTCAATGAAACTCTCTGTGGGTAAGCATCAAAACTCTCTAGCTTCCTCATCAGCAATATTCACCCATGGGAAACTCTTAAACATTTTAAAATATTAAAGCATGTATTTCTGTTTTGTTGAGTATCCCAGATTCCAGAAAAGGCCATAAATCCCTCTACTCTCCAGAGCCCCCGTTCTTTCTTTAAATAGCTCAGTTTAGGATGTATTGGCAATCATTCCACATAGGTGTCTTCCTCATTCGCTCTTTAAGTTATTCATCTTTGTGTCTCTATCACCTAGCAAAATGCCTTGAACTTAGTAGGCTGTCAATAAATGTTATAAAGGAATAAAAGAATGGTTAAAGTATAAATGCTACTAACTAATGTATTAAATTAACTTGCTGCCACTGTAACAATCATTTGGTTATTGAAAAGTACATAAAATATATTACACTGAATTGACAAATATTTGGGAAATCCTTAGTTTCAAATATTATGTACTTAATTCCAAACAATGAGCACCCCCCAAAAAAGCATGGCTTTTATTATTGTCAACATTTCTTTCTTACTGCACAATTGACAATCATATTCAGAAATAAGAACCAGCTTATGAGAGGCAAACACGTAGACAGGGCAAACCTAAAACAGCATCATATGTGCCAAAGGCTCCTTTGAGTGTGCTAGTTCACAAGTTTTAACTGTATTAGTCAGCTCTGCAGGGTACCCATAGCTTCTGTAGCCTCATCTCTTTTTTAAAAAATATATTTTTTATTGATTTCAGAGAGGAAGGAAGAGGGAGAGAGAGATAGAAATATCAATGATAAGAGAGAATCATTGATTGGCTGCCTCCTGCACGTCCCCCACTGGGGATGGAGCCCGCAATCCAGGCATGTGCCCTTGACCAGAATCGAACCTGGGACCCTGCAGTCCGCAGGTGTACGCTCTATCCACCGAGCCAAACCGGCTAGGGCTCTAGCCTCATCTCTCAACTGTCCCTTCTCGAGTGTTTTTTTCTTGCATCACACCAGTTGTAAGTCCTTGAATTTGCCAAACACTTTCTTGCTTTGGACACATGGGCACCGTACCTTTTTTTCTTGGTAAAATCTCCCCTCTCCACTTTGTTTTCCTTTGCCTTGCTACCTTCAGTCTTGGTGCAGATACTAATTCCTTCAAGAATTTTTCCCTATTTATTCGACAGGCATAGCCCTCCCCTCCTTTTGTCCCATGTTGCTGCGCATCCCCAGAGTTCCTCCATGGCATCTATAGCACAGGGCATGAACTATTGCCATTTTTGCCTGTGTCTCATGTTCTAACCTAGTGTCCCCTTCGCCGCTGTGTCTCCAGCACCTAGCACAATGCTTGGTGTATGTTGTGTGAAGAACATAAGAAAGGAGGGATGGAGGATGGAGGCAGGAAGGAGAGGCAGGCAGGCAGACTCTAACGCTGTACTGCCATTTCCCTAACGGGGGACAAATACACAGTGCTCTTCAACTCCTAATATACAACTGAACCAAGTGAGTTGGCCTGTATTCGGAAGGATACCTACATTCTGCCCATGTCTGCTGTATTCTTACTTCAACTGGACAGTGTAGGTTTCGGAGTCTATCCTTGAGGATGAATATTTGGCTGGGGTTGACCCAAACATCGTTATTTGTTGAAAGGATGAATCAATCCCCCCTACTCTCATGTGTAATAGACATTAGCCCACACATACTAATGGTAGTTTCATTAGAGGAAAAAGAAGGGGAGAATAGAATAAAAAAGAAACTAATATATACATGGGGGTGAGGGGAGAAAGAGAGAGAAGGGAAAAGAGAGGGAGAGAGAGACTTTCTTTCTGGCATTGGGCAGAGAAAACCATGAGAAAGGAAGAGATTGGAGGAGGCAAACAGAATTTTAAAGCCAGTCCTCCAGCCTTTTACATTGTTACTCTATAAGCACTTTGAGATTGTCAGGCCGGGGACAGATAAAAGCCACCAAGGGTTTTTGGTTTGCTGACAACCACTGTACAAATAAATTTCATGCCGGCATCACCATCTATAGTAAATGCTGATCCAGGGGTGGGATGGCACCTGTTTTAGAAAACTTTATGAAAGATCTAGATTATCTTGGGGCTAAAGGTTAAAAAAATCATATCTGTAAAGTCCATTGCAAATCCCAGATGCTGCCACAGCTGTATTTTAATATTCCAACACTAGGGCAAGAGTGAACTCGCTCGGTGCCTCTTATCTCCCCCTCACATACCAGTGCTGTCAATGCCATTGGCAATTTTACATGTAAATGAGCCCATCCATCACTCCTTACTTTGCAGCAACTCACTTCGGAGCCTGCCATCGAGTTACACCATTAAATCTCCCTGCTTTACAATATACATCATGACACATTTGACATCAATCAGCTGTGTCAGCCTGCTCACTGTAAACCATGAACTTGCTCTGCATCCCGCTCTGCGTGGGGTGATTAAACCTGCCCGGGGTAGCTTCCGATTACAGTGATAAACGGTGAGTCCCTTCCCATGGGCTCTTCCTCCACCTGTGCCCGGCCACTGTCCCAAACTCCGCAGGCCTGCCCGTGGGAGGACGGAGTGGTCAGTGGACAGTATTCGCTCAAATGCTAATTTGTACATTTGCGTTCCAATCCTGACTGTGGCCATCGCTGCTTGGGTTTGGGTTACAGCTTTGCTATTTTAAAATGAGGGTGAGAAGCTACATGTTTTGTCATGCTATGAGGACATGTAAGAACTTAAGAGTTCCTCTCTCCTGCCTAGAAGACAAGGACAGAGCGGATGGTCAACCTCAGCTCCCGGTGATGGATGCTGGCCACATGCCCACCAGATCCCTGTATACGTTTTGTAACTTCTGCCAGGTCACCTCTAATGACATCCAATTCCTGTGCAAGAAATCACATCAGAATCCACGTGAGTAAAAATGGCACTATTATAAGTGTAACCTTGAATCTATTCTAATTGTTTTTAAGTAGTCAATTTGGCTCTCCCTAGTTTGGCTCAGTGGATAGAACATCGACCTGAGGACTGAAAGTTCCTGGGTTTGATTCCGGTCAAGGGTGTGTACCCTGGTTGCAGGCTCCTCCCCTGCCCAGGCCCCAGTCAGGGCTCATGCAGGAGGCAACCAATCAATGTGTGTCTCTCACGTCGATGTTTCTCTCTGTCTTTCCCTTTCTTTCCTAAAGAATCATTGAAAAATATCCTCCGGTGAGGATTTTTAAAAAAGGAGTTAATTTGCAGACTTCAGCACTTTATTTTTAAAAGTAGGAAGTTACTTGTGACAGGCTGGGACGCTGCATCACACCATACAGCTCATGAAACGCACCAGTGTATCATGGCACTCCAGTTGAAACGCACTAGACTAGTTGATGTCTGTGCTTTATTTTTCCAGCTGGGAAATCCAAGAGGATTTTAGCCATATGAAGAGATACTCCACTGAACTGACGAGGCAATCCATCTGATCACTCCCAAAGTCCTTTTGCCCTTCCTTCTGTTGAGTCTGAGATAACAGCTACTTCCCGGGCTTCCTGGCACACTGACCAAGCCATCTGCTGACCGGTGGAAACAGCCTCCAGCGTGTGTGCACTGGAGAATATCTCCCAGGCAATAAATCAGAAGGCTCTTTGGACCCAACAAAACACACAGTGGTGAGCATCTTTATCCACACGTACCTCCTTTCAGCCGCAGACCTGGTACCGGCCCACCTGCCCTTATTCTCATTCCTATCAGTCCGGCTGCTTAGTTTCTCCTTTTTCTAATGATCTCATTCATCTGCTGAGTTCAGAGTGGTTTGTTCGAACCAGGGAATACAAACCCATCTGGAATGAGCAGAGTGGAGGGTTGGGCTATTGATTCTAGCCACAAGTCGGACTCAATGTCACAACTCTTCCGGGATGCCCACAAAAAAGAGCATCCTTGGGGTGAGTGGCAGGGAGTGAAGAAAAATATAAGAGAACAGGACAAAGATGGGCAAAGGGAATAATCCTGTTTGGGGGAGTCACCTGGTCTCAAGACATAAAAGGAGGGGGTGGGCAGGGACTGGGAGGGAGGAGAAAACCAAAAGGCAAAGGTGGGGCAGGAAGGGAACAAAGGGAGCAAGTTGGTTCCTTGCTTTCATTCTTGGGACACTCAGAATAATGAACCCTTTTCTGCAGAAGATGAATGGGCAGCTGTAGAGATTATGAGTGAGGTTTTATTGCAGATCAATAAATCTGTGTCACCGATCCCCATCTGGAGAGAGTTTTAATTTAAAGGAAAGAGTGATGAGCTCGCATGGACAATAAATCAAAAAGTTGTGTATTCACGTATGCATTAACCTTCTATCAAAACACACATCTACGCCAGGGTAGCATTTTGGAAACAAATCGGGGAGGTGATTTGGAAGACAGCAGCTGGGAGCCCACGTGCCGTGGGACAGAGCGAGGAAGCTGCTGTGTCACTTGGTGCCCCATCCGTCCCCCTTGTCTTTGAGGGAACTGAGGGGGAAGCCAAGGGTCTCTATCAGTGCTGTTAACGGGAATCGCTGGTTGTCACCAGAGGAGAGCTGCCTCAGATCAAAATCAGGAGCATTCTCCAAAAAGGAGAAAGGAGGTTTCATGGCAACAAAACTGAGATAGCAACTGGCACAAAACAGATGGAGGCACATCTAGGTAATTCTGAAACCCGTGTTCAAACTCAATTTTGAGTCCTGGTGTAACTCAGAAAACCACCCCGGTGCTGCCCATTGTTTCACAGTTTCTGCCCCTCTCTGGCCCCCCATCTTACACTAATGCCCTCCCCACGACTGTAGCAGTGACTGCTGGCTGCCCCAGAAGGTGTGGTCATGAACTGAGGGTGCAGATCCCCTGGGACAGGTGAGTTTGGCTGCACAGCACAGCACTGCAACTTGAAGACGCACATAAATAGCAAACCAGCTACCAAGATTCCCTAAGAAAGCTGGCAGTGTGGGAAGCAGGCCTACTTTGTGACCAATTTGTGCCATTTTTGACTGGGCTAGTATTTCATAGGCTGTTCTAGAAATCGAGGCAAGAATTAAAGAAGTTGAGCACTAGGTGTCCATCACCAAGTCAATCAGTCTCTCTCTGTAAACATTTCCTATGTAGACTTGTATATGTACATCCCCTAAAGCAAATACATCTACCTGTCATGTAGGTATGTATTATCATATATGTATGTATTTTCTAGTAATAAAGCAAGTATATCTACTTATCATATATGTATGTATTAATTCCTTTATTTTCTAGTAATAAAAAGTGTTAGACATCTCAATTCATAGTAGCACTGCTAGGTAGATATAATGAATCTTCTATTACTGATGAGAAAATTGAGAGTCATCAGGATCAGGAAACCAGGATTCCAGACAGACCTGTCTGTCTGACCTCATTGTTTAGGCCTTATCTTCTGTCAGCCAGCCTCGTGTGTGTGTGTGTGTGTGTGTGTGTGTGTGTGTGTGTGTGTATGTTCTTTTTATATTTCTCTCTATTATTGATTAACTTACCAATTCCTCAAACACAACATAGTCAATAATTTATTTCTATTCCAAACCTTAAATTCATACCTAATCCACTTTCTACTTTCATATGAAAAATTTTTTTAAATGGAGCTTAAAGTTTTATATATTAGCTTACTGATAATGTTAAGTCATAAATATCTAGAGTATTTGGCCTACTCATACTTAGACCTAGCTCATGGCTCTGGTCCCTTCCCTGCCCAACACCAGCTCCACTTAACAGAATTAATTCCTCTTTGTTTTCTATATTATACACATCTCCCTCAGAGCACTTTTGCTCTTTATGGAATTTGTTATTTTATAGTTATGACTTCTTTGTGTTCACAGTGCCATGAATTGTGGGTTCTGTGGCTTCTTTACACTTATTTATATCCTGCTTAGCAGAGTGTGTGACCCATAGTAGGTGCTTTATAGGTGTTCACCAAGGTGGATGGAAGAATATTCTTCACTAGTGAGATTTTCACTTTTCAAAAAATGGATCTTTTTAAAGAATTTGAAATTTTATTATTCAAAAAGAATTCATTCTGATCAAACAAATGCATACACATAAAAACAGAAGTACACAAAGGCCTCCAGCCCGACAGGTGTGGCTCAGTGGCTGAGTGTTGACCTATGAACCAAGAGGTCATGGGTTCAATTCCCAGTCAGGGCACATGCCAGGGTTGCAGGCTTGGTCCCCGGTAGGGGTTGTGCAGGAGGCAGCTGAACAATAATTTCCTCTCATCATTGATGTTTCCATCCCTCTCTCCCTTCCTCTCCCTGAAATCAATAAAAAATATATTTTTTTAAAAAAGGACTTGAAGACTTTCAAGTGGACTGCCAGTTCCTGGTCCTCATTAGGAAGGTGAGCTTAATAAACATTGGCTGTATTAAACTGGTTCTGTTATGAAAGAACACATCACATCTGGGAAATGGCTGATAGGGTGTGATGTGTGTGAGGAGCATTAGACCAGGTAACATGGAATCTGGAATCTGCTTCTTGCTCCGCCAGTTGCTTGCTGTGTGGCATTAGGCAAATTGTTTGTCCTCTGTGAATCCCATTATCTCATCTAAAATGAGAGGGTGGCTCTAGATAAGGACATTAATTCCCCTATGTTACACTTTTAAATCTTTGAAAGCTTCCTGATATTACTTAAATAATCAATAAATAGTTATTTTGCCCCTTTTCCAGTCTGGACACTCTATTTGGCTTGAAGGATGTGAAAACAAAGACAAAGTCTGGAATCAAGAACCTCATATGTGGTTCTCACATCAACTTTGCAATCTAGGCAAGGTGATTATTATTGACCGTTTATTTAAAAAAAATTTATTTGATTGATTTTTGACAGAGGGCAAAGGAGAGGGATAGTGAGAAACATCGATGAGAGAGAAACATTGATCAGTTGCCTCCTGCACACTCCCTACTGGGGATGTGCCCGCAACCAAGGTACATGCCCTTGACCGGAATCGAACCTGGGACCCTTGAGTCCACAGGCCAATGCTCTATCCACTGAGCCCAACTGGTTAGGGCAACCTTGTATTTTTTTTTAATCAAAAGAGAAAACTAAAGTTCAGAGAGCTTTAAATTTGAAGATAACTTGAGAGCCTTAAAATTCTGAGGCATAGCATTTAAAAGCATATAAAAATCTTTATAAATGTCTCCATAGTTGAGAACAAAGGTCTTCAACATTTCTTCACTTAGATTTATAGAAAAGCTCAATGACGGCATGAAATTTACCAGGTAATCTAATTTACCTCATTGACCACCTTTGAAAAGAATGTTATCAAGTCAATGCTGTTTCATTTTTTATGCTTATAAAGATATAAGAGGCAGTCTTCACACAGAGAATGAGCAACAATTCTGTTAAAGACACTAAATTGAAATGATGGGTTTCTAATCTGATTTTCCCAGAGAAATATGTTATCATGTAGGTTACATTCCTCACCAAAAGTGTGATGTCCAACATTTTATAGGCATGACCATAAACATCAGGTTTGATTTTGTGCCAATAATAAAACTACATTCTTTTTGAAGCATAAAGCTTTCCAAGTCAGCTTGCTTCATTAAATTCAACAGATATTCCAAACAACTAAAATATGAGGAGCTCTGATAGTCACTTCTGGGAAAAGAAATGTGAAGAAGATACCGTCCTTCCCCTGGGAGCTTTGTTCTATTATTACCAATAAGAAAATGACATGAACGCCTGTGCTCAGAGTCATAAAACGATAAGTGCCTTGAGGAAGGAAGACCATGAATTAACGTTTATTGATTATTTGCTGTGTTTCAGGTGCTATTATGGGATCTTTCATGAGTATTATTGTCCTTGAAGGGGAGTTCAAGTTAGAGTAATGTAGAGCAAACTTTTTAAAAATGAAGGAACAAAGTTCTATTTGTCTGAGTCCAAATCCTAATGCAAGTCTGATAGCTACAAATCATGCTCTTTCCATGTTTTGGGGTACCCCCTTGACACACACACACACATAAGTACTGTTAGGAAAAAGAGATCAAAGGAGGCTTCCCCACCCTGGCCGGGTTATCTCAGTGGTTAGAGAGTCAGCCCATGGACCGAAGGGTTGAAGCCTTGATTTCTGTTCAAGGACACCTACTTCCATTGCATGTTCGATGACCAGCCTGGTGGGGGTGTGTCCAGGAGGCCACTAATCCATGTGTCTCTCTCAGCTCATGTTTCTCTCTCTCCCTTCCCTTCCTCTCTCTCTCTAAAAAAAGTCAATGGAATAAATATCGTTGGGTAAGGATTTTTAAAAAGAAGAAGGCTTCCTGTGGGAGAAGATATTTACACTGAGCTTTGTTAGGATGGATACAATTTTGGGGAGTAAATAATAGAGAAAGGATTGCAACTGGAAGGAAGGACCAGTGCACAAGCAACGAGAGAAATCTCACTTATGTGCATGTAATAACAAATAGTCCAGATCAGTTAGAAGGCAAGGACTGATCATTGATCCCATGTTTATTCTGTGTTGGGTGCCAGGGCTATGATGATGGCTAAGATGGTCAAGATGACCCCGGTCTTACAGAAGCAGATATTATAACATTGAGACATTCAAGGCATTGTGAGAGGAAGAGAGAAGGGGATGGCTAATCCTGCCAAGTTAGGTGAAAAGAAAATTATGTTTGCGGAAAACATAATCCTTACACTGAACGTTGAAAGGCATTAAAGAGTTGGGTTAAGTGGAGGAGATGGAGTGTGGGTGGGAGGGACAGGGGAGGGAATGAAAATCCTAGCAGAGTGAACACCATGATCAAATTCGGAGGCATCCCCCTGTTGGAAGGTTCAGAAAAGCAGCTATTGGGACGTGTGGCATGGGATGCCTGGTGCACACAGAGGAAGAAAGTGCGGGCTTGAGACAGACCAGAGCACACACGGGACACCGAGTGTCAAGCTTCAGAGTCCGGCCTGACCCTTCACTTATGTCTGAAAAGGGAGTTTAGCCTTAACTCTCCTGGCCAGGAGGTATCGTGAATGGTTTCTGATAAGGGAATGGCAGGGTCAGAGCTGTGCTTTGGGAAGATTAATAATATAAAAAGTAGAGGCAGAAGGGAGAGCGATTTATTAGTGGCTTGTTTTGATAGTTCAAGTGAGAAGCAATTAAATAATAAACTAGAATGAAGGTGGTAAAGTTGGAAAAGAGGGGGTGGGGAATGACAAATTAGAATCAATGAAGGGACAGACCTGAGGGGCAGATTTTTCTGCAGGGGCCAGGGAGAGGGGGCTGGTGGTATTCCTTGGGAAATTATAAATGAGGGATTAGATTTCAAGATGGGAGTCTAGGCTGGAGACATATTTAGGCATCTTTCCCACAGAGGTGATAATTGGACAGTGGGAGGTGATAACACTAAGAAGAGAGTCTAAAAATTAAAAAGGAAACGAAGGGTCTAGGAACCAACCCTGGGAATACCTATGCTTGGGAGCTAGAGAAAGGGGGCGGGGCCAAGTGGGGAATGAAGGTGGTAAAGTTGGAAAAGAGGGGGTGGGGAATGACAAATTAGAATCAATGAAGGGACAGACCTGAGGGGCAGATTTTTCTGCAGGGGCCAGGGAGAGGGGGCTGGTGGTATTCCTTGGGAAATTATAAATGAGGGATTAGATTTCAAGATGGGAGTCTAGGCTGGAGACATATTTAGGCATCTTTCCCACAGAGGTGATAATTGGACAGTGGGAGGTGATAACGTTAAGAAGAGAGTCTAAAAATTAAAAAGGAAATGAAGGGTCTAGGAACCAAGCCTGGGAATACCTACGCTTGGGAGCTAGAGAAAGGGGGCGGGGCCAAGTGGGGGACAGAAGACAAGTGGCCACTAAGATGGAGGAGGGTCAGGAATGCCAATCTCACAGAGAGGAGCAGGAGGTGGCCACGTGCAATGTTGCAGGAGGGAGTAGGATGGATTGAGATCCAGCCAATATATCAGTGAAAAACTTCAAGAAAATATTTGGAAAAGAGTGTTGGGGGAAAAACAGGTGGCGAAGGATGTGCTATTATGGGATCTTTCATGAGTATTATTGTCCTTGAAGGGGAGTTCAAGTTAGAGTAATGTAGAGCAAACTTTTTAAAAATGAAGGAACAAAGTTCTATTTGTCTGAGTCCAAATCCTAATGCAAGTCTGATAG
The DNA here is from genome assembly GCF_000412655.1 of Myotis brandtii. NCBI lineage: Eukaryota > Metazoa > Chordata > Mammalia > Chiroptera > Vespertilionidae > Myotis > Myotis brandtii. Next base: position 1,406,334 of record NW_005371354.1, read on the forward strand.
CTACAAATCATGCTCTTTCCATGTTTTGGGGTACCCCCTTGACACACACACACACATAAGTACTGTTAGGAAAAAGAGATCAAAGGAGGCTTCCCCACCCTGGCCGGGTTATCTCAGTGGTTAGAGAGTCAGCCCATGGACCGAAGGGTTGAAGCCTTGATTTCTGTTCAAGGACACCTACTTCCATTGCATGTTCGATGACCAGCCTGGTGGGGGTGTGTCCAGGAGACCACTAATCCATGTGTCTCTCTCAGCTCATGTTTCTCTCTCTCCCTTCCCTTCGTCTCTCTCTCTAAAAAAAGTCAATGGAATAAATATCGTTGGGTAAGGATTTTTAAAAAGAAGAAGGCTTCCTGTGGGAGAAGATATTTACACTGAGCTTTGTTAGGATGGATACAATTTTGGGGAGTAAATAATAGAGAAAGGATTGCAACTGGAAGGAAGGACCAGTGCACAAGCAAAGAGAGAAATCTCACTTATGTGCATGTAATAACAAATAGTCCAGATCAGTTAGAAGGCAAGGACTGATCATTGATCCCATGTTTATTCTGTGTTGGGTGCCAGGGCTATGATGATGGCTAAGATGGTCAAGATGACCCCGGTCTTACAGAAGCAGATATTATAACATTGAGACATTCAAGGCATTGTGAGAGGAAGAGAGAAGGGGATGGCTAATCCTGCCAAGTTAGGTGAAAAGAAAATTATGTTTGCGGAAAACATAATCCTTACACTGAACGTTGAAAGGCATTAAAGAGTTGGGTTAAGTGGAGGAGATGGAGTGTGGGTGGGAGGGACAGGGGAGGGAATGAAAATCCTAGCAGAGTGAACACCATGATCAAATTCGGAGGCATCCCCCTGTTGGAAGGTTCAGAAAAGCAGCTATTGGGACGTGTGGCATGGGATGCCTGGTGCACACAGAGGAAGAAAGTGCGGGCTTGAGACAGACCAGAGCACACACGGGACACCGAGTGTCAAGCTTCAGAGTCCGGCCTGACCCTTCACTTATGTCTGAAAAGGGAGTTTAGCCTTAACTCTCCTGGCCAGGAGGTATCGTGAATGGTTTCTGATAAGGGAATGGCAGGGTCAGAGCTGTGCTTTGGGAAGATTAATAATATAAAAAGTAGAGGCAGAAGGGAGAGCGATTTATTAGTGGCTTGTTTTGATAGTTCAAGTGAGAAGCAATTAAATAATAAACTAGGATGAAGGTGGTAAAGATGGAAAGGAGGGGGTGGGGAATGATAAAGTTAGAATCAATGAAGGGACAGATTTTTCTGTAGGGGCCAGGGAGAGGGGGCTGGTGGTATTCCTCGGGCAATTATAAATGAGGGCTTAGATTTCAAGATGGGAGTCTAGGCTGGAGACATATTTAGGCATCTTTCCCACAGAGGTGATAATTGGACAGTGGGAGGTGATAACACTAAGAAGAGAGTCTAAAAATTAAAAAGGAAACGAAGGGTCTAGGAACCAACCCTGGGAATACCTATGCTTGGGAGCTAGAGAAAGGGGGCGGGGCCAAGTGGGGGACAGAAGACAAGTGGCCACCAATATGGAGGAGGGTCAAGAAGGCCAATCTCACAGAGAGGAGCAGGAGGTGGCCACGTGCAATGTTGCAGGAGGGAGTGGGATGGATTGAGATCCAGCCAATATATCAGTGAAAAACTTCAAGAAAATATTTGGAAAAGAGTGTTGGGGGAAAAACAGGTGGCGAAGGATAGAGTTGCATCAACAGGCTAACAAACACGAAGTGCACAATGTTCTCTTACAAAGTGTGTCAGTGAAAGGAAAGAAAACACCCCTAAAATTAAGCTCGCCCACTGGTGATAGGGAAGTTATTCAAATCTCTCTTATTTGCTACTTGACAGCTCTGTGGCGTGTCTGGAAACAGAGCGCACCAGGGAAATCAGTGTTCGCATTGCTTGCACCTGCCATGGCCGGCACCGTCCCTGAGCCCAGCGCTGGGTCTGCATCTGTCCCAATGCTCGCACCCCTGTAGGCAGTCCACCAGGCTCTTTCCTAAGTAAGAGGCAGCCTTTCACAATCCCCACAGCCACAAAGGATGTAGCACAACAGAATGGCTAAACTCAATCAATAATCCCACGAGAAATTCTGTAAAGTGGTGGAAAATAGCACTGTTTTGGGTTTTCCCTTCTTTGCCGCATTTGCTCAGGCTATCAGTCAACCGTATGCAGTTTGGGAAAGGAGGTTAGCCCAGCATCGTCACTGTACAGCAAGCATGTCAAACTTACGGCCCACGGGCCGCATGCCTCGTTTATTTGGGCCCTGTTAGCCTTTGAGTTTGACATGATTGCTATACAGGAAAGTAGCCACACCCAGAACATGCCAACAGGTGACAATCGCTCAACAGATGGAGAACAGAGTGGTGATGCCCTGGAGAGACAGCTGGGCAGCCCACCCTCATAGCCCTGTCCACAGACCTTGCACTTGACCAGGGGCAATGCTTGGGGTGGGTGCCAGGACACTCCCCGGACTAGGAGGCCTCCAGAAGACTCATTTGTCCCAGCGACATGTACCCTCCTACCTGAAGACACCCACAGGTGCTGGGTGCAGAGTGAAGGCTTTATTGGGGGGATTAGAAATTCCGAGGGAGAATAAAGGGCGACAGGTAAAACCCCAAGTTGCTGAAATGCTATTTCCCTGCAGGTGGCCTGGAGTTAAATGAAAAGAGGCAGGTCCAGGAAGGAGGGGAGGGGCAAGGAAAGGAAGCTAGAGGGAAGCTGAACCAGTTCTAAGTGGGAGATTTCCTGAGAGGCGTTAGCCACTCTTAGAAAACCAGGAGGCTCTCTCCCCTGGTTTTATGTGCATTGAATGTGCATGATTCTCTAATTTAGGAGTCTTTTCTTTTCAACGGAAGGAGGAAACTTCAGGTGCATTTCACAAAGCTGGGCTCTCTATTACCTGGTGACTAAAGCTCGGAATGACTTCCTGAGGGAAGCTGAGGCTGAGGAGAAACCACCGGGAGGGAGAAAGGTGCAGCCAGAGGGGTGGAGGGGGCGTGTGACTGTGCCAGGGGCAGGTGCCAGCTCAGGCTCCCACAGGGGGCTGGGAGGACCTGTGAGATGCCAGTGCTGGGGGTGGGGTGGGCACTATGTCTGCAGGAAGGGGGCCTGTTTTGGTGCCACCACTGTTGGAGATGGCATTTTATTACGTGGGTTTCCTTATTTATCATATTGCATGTTAAATATTTCCCCTCCCTTCTGTACAGTGAGAATAACATGGGGTAAAAGCATTAAAATGTGCAAGAGAAAAATGGGTTAGACTAGCTCTATACAAATACAAGATGTTCATATGCCTGAAGGAGGAAGAGAATATCTCTTGGTAAGGACATTTTTACAAAATGAAATGACGCTTTCCTAGCGTAAAACTGGGGTCTCCATGGGGACATGGCATGTCCTCAGGTTCCTGCAGAATGACATGAAGGAGAAGGTGGCACTACAGTTAGTTGCTGGCCAGTCCCCTGGCACAGGGAGGACCCAGGCATCTTAGCTGGGTTCTTTGCCCACCGGCTGTGGCAACTCCTAATATACAACTGAACCAAGTGAGTTGGCCTGTATTCGGAAGGATACCTACATTCTGCCCATGTCTGCTGTATTCTTACTTAAAAACCTCAACATCAGAAAAAGTCACTCCTCTGTTTTTCCTCCTGGATTTGGAAAAAGTAGTTGACATGGGTCACAGTGGATCTAATTTGATGCCGAGGTGACGCATTGGGTGTTGCGTAAAAGTGCTAATCTTCCCCAAGCACTTCCGAGTTCTTTAATTCCTCCGACACATTAATTCTAACCCCGGCCCAAAGCACCCCAACATCCCTGAGAATCCCGGGCCTGAAATTATAGCCATTTCCTATAACTGGAATCAAATTCCAAGGTTGGGGAGCATGGGCCACGTCCTGCCATTAATTCAAACATCCATGTGAGAGATTATGGTGGGCAGCTGTGATTCCATTAAAGGGGGCAATTTCAACTCCATTTCCTTGATAAACAGACAGAAGCTCGCCCCTAAATTGGGCTTGATAGATTTGATTAGGGGAGAGTTTTTGGAGGTTGCAGGTTCTACAGGAAAATTGCTGTTTGATGTGCAAGGCCAAATTGCACTTGAAATCTCCTTGTCTCCATAGAGGGGGGAGAAGGAAGAGGACGGCACACCTAGCCAATTGCTATCATCTGAGCAGCAGGGAAGTCAAGCTGTTGCATTGAAAAGATCTGTTAGGTATGCAGCCAGTGTGTGCTGCGGAAAGCCTGCCATGCGCAGGGGGACCCATGATTAAAAGCAGCAAAACCAAATGTTATTTAAACAAAGCAAAACGTACCCCTCCGCGCTCTTTAGCCCACAAGAGTCCTGTGCAGAGAGGCGGAAGACATGTAGCCTCCTTTGGGGACACGTGTGGTTCCACGTTTCAGAATTCCCACGGAGAGCCCAGGGACCAGGGTGAGGTTCAAGTGGAAGCTCACAGCTTTAAAGCGCCCCCCCCCCCCCCCCCCCCCCCCCCCAATGTTATTTAAACAAAGCAAAACGTACCCCTCCGCGCTCTTTAGCCCACAAGAGTCCTGTGCAGAGAGGCGGAAGACATGTAGCCTCCTTTGGGGACACGTGTGGTTCCACGTTTCAGAATTCCCACGGAGAGCCCAGGGACCAGGGTGAGGTTCAAGTGGAAGCTCACAGCTTTAAAGCGCCCCCCCCCCCCCGCCCCCGACCAGCACAAACACAGAATGAGGGGCTAAATGGCAGTCAAACCTCCTAGATGGCTCCTCTTCAATGAGTGGAAGATTCCACTTCTCTAGGTCAGCCACCCCCGATCATTCAATGGGGATTGTTGAATTTTCAAACAGTGTTCTATGATTCCAAGAGTCACAGGCTCTCTGTGTGGTAAATGTGTTTGCTTTTTAAGTGTGGGCATTTACAAGAGCACTTGCACTCCTTCAGCACTGCCCATTTTACCTGGCCTGGTGCCAAGAGCACAGGGAATTGAGATTTATTGAGGATCGAGAAAGTGCCAAGAACCATACCAGGTGCTTCACGGGCATCAGTGCATTCAATCCAGGAATAACCTTGGAGGTGGCTACTGTTTCCTCATTTTCTAAAAAAATAAGGTGCAAAGTTTCATCAAAGTTCAAAAAAAATGACCAAGGTCTTCTAAGTGGTAAGAGGTGGACTAGGATACACAGTGAAGTCACTTGATGCCGAAGTCTCAATTCATGTTATCCTATGGAGCTGTGGCCGGAGTGAACTCCAGGGCGCTGAAGATGAGCAGGGAGAGACACACCAAGTCCTAGTGCTCCAGTGGTTCCCGTCCTGGCAGAAGGACCAGTGCTGAAAGGACGGAGTCAGTATAAAGACTGAGAGAGGGTGAAAGTGAGACATCATTTAAATCACTGGTATTTGGCATTCGTCAAGCCATCAGCAAATCAGCCTCTGTTAAAGAAAAGCAGGTTGGCAAGGGCCTATCTAGAAGCATCTATGTTAAAGCTACCTGGGAAAGAACTCTGGGGGACATAGGTGTTTCGTGTATCCTTCTCCCACTGGCCAAATGCTCTGTGCTGGATCCTTTGGGAATTGAACTAATGTAGAAATCTAGCAAACATCACCTTCTTGAATGTGTCACTAGATTTTAATAAAACCACGATGACACCCCCAAACACAGCTACTTAAGAATCCCAGTCCCACCCACAAGAATCTACTTTTCTACAAAAGCGATACATTTGTATTTGATAGCACTGTCTCCACATATCACCATGGCCAACCCAGATGTTTAATGGAATTGGCACCAATCATAATTTTGAAACTTTTATGTGTGGTTCCCCATCCTCTTGAACCTTCACCCACCTATCTATTCGAACAAAGCTTTCTCAAATGACTTTCCCTACAAATCAAATACTTTATTAGGAATATCAGAGCATACTTTGCCAACCCAGCAACCGCACCACACTCATAGAAATACCACTTCTCCATGTCTTTCTCCTCCTCTCTTCACTGGCACCCACCTCCAAGAAGGGGTACCCCGCCACTTGGGACCGTGGCTTTGATCACTTGCCAGTGGATTCAGAGCTCCAGAACTTGCTTTCCCATGTCTGGCAAACAGACAGAAACAGAATCTCCGCAGAGCTGGGATGGATCAGGTGGACTCCAACCCGGAAGTCCTGTTTCCCTGCTGCCTTCAGGGGCTTTTAATTACCACTCCTCTTCCCCAACCTAGACTTTCTACTGAATCCTACCCTATACGTGCCAACACATTACCTGTGGGTATAGGACAAATGAATGAAGTTCTTTGGGATCTGATTTGTGCACCTACAGTGTTCATTCTTCATACCTGGAGCCGTCCAATGCTCTAGGCTGAATGTAACACCCCAACCTGACTCTGTGCTTTAGCATTGGGGCATTTGGGGCATTTTGAAGCACTCTGTCCACTAAAAGTCATGTAGGTCTGGCCAGTGTGGTTCAATAGTTGAGCATTGACCCATGCACCAAGAGGTCACCTGTTCCATTCCCAGTCAAGGGACATGCAGAGGGCATGCAGGACGCAGAGGATCTATGTTGATGTTTCTTTCTCATGGATGTTTCTATTTCTCTCTCCCTCTCCCTTCCTCTCTCTCTAAAAAAATCAATATTATTATGTATTTTTTAAAAAAGAGTCAAGTAGGGTGTTAGTCAAGATTAGGGTCAGATTGAGATTGGGGGTGGGGCATATGTAGTCATATTTGTCTTTTACGATAAATATTATGAATTGATTATAAAGGGTGCAAGGTGTTGCCAATTTTTTCCTCTGCTCTTTTTGCTGTTTTAGAATTTTTGATTAATATAGGCATGGACTCTGCTTTCATGGAACTTAATGATCTAATAGGGAAGAGATCATTGAAAAGTTAGAAGTTCACCGGTTATTACCATCTGCTTCCTGAAAGCACCTCAGTTACCCGAGACAGATGCAGGTACAGATGGTCACTTTCTATCCACAGGGAAGGAGGCTGCAGACACCCTAAATGACCCATAATAGCTTCTCCGAATCCATAAAGTCAGAGGTGATCTAGCTTCATCATATCTGAATCCACATAGTGGTAGAATTGGGCAATGACCACATGTTGGTTTGTGGATGTAGATCAAGAGGCCTTAACTTGTTTGAGATGAAACAATTTCTCTCTTTTTTAGAAGTTAGGAAATCTTAAAATCAGCACCAACCATAGTACCTAGTAAATGCTCATTAAATATTTGTGCATTGAATCAGTTGAAAGATTGATATCTGCTCTAATCAGGCTGTGGACTCCTCCTTCGTGCCAACCCTACTACCATGCCCTTCCTATGGTGGAAGACAGCCTGTGGGAGGGCAAAATGCAAGGGGGCATCTGGAAGAGCACCGTCTCCTCCCTCTACTTAGACGCTGTTCCCAGCAGCAGAAGAGAAGGAAATTGCACCACTGAGCTGGTCCGCTGATATCTCCATGAGAACAATGGCCACTCCAGAAGGATAGAGAGGCGCCAAGGGAAATCTGTAGAAGGCAGCTTGTATGTCCACACACATCATCAAGGCAAGGATCACAAGAACCACTTTAGAGCAAATCCTCAGTTAATTTATTTTACCCTGCCACCCATTATTACTACCCTTTTCTTGTTTAGGTCTTGTCTCAATATGCTTGGCTAATTTTTTTTTTTCTGCCCAGCTGCCAACCTTGGGCAGAAGAACATCTGGTGTATCCCCAAAGGGCTTTAGCCCATTAAGAAAGGCAAATTGATTTTTTTTAAAATTTCATAAATCAGCAGTCAAATGAAAAATGTCATTTTAAATTACAAACACACCCGAGTCGAACGCCTGGCTGCTACTTGTGCACAATTGCAATTATTTATGACTGTTTAATATTTGTTAGGGGGGGGGTATTGCCATTTTAATTATGTGATACAAGGTGAGATAATTATTTACCGGTGCCGACACGGAATTGCCAATAATTACGTAATATCTGTTGGAAATTATTCACGTTTTTAATTAGTGATACACACTAAAGTGATTGTTATTTTCAAGAGAATATGAAAATCTATCCATGAGAAAAGACACCTGGGACTTACATTAGTAATTGTTCTAAAATGCATATTGATTTATGCACATGACCATATTGTGTTATTACTTTTCAATTTTTGAGGGGTTCTTGCTTACATCGGCAAAAGAACAGAAAAGTGAGCAACAACTCCCACGGTGGACCAGCAACTGGAGGAAAAGACACATAGCTTAAGAGGCCCTCTTTTTTCCGCTTTTCTGTAGACTCTACTTGAGGCAGATAAACATGTTGCCATTGGCATGCACAAAACAAAGGCTATGTGCCCCCCCCCCCGCCCCCCACATCTTCCTTTCCTGATATATTCCTGGAGGGCAGGAACCAGGCCTTTCTGTAAGGCCCCTGCAGAGTCCCACCTAGCGCCAATGCTCTATAAAGATGCGTGGATACCATGTGGCGCAGAGAGAGCTGTTCATGGGTGCAGAATGCCTTTTACTGTTTTCTTGATGTTCTTCTGTTCGTCCTTGAAACCACAGAGAGAAAAACAATGAGAAACCACCTCACTAGCTTCTAATGAATGGTCCTAAGTCATGGACTCGGTGTAAAGCTTACTGAGGAACACCGTTGCCTACTAAACACATTATTCAGGATCATTTTTATGGTAAAAAGCACTTAATTACACTTACATTATACGATCCTTTAGTTATTCATTAAGCAATGAAGTGTTTTGCTAGGAGAAAACAAAAGGAAGCAAGGTATTTCTATTTAATCGTTTTCTAAATAGTTTCGATGATTGGCTAGGATCACTCCAATGCAAGCGTAATAAATTCGGCTCCTGTGCTGATTAATGAATGCCACCTACTCCAGGAGGAAGAGAGAGAGGGATTCGTCCTTCCCTGAAGGCACCGTCTACCCTGGGCCCCTCAGTACAGGGGGAACCCTTTCCTCACCAGAAGTTAGGAAATCTTAAAATCAGCACCAATCAGCACTAACTCCAGCTCCAGCCTCTCACCTGGTTCATTGATGCCTGACATTCTCCATTACTTCCAAGCCCCCTTGTGTCTCAGCTCCAAGTGCAGCCTCTATATTCTGCCTGTGACGCTGAGGCTACAAACAACATCTCTTCTGTGCCAGCTGGCTTCCTGCTAGGCTCTTCAGCAGGGGCATGAAAAAAGGGCCGAGGCAAGAAAGGCCAGAGGAGCCTACTCCTCCTGTTGGCTGGCTGTTCCTGTCAGTGTTGCCCTAGCAATGGCCCTTTGCCCTGGCAGCTGTACTCCGTTCCAGGAGCAGCTGTTTCCCTTTTCAGCTCACTCACTGTTCACTGTCTCAGGAACCTGCATGGGCAGTGACCACGCCCCTCAGAAGAGGCCACGCCCCTCCTCAGAGGCCCCCCCTCCTGCTTCCTGCTTGCCCCCGGCCCTAGCCAGGTGGCAACCTCTAGCTCCCAGCTCTGCAGGGCCCCTCCCACAAATCCAACAGGTGCTCAGTGCTGAAGAGCCTCAACTTCTTCCTTTGTCCTCCCAGCCCCAGCAGGGTTTCCGGATTTCCTTTGGTCCTTTCAATTTTCCAACACCTGGTGGCTCAGTTCCCTAAATTAGATGATCTCACCTAGTGGGAGCACGTTTTCCTGCCCACCACTGACTGGTACACCTCTACACGCATGTGCTGGCTCTCAGCCTTTGCTCATGATTTGCTCTCATCTGAAACCCCTCTTCCCCTTCCTTCCATGGAGGAGATCTGGTCAACCTTCATGATGCAGCTCAGGCATCGCCTACTCCAAGAAAGGTCCAGCTCCACACTGGACTAGGCACCCCCTCTCTATTCCTAGAGCACCCTGGGCATTCTGTGCCTGCCCATTACTACTTCACACTGAAATATTTTTAATTGATGTTAGAGAGGGAAAGAGAGATCAATTTGTTGTTTTACTTATTGACGCATTCATTGGTTGATTCTTTTCACACAGATATTTTTATGGCCTCATCTGCCCTGTCAATTGCCCCCCCACCCCCACTTCTTTTCTCGCCAGTGTCAGAAGATGGGTCACTGTCTCTCTCATACCTTGGACCACACCCAGCATAGAGAAGTGTCACGAATATCTGGTTTAGCATGACACCATATTGGCCTAACTATGAACTGGACTCCTAAGAGGCCCCCACACCTCTGCGATGGTGGGACCAGGATCCTCATGGGGAACCCTGAGTGAATATGTCCTTGCCGGATTCTGACGGAACAGTGTTTTGCTACGAAAAGAAATCATAGGAAAGGAGAATAGCAGGCAGCTTCGAAGTAACTCAGAATCATTTCTTTAAGTTATGTATTAAGCATTTGATCTTGTACCAATTTTCTAACTAAGGATAGTCCTAAATATCACCATTCCTTCCTTGAGCAAACAGCAGTAACAATACTACCTGCCACTTACTGAGCATGCACCATGAGGCACAGCACTACCTCACTGAGGGCGAAATCACTCTCCTATTTTGCAAATGAAGAAAAAGTGATACTGAAAGGATGGGACTAGGGTGAGATGAATGAGGAGCAAAATTTAAGGAAGTGACGAAAACTGGTAATCAACATACCTATTTTAATACATTTTTAAATCAAAATGAATGCAAAAAAGCAATGGTAAAAAGGATGTAACTATTTTAAATAGTATTGCTGGTTTTTCCTTTGATCTCAGGGTGGACGAAGGCTGCATGGCCGACTGCTTCTGTAATTTGCACAAGGGGCACATCCAGGGAGACATGGAGCTGACATGTAAATTCAGCTTCCCCGATTCCCAACCCTCCATCATCCACCACTTACTCCATGGCCAGAGTGATTATAGTCTACATCTATAGAGCACATTACCAGTATCACTTTATGAGCTGAGCTCTGTATGTATAGAGCAATCCAGGTGGAGACTTTTAAAGAACATGAGTGTTTTTCACATGTCACATGGAACTCTTTAGTCCTTTAAATTCTACACAATCTCGCCCAGCCAGCATGGCTCAGTGGTTGAGTGTCAACCTATGAACCAGGAGGTCATGGTGCGATTCCCAGTCAGGTCACATGGCCAGGTTGCAGGCTCGATCCCCTGTGGGGGCGTGCAGGAAGCAGCTGATCAATGATTCTCTCTCATCACTGATGTTTGTTTCTATCTCTCTCTCCCTCTCCCTTCCTCTCTGAAACCAATAAAAATATATTCAAAATAAAAAAGAATTCCACACAATCTGAATTTAGATTTCATGCCTTCCAGGGCACTGTGTCTTAAAAATGACTGCAAAACGGTGCCATTTGACCCTGTATGTACTACTTATGCAGTCACTCGTGTATTCATTCAACTCACGGTCATCGAGTGCCTATTTTCTTCCAGTCTATTGCCATTATTTATTTAAGCACTTGTGAGACTTAATGAATGAATTGGTAAAAAGTAGCAAGGAGTGAAAATCTATCTTCCTTAGGATAACTCCCAACAAATGAAGTAGTAAACTATGGATAAGAGATAAAAGCAGCTGCTTCGGTTCCAGTCCTGATTCATACAGAAACTAGAGATCATGAAGACTCCAGGTGACTTCTTTGGAAAATGGCTATTGCAAATATATTCCCTGAGTTCCCTAGCTGAGCATGCTGGGGTTAAAGGATTATCCTTTTTTCCTCTGTTGCCTTATTTTAAAGTGGGCTACAACCAAGTGACTGCCCGGTGCTAAACACCGGCTTGTACCCAAAATGTCAGATTGACTGTACATGGGGCCAATGGAGAGATGGAGTTACCCTCCCAAGCCAGAGGTGCAAAAGAGACCCTGAATCTCTGACATGGCTGGGGAGGCAGTGTGGCATTCAGCGGGCTGTGCATGGCATCCTCCTGCATGGCCTTCCTACCCCCCAACCCCCACCCCCGTCCCTGCTGACAAGCAGCATCTACTTGTCTGGAGAGTTCAGTGGTCCCAGGCGATTGCACCAGCGAATATGTGTAGATGGTTATCCTGTCTGTCCCACAGTCACAGCTCAGACAAATGATAAATACCGAGGTCTTTTAATCTTATCTCACAAGTCCATCCCTCCAGCCCTCTAATCATTCTTGCTGCTCCATGGCGACAACCTTTCCATTTGTCTACCTCTCTCTCTTACAGAAACGCAGGGAAGCAGTGCCCAGCCCAGCAGCTGGGAGGCGGGGCTTGACCTGGGCTTATGATCTGAGGCTCAGACCAACAGAGAGGCCTGGAGACTTTGGGTCTTTGCTTCAGGAATCTGCTGCTGGGTTCTCTGCCTTGCACTCTGATTCCCGTTTTTGGGGAAAAAAAAATAAGGAGGGATTCAGGAAACAGGAACTGGAAGGTTTACCTAAGATAGGGATTGTGACTGATCTGAAGAAAGTTTTTGCCTTGGGTGCTCTACGGACTCAAATCCAAAGGACCAGGAGGAAATGCTGAGGTGCTATGGCAGCGGTTCTCAACCTGTGGGTCGAGACCCCTTTAGGGGTCGAACGACCCTTTCACAGGGGTCGCCTAAGACCATCGGAAAACACATATATAATTACATATTGTTTTTGTGATTAATCACTATGCTTTAATTATGTTCAATTTGTAACAATGAAAATACATCCTGCATATCAGATATTTACATTACGATTCATAACAGTAGCAAAATTACAGTTATGAAGTAGCAACAAAAATAAGTTTATGGTTGGGGGTCACCACAACATGAGGAACTGTATTAAAGGGTCGCGGCATGAGGAAGGTTGAGAACCACTGCACTAGAGTCAGGTTTTGTCAAACTGTTCAGCATTTCTGCTACTCAGTCTTTTTTTTTTTTTTTTTTTACCTGTGAAATGGAGATAATACTTCCTATTTTCTAAGGATGCTTCAAGTTGAAGGAGATAATATAGCCAAGTGTTGGGCGCAGTCTCTGGAATTCCTTTATTGAGTCATTGACTGCTCTATTATTGATTTGCATCTCTACTTCCCTACATTAAATGCTGAGGTTAGGGTATAAAAAAGACAGAGATGGCCATTTATTTCATGAAGTTCACAGACACTTAGCAGAGTTATTATCCTTAATAATCATAGTCATAAAAATTAATAAGTAGTCACAGTAAAATAGTAGTAGTGTTTCTACTATTATCACTATGAAAACTCTTCTCAAAACAGAACAGGCTCCATAGGAACCTCTCAGACCACATTCCTAGGTAGCTCTCAGCGTTTTGCAGTTTTGGTGACGGATATGGGAAATGGAAGCGGAAACGTCTTTGTAAGCAGTGGCAATTCTCACTGAGGAAAAGTCAGGGGCCTGCATTCTAACAGGGCTCCCTCCACTCCACACCCCTGTGTGCATTTGCCAACGGCTCTCTGGGGAGTCTGATCTGGACATTCCGCTTTATGGTAAAAGGAGCTGCTAATAAGATAAAGCCAGCAACCCAACTAAAGTCAATATGCCACCAATGTGTACCTGCTAAAAAGATATGTGATGAGATATGCAGGAAAGCAGACCGTTTTTATAGCCTAATCATTCTTCTTACATACCAGGTGAATTGCCCTTTACACTTACTCTATTCACTTGAAAACAAAATGAAAGCAATGCCGATGCGAAGAGCAAGGACCATACTTGGCATTTCAGGAGGAGCGGCGTGGAGATGTGTGTGCGTTTGTTATGGCCGTCTCACCTGTACCCCTTGCGGCCTCACATGGGATGAGGAACAGTGAGGAGACAATGATGGCTGAAGTGGTGTCAGATAGAGGCAATCTGAGTAGCAGAGATGCTGAACAGTTTGACAAAACCATAGCACCTCTATCTGGTGGCAGCTCAATAGAGAAGTGAAGAGCATAAACTCTAGTGGTGGTGGTGGAGGGGGGCGGTCACGTGGGGCTAGGTTACCATGGGGACTGGGACAATCAGATGTAGAGTTGGAACTTGGGCTTGATGCGATGTCACCTTAAATCCATCCGATTGGGCAGGTCATCCACCACCAGGAATAAGCCAAGGCCCGGCGGGTCAGAAATCCATGAAAACCAACTATGATAAAAGACACTACAGGCAGAGGAGCAAAAATCCAGAACAGAACTGCACTTATTCAAGGACATAAACTAACCGAATCTCCCACGCCACCTGGCATTCTCTGTGGATTTCTGCTTTTTCATTTTCTCTAGGATGTTTAAACTCTTCCCACTGTATTAATATAACATATTTTCAAAAGGATTTGAATGTTATTTAAAACAGAAAAGATCATGGTAAGGGGATTAGTCATGTCCCAAATGCAGACAGCTGGGTCCCTTTTCTTTCCATAATAACAACAATTATTAGGCACCCATAATAAATAGCCTATTAGGTGCCAACCACTGGTTCTACATGCATTAACTTTAAGGCTGATGACAAACAGCCCTAGAAGGAATACATTGCTGTTTCTATTTTCAGATGAGCAACCTGAGGCTCATTGAGATTAAATAACTTTCCTCAACTTACATCATCCATTAAGCTCCAATCTCTGACTCCAAAGCCAAATTTGTCTATGTCCCACCTTCTAAAGCTCTCTTCACTTAATACTTGGCTCACTCAGCTATTCCTGGATGCATTCATTCATTCACTCATGCAGCAACTAATATTTATCAAGCACAACAAACTCCCTGTACTAAATGTTGGCTGTAAGTCAGGTTGTCCTTGCAGAAGGCTTGTAGGCTGTGGAAGTCAGCATGATCATCACTGTTGGAGGGGTGGATGATGACTGTAAAAAGAACGTGAGGGACTTTCAGAGATGTTGGCAATATTCGGTTGCTTGATATTGCTGCTGGTTACATTGATGTGTCCAGGTTGGAGAATTTATGAAGCTATATACTTAGGATAAGTGGGCTTTTCTGTATGTACATATCTATGCATGTGTATATCACACACAAACGATACTTAATAAAAACTGTAAACATGCACAAAACCAAATAAACAAGAAATAAAAATACTGTCCTTGGCTTTAGAAAACTATTACTGTACCAAATAAAAGAAAGCAACTCTTCCTTAGCCAAAAATATTTGAAAGTACAGTATTTATATTAATGTTCAGCATTGTTTACATTTTTATAAAGTATATATATATGTGTGTGTGTATGTGTATATATGTGTGTAGATATATGTATATATAGTATACTTTATTATATATTCAGTTTAAAGTAGATAGAATAGCCTTGACTTTCTCTTGCTTATTAAAGTAGTTGTGTTAAAATTATTGGACTTGGAGAGATAATGCCTTGGTTTTGTTGTTGTTGTTTACCAACTTTTACATTTAGGCATTGCACTAAAACATTTTGAGCCTATTTTCTCACAACAACTCCCATAACATAGAGTGATTTCAAGGATCAAGTGTGTTTGGTAAACCTTAGAGCACTCCTATGAATTAGTCGTGATTGTTGTAGCTGCTACTGGCATTGTGGGTTTGATAGAGATCACTTCAGAGATATGCTGAGTGACTAAAACAAACCTGGTAAGTTGGGACCTGAATGCCTCTCTTTTCTCCTTTTTTTCAACTTAGGCGGTCTCCCCTGAGCCACATGCCTGGGGCAAAAAACACACCAAAAAACCCCCACAAAAACCAGTCTGATGCAAATAACTCTGCTGGCATCGCTATGAAGAGAATTTCTATAGGGCTTGCTCTGCTGTGCCCTAGAAAAAAAACTAGAAATCATCTTCAGGGAGTCTTTGTCCAGACCAAAAGGTGGCGAACCTTGGGACAAGCCTACTCCACAGCAAGCTGTATGATCCAGATGAAAGATCAACATCTAACATCTGCCGGGTTTGAGGGTCTGGTTCTCCCAGTCCTCAGGTAGAAGCCAAACAGGTGGGCTGAGTCCTCCCTGCTCCTGACACCAGGAGGGTAGAAGGAACTGATGACAGGGAGAAACCTCATTTTCTATACCATGGATCACCAGGAGGAGTGGCCACTTTGCTTTCTACCACCTATCTAGTAATTTCTCAACATGACCTGAATCCCCACTTATTGAGAAAGAAAAATTATCAATTGTGTGTGTGTGTGTGGGGGGGGGGTGTGGGGGAGTGGTGGCAGTTAGAGAGTAAGAGTCTTTTAAAATAAAGAGGGTACATGCTCAGCTAAATAAAGCTGCTGAGGATGAATATATATGTATGTATATATAAAAATTCATTTGATGAATATATGTATGTATATATATATGTATGTATATACATACATATATATTCATTTGCAGCACATAAGAATTTCTTCAGTAAAAATAAAATTGCATAATTTCTCAACCAAATAATCTGAAATGGAATGGAAAGAGAAAGTGCCACTGTTGAGGCTCAAGTAAGTTGCTTGGAATATCAGAGGCCAGGTGTATCTGGAAGCACATATTAAAAAGATGATAATCATGAGGACAGATACAAAAGTCTAATATACAATTAAAAATGATTTAACACGGAGGGGGGAACAACTGAAAAGAAACAGGCAAAATCCGAACAAAAGAAAAAAAAAAAGAAGAAAACTGGGGAACCTGAGGCTGAATATTGAGTGAGTTTCCTCTGTTGCAGGCTAGACTGATAAGAGAAACACATGCTTCAGCAAATTGCAAAGCCATTTCAGAATTCCATATCAATATGTCATCTTACAAACTCCTACATAGAAAGAACAAGTGGCTTGCAGAGGCAAAAGAATCAACTGGCACTGAACTCATTGGCAGCACAGGAGCTAGAAGACAATGACATAACATGCACAGATGACTGCGGGAAAACGAAGGCGATATAAGAATCCTATGTTCAGTCAAGATATCACTCACCTGCCAGAGCAAAAGAAAGGTATTGAGAGTAGGCAATCATTCAGAAACCGTTTCGTGCACAGGCTCATCTGAGGGAAATAAGCAAGAACAGCTCTGAGCACACAGGGATCAGACAGATCAGAGACCAAAGGGCGGGGGAGGTGAGAGGAGAAACAGGAATGAGAAACAGGGTTATGTTCCTTCCAAATTGTCCCAGAGTGTGTGTAAGCCCACCCTTTGAAAGGAAAGCATGTACTAAAAAAAAGATAAAAACTGTCTGAAAAGCTGTAACGAAACCTACAACTTCAGGTTGGGGTGAACAGGAGGAGTAAGAGAATGGGAGAAACGAAAGTAAAGAGAACATGCACAGGCTCATCTGAGGGAAATAAGCAAGAATAGCTCTGAGCACACAGGGATCAGACAGAACAGAGACCAAAGGGCGGGGGAGGTGAGAGGAGAAACAGGAATGAGAAACTGGGGTATGTTCCTTCCAAATGGATCAGGAGAGATTGTCCCAGAGTGTGTGTAAGCCCACCGTTCGAAAGGAAAGCTGTACTAAAATAAAAGGTAAAAACTGTCTAGAAAGCTGTAACAAAACCTACAACTTCAGGTTGGGGTGAACAGGAGTAAGAGAATGGGAGAAACGAAAGTAAAGAGAACCAAAGATTTGACTTGAGTTAAAGGAAAGGAGGGAGAAAAGTTTCCCAGACGTCCTATCTACCTAATGGGGATTGAGGATTGCTAGAAAAATAGAACATGTTTGTTGATGAAAGTCAATCTTAGTGGGAAGATTATATTTTATATTGTTTTCAAATAATAGGAGAAATATGTCTGATTGTGTCAAGAGAAAAAACTATTAAGTGATAATAATGTAGACAGGAATGACTAAAAAACCAAAGGGGGAGCCATGGAATGAAGTGATTAAGATGTAGTAGATATCTATCTATCTATCTATCTATCTATCTATCTATCTATCTATCTATTTATCGTCAATTTTATAAAACAAAATTATCTATAATGCAACATAAAATGGTTATAATGGAAAACAATACAATTTTCATAGAATTTGACATATTTAGTAGACAAAACATAATGATGCAAAGGTAGGAGAACTGACTATAGTCAATAAAATTTACCTCAGATGTAGTCATATATTCTAACGTGCTATAGTTAGATGGTATTAATTTATGTATGTGCAAGGAATACTTTTAAAAATTAATCTTGCACCAGACAATAAGGCAACTTTAAGAAACATATCCCAGATCATCTTAGGGTTAGAATAGGGAATTCCAAGATATCCAATAAACAAACTGAATGAAAATATCTCACATTGAGACTATAGAAGACCAGAGAAAAAATAATGTATCTTTGTCTTTATTATTCATGAAGAGAGATGAAAAATGTATAAACTAAACACTCACAATAAATTAGAGCCAGAACAACAAAACCAATAAACACATTTAGAAAGATAAGATTAACATGGATGAAATTAAGAAAAATAAAAAAGAGAAGAGGGAAAATCCAACTGCCAGTTCACTGAAAAGAACTAAACACTCACAAGAAATTAGAGCCAGAACAACAAAACCAATAAACACATTAGAAAGATAAGATTAACATGGATGAAAGTAAGAAAAATAAAAAAGAGAAGAGGGAAAATCCAACTGCCAGTTCACTGAAAAGCCTCTGTGAGCCTGAACAAGGAAACAGAAATAAACAACTATGGACACATTAGGAGTGAGAAAGGGAAAAGAAACACTCACTCCAGCCAGATTAAAGCATTTGAAGAGAAAGCTGTCTGAAACTCAATAGACAGAGAGATGCTATCTTAGCAAAATGCAAATTTGCAAGAAGTCACCTCAGAAGTGGAACCCTGAACAGATCAAATTGACACCTGCCATTTTTAATAGGAATCAGAACCATGTGGATTCACAGTTGAGATTTAAATTCCAATGATATTTGAACTATTGTGGGCCATAGGGGGAGAAAAAAAGGAACTTCTAAATTTATTTTATAAATCCACAATTACATTAATACTAATCTACCAAAAATAGTATAAGTGAATTTCACTCTTGCATACAGAGACAGATATCTCATTAAAATATTAGAATTAAGCAATTAACTAAGTTATATTATGTTATATTATATTATGGCTTTAACACAGGGGTATGGGGGCTCCAAGTAAAGCTGGAATAGGATCAAGAGATTGCTGGAAATTAGAATTAGTTGAGAGCTATTTCAACTCAAGATTTTAAAAAATCTATTCTCCCTACCTTAACGAGTGTAGTTTCTCCAGTTAATTAGAGATTTGGTCTTAGCTGTCAAAGACAATAGCAAGTGCAGAGTTAGTAATATTATTGCTCACAGAGTGGCATATGTGTGGATGTTTATGGAAACCCCAAATTTGTATAATTCTATTTAGATAATGCCAACATATTAAGAAAATACCTGACAAAGTTCAGTCTACTGCAATATTCATTAAACTGGCCTTTAGCTCAATGGACAGGAATAATCTATGGCGGACAGAATGTGCTCTATGAATGCCTCTTCAGACTTGTATCTAAACTCCCTACTGCTAACAACCACTGTTAATGATAAAAATAGCCTCCCGCAGGTGCAATCTCTAATTTAAATGCCATCCACTGGAGCTGTACTTTGACATATTTCCTAGCTCCCCTTTCATAATATATCACATTTATCATAATAACATAATAAATCTAGGAGACTAATTATGCCTTTGTACATTTCAGGCTCTTTAAGAGTCTTTCGCTTATTTTTTTCTGTGAAATCCCCTTAACTGCCTACAGTATTTCTGTTTCTGGATCTCTGTGGTGTCTCGGGGAGTTCTCAGGAATCGCCTGGGACCTTACATCGTGCGGAATTAAACGGTGCCTCCTTCCAGTCTCTGACTTTAGTGATGGTGAGTCTCAAGAAGGATCTGAACCTGAGTCTCAGCACCGCTGTACTAAAATTGCAAATTCTACGTTTGTAAAGCACTTATGAGCCCATGTATGTTAAAGCGCACATAACCCCAATGCATGGGTGAAACTTTCAACTCCGCATGGAGCTTATCATCTTGGCAAACACAGCAAGATGTAGTCTGTCTAAAAAAGATGCCACAAGGTTATCACCGCAGTTCCTTTCACGAACAAGGCCATCAGCTATACGACTTTGTCTTAAAATGTGTCAAGCTATAACCGCTTCCTCCAGGTTGCGTAAAACTTCGAGGTCTTCACCAAACATGTGCTTAACTACTTTAGAAGACGGAAAGCTCTCCCCTGAAGAAGAGCCTGGCTCTACCTGGAAGGAACCCTGCTGTCCCCACCTGTTCTGAAGCGAGATAGCCTTCTGTCTGGCTCCTTAACTTCCACACAGACTGACATCCTCCTTCCCATCTGGTGTCGGAAGCATATGGCCATCACAGCAACACAGAATGCCTGCACTACAGGTACCTGTTAGAGGATTCAATCATAAAGTGTCTGAGCCCCAGCACCAGCCCGAGGCTCTGATGATATATCTGCTATTTGAGGAAGATTGTTTCTTAGCTTAGCAACTATATTTTCTTTCACTTTTTCTCCTATTGCTCTTACTGCTGTATTAAGTCAGACAGTCAAAAACCAGTGCTCAGTGGTTGAGCGTCAACCCATGAACCAGGAGGTCATGGTTCGATTCCCGGTCAGGGCACATGCCCGGGTTGTGTGCTCGATTCCTGTAGGGGGTGTGCAGGAGGCAGCATATCAATGATTTTCTCTCATCATTGCTGTTTCTATCTATTTCTCCCTCTCCCTTCATCTCTGGAATCAACAACAAAAAACCACAACCAACAACAAAGCAGTATTGCTTTAACCTTGTGTTCCAAATTAACCATCTTTATTGGGTCTCCAACTCTATGTCACCTCCTCTCCCTTCTTGGGCACAAGGACTGTGTCTTTGAGCAGGGATTCTGTTAAAAAAATCTTTTGAAGATATCATTTACCTCATTACCAAAAGTTCACCGTTCCCATAATAGATTCTGTCTTGAGTTCTGCTCCAGCAACACATTTTCCATCAGAAAATCCGCATGCTCCCTTGCAGTGGGAAAGGGTAATTAAGTAGTGCTACACACTTTCTGTGTTAGCCTTAGCTGCCAAAAGCTCAGTTGTAAAATTAGCCTTTCCAGGTATCTGGAAAAAAATCCACTCTCTCATTTTTGAGACTATTTCAGGTCTGTTCTTTCTTTCTTTCTTTTTTTTTTTTTTTTTTTAGCTTTGTCGTCATGGTTCGATTCCCGGTCAGGGCACATGCCCGGGTTGTGTGCTCGATTCCTGTAGGGGGCGTGCAGGAGGCAGCATATCAATGATTTTCTCTCATCATTGCTGTTTCTATCTATTTCTCCCTCTCCCTTCATCTCTGGAATCAACAACAAAAAACCACAACCAACAACAAAGCAGTATTGCTTTAACCTTGTGTTCCAAATTAACCATCTTTATTGGGTCTCCAACTCTATGTCACCTCCTCTCCCTTCTTGGGCACAAGGACTGTGTCTTTGAGCAGGGATTCTGTTAAAAAAATCTTTTGAAGATATCATTTACCTCATTACCAAAAGTTCACCGTTCCCATAATAGATTCTGTCTTGAGTTCTGCTCCAGCAACACATTTTCCATCAGAAAATCCGCATGCTCCCTTGCAGTGGGAAAGGGTAATTAAGTAGTGCTACACACTTTCTGTGTTAGCCTTAGCTGCCAAAAGCTCAGTTGTAAAATTAGCCTTTCCAGGTATCTGGAAAAAAATCCACTCTCTCATTTTTGAGACTATTTCAGGTCTGTTCTTTCTTTCTTTCTTTTTTTTTTTTTTTTAGCTTTGTCTCATTTCACACTATGTTTCACTTGTTAAAATTCATATAATCTTGATTTTTGTGTCTGATCTGGCTTTGACCTCAGCACGGTTCGGTTGCTCTCATTCTGTGCATGGCTGACGTGCCTGGGTCCCAACTGCCACTGCCTGTGCTCTTCATAACAAGATGAGACGAAGGTAAGGTCAGAGCCCGTAAGATGGAAGAAGGAAAGTGTAAATCTTGATTCCAAAGCAAAGCCTAATCATCTCCTGCAAAATTTTGTTGTTGTTGTTTTGTTTTTTTGTGTGTTTTTTTTTTCATGATGAATCAGTATGTCTTTGGTAAAAGAAAAGCTACAAGTGTATACAGTAAGAAGATTTCAAGGACTGCAATTTTCATAAGTCCAGATTATACTAGGTAGAGTTGACTGGGTTGCTTGCAAAGAATACTTACACAAGATCTACTGCAAGAGCAATACAAGTGGATAAAAATAATCTTAGTTTATTTTTTATGAAAATATTAATAAATACAAAGAATTTAGAAAATACAGCAAGGCCAAAAGGAGACATTTAAAAACACTTGTGAAATCACTCTTATTAACTTTCTTAAAGTATATTTTGCAATTATTAATAAGACATAACCATTTAAAGTATACAGTTCAATGAGTTTTGACAATTATCTACATCCATGTTCACTACTAGCACAATAAGGTGATAGAGTATTTTCAAAACCTTCCCAAATTATCTCCTGTCCTTCCCAGTTTATTTCATCAACATTCCCTCTACCCTTCTCCCAAGCCTCACCCCAGGCCACTCAGCTCTACTTTTCTCACAGTATAGTTTGGTTTTGCCCATTCTAGAACTTCTTATGATTCGATCCAATAATATGTTCTCCATTGTGTCTATCTTCATAGGCTCAGCCTAAAGTTTGGGGATTTACTCATTCTGTTTTGCGTATCGAGTGTTACTTTTTCTTACTCAATAGAATTCCAGTTTCTGGCTATAATACAAATTTTTTTTCTATTCACTTTTTGGATGGGCATTTGGATTATTACCAGTTTTTTCAGTGTTTGACTATTATGAATGAAGCTGCTATGAACATGTGTGTGCAAGTCTTTGTGTGGGCACATTTTTATTTATCTTAAATGCCTATGGATTGATAGACTGGTTATATATTAAATGTATGTCTAATTTTTAAAAAAAACACCAAATTATTTTCCAGAGTGATTGTACAGTTTTACATACCTACCAGTGACATATTAGAGTTCTACTTGTACCACATATTCATTGAAACTTTCTTTTTCAGTCTTTTTAATTTTATCTAATCTAGAGAGAAGTGGTAGTCATTGCAGTTTTTGATTACATTTGCTTGATGACTTACTTGATGTTGAAATTTATTTTCTTGTGATTATTGAGATTTTATAAAGCTCCTTTTGTAAATGATTTGTTTTGTCAACATTCACACATTTAAAAAATAATTAGTGTTATTTGACCTCCTACTATTGAGTGTTAAGATCAAGTTTATAGGTTATAGATACAAGTCATTTGTCAGATACATGCATTAAGAATATTTTCTTCCATTTTGTGGCTTGCCTTGCCATTTTCTTACACTTTCAAACAGTAAAAGATTTAATTTTATATCACTTTGATTTTTTAGTTTTTTTTCTTTTGGTTTGTTCTTTTTGTATTAGACCTAAGATATATTTACCTACCTGAAGGTCACAGAGATGTTCTATTTTTTTCTAGAATATTTATAGTTTTGCTCTTACATTTAGAGCTGTAGTTCACTTTGAGTTGAGTTTTGTGCATGATCTAAGGATGGATATATATCTTTTTCCCACATTGAGACCATTTATTTTGCTGCTATACATTGAAAAGGCAAGTTTTTGCCCTACTTAATTTCCATGGCACCTTTATTGCAAATCAATTGAACATGGCTAGTCTAAGTCACCTTGTCAATTTCCATAAAAATTATGCTAAGATTTTGATTGGAATTTTGTCGAGCCTATATATAAATTGGGAAGGATTGGCATCTAAAGGCACTGTCTTTGAATCCATTGGTATGGTATCTTTTCTCTTTGCTTTTATTTAGATTTACTTTAATTTCCCTCAGCAATATTTTGTAGTTTCCAATGAATAATTCTTATACATATTTTTAGAAATTCACAGGTAAATATTTCAAGTTTTTTATTCTATTGTAAATGGGATTTTTAAAAATAGGATTTTCCAATTCACTGCTAGTGTATAGAAATAAACTTGATTTCTGTGCATTGATCCTGTATCAGCCTTGCTAAGTTTATAGGCTTAAGGTGAGGGAATGGGAAAAGGTTCCATATGAATGGAAACCAAAGGAGAGCAGAGGCAGCTATACTTACATCAGACAAAATAGATTCTAAGTCAAAAAATTGACAAACCTTTAGCATAAATTAACAAGAAAAAAAGAGTGGACACACACACACACACACACAAATCAGAAATAAAAGGGAGATGGATACCACAAAAATACAAAAGATCATAAAACACTCTTATGAACCATTCTATGCCAATAAGTTCAACAACTTAGGAAAATAGATATGTTCCTAGAAGAATACAACCTGCCAAATATGAATCACAAAGGAATAGAAATCTGTACAGAACAATAACAAGTAAGGAGAGTGGATCAGTAATCCAAAACCTACCACAAAGAAAAAAGCTCAGGACCTGATGGTTTCACAGGTGAATTCTACCGAACAATTAAATAAGTAATACCAAGGAGACTTCCCGTCAAGCTGGCGAGTAGGAGAACGTGCACACCTCCTCCCACTGTCATATCAAAATTACAACTCAAGTACAGAACAACCACCCTTGAGACCCACCTGGAGAGAAGCTGAACAGAACTAGAACTGAGGCTATAAAGGAGAAGCCACTCTGAGAATGGTAGAAGGGGGCAGGTATGTGAAAAGGGCTGGTCCCACACTAACATGTGGCAGTTAAGAACCAGCAGGGACATCTCAGCTGTGGGGGTCCCCGCTGAGAAGTGAGCGGTCCCAGCCCCACACGGGGCTCCCCAGCCCAGAGGATCTGAGTGGGGAGAGTAATCCCTGATGACTGTGGAGACCATCAGGGGCTCAGTGCAGGTGAGGTGGAGGGCTCTGGAGACCCAGGCGTCTGCTTAAAGAGCCCAAACACAGACTCCTGCTGACCCAAACTTGTCCTAAGCTCCAGAGAAGAAACAGAAGGTTGAAAAGCAGCAGGAAAAAACTGGGAGGAACTGGATTGTCTTGCTTCAGGGGGAAGGCTGCAGGGACAACTTTCACCAGCACTGAAGTGCTGGCAGGCACCATTGTTGTTTTTTATTTATTTTTTTATTAAGGATCTCCCCACACACAGCCTATACCTGCAGGCAAGGGCCAAACCTGAGTCTAGGTCAGTGGTTCTCAACCTTCCTAATGCCGCGACCCTTTAATACAGTTCCTCATGTCGTGGTGACCCCCAATTTCATTGTTACAAATTGAACATAATTAAAGCATAGTGATTAATCACAAAAATAATATGTAATTATATATGTTTTCCAATGGTCTTAGGTGACCCTTGTGAAAGGGTTGTTCGACCCCCCCCCCCCAAAGGGGTCGGGACCCACAGGTTGAGAACCGCTGGTCTAGATGAACAGGGCAACATACTCTCTCCTCCACCCTGGTGATTTCCTGAGATCACACCCAACAATTTATGAATCAGGCTTGAGCCTTTTTTAGAGGCTAATGCTGTGACTTTTCAAAAATCTCTCAAAGCAAAAGGGACATCTGTAATACTTTTAACCAACAATAATAATAAATAAAATCTGGCAAAGGCCACAAAATCCAAACAAGCAGTGGCTGGTCTGGGCATGCTCCGAGCCTCGAGCAAGAGGCAGCCAGCCTTGGTTCACAGCACAGCCTCTCCCAGATGCTTCCAAGCTTGGCCAAGGCTGCTACCAACCACAGAGCAATGAGGCACGAAAAAAGAAATAAAAGCATCAAATCGGAAAGGAAGAAGTATAATTTTGTATATATATGGAACATTTTAAAGATTCCACCCAAAACTGTTAAACCCAATAAACAAATTCAGAAAAAGTTTTAGGAAACAAAATCATTTCTATCTAATAACAATAAACTGGGGTGGGGGGGGAGAAAAAGCCCAGTTAGGATCCCACAATAGGATCAAAAGCAATAAAATATTTATAAATAAATTTAACCAAGGAAATGAAAGATCTTTACACAGAAAACTATAAGATATTGATACAAAAATGAAAAGAAAACAAAAATAAGTAAGATATTTGTATTCATGGATCTAAAGCATTAATATTCCTAAAATGTGTATACTACCCAAGCCATCTACAGGTTCAACGACATCCCTATCAAAATTACAATGGCATTGTTCACAGAAATAGAAAAGACTCCTAAAATTTGCCCAGAATCACAAAAGACTTCAAATAGCCAAAGCATTCCTGAGAAAGAACAACGCTGCAAGCATTTCATCTGCTGATTTCAGACTATATTACAAAGGGATAGTAATTCAAACAATATGGTACTAGCATAATTATAAATTAATATATAATATATTTAAATTGAATTTCTATATCCCTATGTTCTTTTTTATTTATTTCACCTGGTGTTTACTAAATATTTCATTTCTGTAGTTGATATGTAACTTAGGGAATGATTATGTATTATATGTATGTTGTCCCCAATTGGTATGGTATCTATAATAATAAAAGCGTAATATGCTAATTAGACCATCCTTCCGGACAACTTTCCCAACAAAGCCGGGGCTGTGAGGGAAGCCCAGGTCCCGGGTGCCTGCCAGTGCTGGCAGCCGGGGGGAAGGAAGGCCTACTCTTGCACGAATTTCGTGCATTGGGCCTCTAGTGTTTTTATAAAACATAAATTCTTCTAAGGTAGAGATTGCTATTCTTTCTGATTTCTTCCATTTCTCTGTTTTGCATCTTTTACTCTTGAAAAAATAATCTCAAATTTGTTCCCTGCACCACGGATTTAATTTTAGGTTGCTATGTCTGTCCTATACTTCTCTTGAATTTTAGTTTCCTTAAATATTTCTTGATATATGAAACTCTCTTTCACTCAATCTGCTGTTTCATCATCTTCTATATTTTATCATTTTTTTTCCCACAGAGATAGTGATTTATTTTTTTTCTTTTATGGAAATTACATACATATAAGACATGCTTCTAAAGTTGTCTTCTGTTTCTCTAGTGGAAATTTTTTTTTAAATTTTGTTTTCTCCCTTACATCTTGGGTGTAATGATATTCATCTTGAAAGTATAACAAGGATTCTACTAAATCATCTCACAAGACTCTTATGGTTATTACTCCATTCTTTGCCCTTTTCCATGAGTGCAAAGGTATATGAAAATTGACGGATATGTGGATTTTCCTCCAACATCACTTCTCACCTCCTGGGAACAGTAAGAAGCCTCTCACATCACAATTTAAAGGGATTCTCAATATGCTTAGTCCACTTTAAACCTTTTTATATTGGATATATGTATGTGTTTTCATAAATACTCTTTTAATAAGTTGGAAGAGGAGAAAATCAAGTACAGGTGGAAATCTTGAGTGCAAAAGTCTTAACAATTTTATAAAATTGAATTAGAATTATCAACTTGGAAGCATTCACTCATTCTCATAACTTCAGATATATCCTACAGGCAAGTCCCTGACATCCAAATCAATGGCCCAGACTTTCCTTATTTTATAAAACTGAATTAGAATT
Source organism: Myotis brandtii (assembly GCF_000412655.1). NCBI lineage: Eukaryota > Metazoa > Chordata > Mammalia > Chiroptera > Vespertilionidae > Myotis > Myotis brandtii. The sequence goes on from NW_005371354.1 coordinate 1,433,609, forward strand.
ATCAGCTTGGAAGCATTCACTCATTCTCATAACTTCAGAGATATCCAACAGCAGTGATGGCGAACCTTTTGAGCTTGGCTTGTCAGCATTTTGAAAAACCCTAACTTAACTCTTAACTCTGGTGCCGTGTCACATATAGAAATTTTTTGATATTTGCAACCATAGTAAAACAAAGACTTATATTTTTGATATTTATTTTATATATTTAAATGCCATTTAACAAAGACAAATCAACCAAAAAAATGAGTTCGTGTGTCACCTCTGACACGCGTGTCATAGGTTCGCCATCACTGTCCTAAAGGTAAGTCCCTGACATCCAAATCAATGGCCCAGACTTTCCTATGACATTAGACCAGTGGTTCTCAACCTTGGCTGCACATTAGAATCACCTGGGAATCTTTTTAAAATCCTGATTTCTGGGCCTCATCCTCCGGAAATTCTGTTTCTTTGTTACTAATGTTGTGGCCCCACCCCATAACAAAGGGGTCGCGACCCACAGGTTGAGAACCCCTGTGCTAGACTATCTATCTCATCACACTCGCAGGCCCTGCCTTCACTCAAAGATGGAGAATTACCCAGGCACGTGCAGAGGGTGGGCATCTGGCGGGCCATCTTGAATTCTCCCTGCCACAAGAGTTAGCTGGAAAATGTCAAGTGCTCATGACAAGTCTGGGAAAATGGGAAAGGGAGCCCATATTGAAGAGGAAGATAAACGAAGATTCAAATATATAGAGATTGAAGTTTTACCATCATGCTATGCTAGAGCTGGATTTTAGACCCTGATGTGCTTAAACTCTTCATTTTGTAAATGAATGTAAAATGTGAGGACCTTGTAGTCTGGGGGAGAAACAGCATTGCTGACTGCAACGAATATGATCTCTCTTCTTCCTTATAATTGCCGTTTAGTCAATACCAACAAACAAATGAAAAGCCTTCAACCTTTGAAAAGTTAAGTGTGTGAAAGGGGCTTTAGTGGGGAATTAAGTCTGATCAGTCACTCTTAAATTACTTGCTCAACTTTATTGACTCTAAATAGAATCTTAAACGTCAAGTTGAAAAGAATATAGTTGATGGCTTTTGAAGTGAGACTGGCAGCTTATCCTTTTGCAAAGCATGAGTATGCACAAAGCCACTTACAGTAGCTTAGCTTAGCCTTCCAGGAAGCCAGTCAGCAGCTAACAGGGGCAGTTTGGGCTCCTCGTAGAGAGGGGTGTCTTTTGCTTTCCTACACACCCATCTGAATCCTGGAATTTGATTGACAGGTGCTTAGTGTTACTACACATACCAGGTTTACCTTTTCATCTCTTTCACCGAATGGGATTAAACTTCTAAGCTGTGACAGGTGATATAATGACAGCATTATCAACTTAAAAAAATTTTTAACACTTGCTCACTCATAGCTTATTCCCCTGGGATAGTTTTTCTCTCCCCTGAAATCCACCAATGATCTATGTATCAAAATTCAATATATTCGTCTCTCACCAGGCAAGCATAATTAAGTCAAACATTTTTTTGCTCATAGGTAAAACCCCCAGAGGCAATTATCAATTCCCTTTATGATTAATGTAAAAAACTACGGTGGAAGCGCATGCTGGAGCACTCAGAGTTAGGTACTGTAGATAACTTTGTCATTACATTAATGCAATGTAAAATTTTCTAAAGCGACTAGCAACTTGGTAACAACTGTAATATCTGAGCGTGTCAATTTGCCAGGAAATTAGAGTGAACTAGCAGCATTGATGACAACGCTTTTGGGAGCCATTTTTGCAAAAATGAGAGTAAAGTTCTTTGGTGTTTTTAAAAAATATATATTTTTATTGATTTCAGAGAGGAAAGGAGAGGGAGAGGGAGATAGAAACATCAATGATGAGGGAGGATCATTGATCGGTTGTCTCCGCATGCCCTACACTGGGGATTGAGGCCACAACCCTGGCATGTGCCCTGACCGGGAATTAAAACATGACCTCCTGGTTCATAGGTCAATGCTCAACCACTGAGCCACGCCAGCTGGGCAAGTTCTTTGTTTTTTTTAATGCCATAATTTGAAGCAGTACAAGAGCACACTGTTCAGGGCTGGCATCCACTTCCAACTCTGTGTGAGAATGGTGAGCACAAGGAAAGGATCTGAGCGTGCATGCTTCGTGCAGACTAGCAGCAGGGCATACATATGGGAAAGCATTTGCTCATAAAAAATCGAGTATGGAAATTCATAGTTTACATCTTTCAGGTGTTTTTTTTCTAAAGGCGCCCTTGTATCATAAAGATGCATTGGAATCATTGTTCACAGGAATATTTTAATTTACAGTGTGTGTATGTGAAGGCATGTGTGTTTGTAACTGCAGAACCAGCTTAGAATCGCTCTGCCTTGTTTAACGAGATACTGAGTAGCATGACCTCCTGGTTCATAGGTCAATGCTCAACCACTGAGCCACGCCAGCTGGGCAAGTTCTTTGTTTTTTTTAATGCCATAATTTGAAGCAGTACAAGAGCACACTGTTCAGGGCTGGCATCCACGTCCAACTCTGTGTGAGAATGGTGAGCACAAGGAAAGAATCCGAGCGTGCATACTTCGTGCAGACTAGCAGCAGGGCCTACATATGGGAAAGCATTTGCTCATAAAAAAATCGAGTATGGAAATTCATAGTTTACATACTTCAGGTGTTTTTTTTAAAGGCGCCCTTGTATCATAAAGATGCATTGGAATCATTGTTCACAGGAATATTTTAATTTACAGTGTGTGTATGTGAAGGCATGTGTGTTTGTAACTGCAGAACCAGCTTAGAATCGCTCTGCCTTGTTTAACGAGATACTGAGTAGCTTTTCAGAGACAGAGGACCAAAACCACAGGTCCTGGAGCCCACACATGTGTAGAGAGAACTAACCTTGATCTCCAGCTGCACCCTGAACCAAAGTGTCATATGCCCTTCTCCCCTCCCCCACAAGGGACCAAAGAACCGGGACATAACCAGAACTTGAACAACAGAACCCTTTCAGAAGCTAAGGGTCCACTGTCCAGGAAGCTCCGGTGTTGATGCCCCTTTACCATGAATGGCCAAATCTAAGACCCCCCAATTAACACCTGCCCCGCCAACATTTCGGAACACCTGTTCCTCCTAGCCCTCAAAACCCTTAGCCCAGTCCAGCGAGCAAGACCATCTGGTCTCCCATCTTCTCAGTTGGCGCCTTCTCAATTGATAAACATTGTCTTACTCCACATTCTGACATTTTGAGTTTGGGCCTTTCGAAGTGGAGCCACATGGACTTTGGTTTGGTGACATGTTTTCTTCATGGAGCCTAGATTTTCTCCTTGACATTAACTCTTCCCAGACCAAGTTGTCTAACTTAGGCCTGCAGAGTGGCCAACCGACCTTTAGATGGTAGAAATGTTATATTCAATACATATTATAACATAGAATAACACTATAATACTTATGTACAGGGTGTGGCAAAGATAGGTTTACAGTTGTGAGTTCATAAAACAGTTTATTCTTGTATTATTATTTATTAATTATTGCATTATTTTTCATATGAACAACTGTAAACCTACTTTTATCCCATCTTGTATATAAGTATCATATATGTACTAGAGGCCTGCTGCATGAAATTCGTGCATGGGTAGGGTCCCTAGGCCTGGCTGGTGATCAGGGCCAATCTGTGGGGTGACCGACAGGGCAATTGGGGGGCTCCCTGCTGGCACCCACCTTGGATAGCCTGGTGCTGCCCACTCGCTGGCCACCCTCTGCTGCCACCACTGGTTACCTCCCTCTTTGGGGCAACCAGTAGGGCAATCAGGGGCCACCCCTGGCACCCACCTTGGAGGCGATCAGTGGGGCAATTGGGGGGCGGCAGGCAGGGCGATCGGGGGGCCCCCCCGCTGGCACCTGCCTTGGCTGGCCTGGGGCCTGTGGGCTGAAGGCAGCTCCTGCATTGAGCGTCTGCCCCCTGGTGGTCAGTGCGCAACACAGTGACCAGTCGTTCCACTGGTTGTTCCGCCATTCGGTCAATTTGCATATTAGGCTTTTATTATATAGGATAATAATACTTTTGTGTATATATATATATATAATATAATACAGATAAGTATTACTGGATATTACTTTTCTCTCTATAATGAGTTCAATAATTTCCTCCAAAACTTTTTTCCCCATATAGTATGACACAAGTATCTTCCTGCCACCAAAACTTTGTGATTTGACCTTCAGTAGTGTACTGTTGTCACTGGGAAGTGGCTGCCCAGAGAGAAACCGCACTTACATGTGTGTTCATACTTCAGTGCAGCCATTTATTGACTTCTAGCACAATGGGATCCCAGCATAAGTGACATTGCACCACCTCCAAGGCTGGTCCATAAAAGCCTCCTGCTCCTCCCTCCCCCACTGGCTAGAGGCTGAGGACTTGGAGGCCGAGGTCATAGTGGAGTCACAGTACAGAAGGGACCTGCATCCCTGCCTCACCCATCATCGTGGAGGGAAGCCAGACTCCCATAACCCAGGAACGCCAGCACTGGAATTTATATAAAAAGATAACTTCCACTTTGTAATGCCTTCAAAATGTGGGAATTCATTTGCCACAGTATCTGTCATTACCCAAAACAATGCAAAACTCAAGGCCTTGGAGTAGAGGCTGCCTTAGAGAAATGAGCTAAACTATCTGACAGGAGCTTAGCAGTCACGCGGTAGGCAGGGAGGAAACAGATCTAGCAAGCTGGAAATCCCTGCTCTGCTGTAGGGAAACAGTTGGTAAAACTGTCACCCGTGTTAGCACGGAAGGCAGACCGAGTGCCTACTGAGCCTGTGCATCTCAGGAGCGTGGTTGGCAAGAGCCAGAACGCGAGCATATGTTCCTCTTCCCTTGCTGGGTTTGGCAAGGTATGTCAAGAAAGAATGAGTTGTTTTGCAGGCAAAAAAGAAATGAAATAAAAATATCAGAAATCTGGAATCGCACAGACTTGAAACTGCTTCTAGAGGACAAACAATGTGAACTGAGACTTTACAAGCCTCGGAGACACACAGGCCCATTCAGACTTCTCAGTGACACAGAGCGGCACAACCTGGCAGCTGACACCAGAGTAGGCGTGGGGCTTCGCAGCAGCCTGTGGGTCCAGAGAGCCTGGGGGAACTTACCATTCATTCCCTTTACAGGGAGAGGCATGGGGTGGGGGTATAAGTGGGGAAATAACACAGGCACCGATATTGTTCCAGAAAAGAACTTTTAGTGTGATTTCCGGTGCAGGGAACTGGCTGGAAAAACCATGAGCAGGGTGAGTTATCTTTGCTAACACACCACCCAGATAGTCACTTGTTATGCATAACTCTCATGGCAACTTGCATGGGCTCAACGTCAATTTCCCATCAACTTTGTTTATCTGGCATGGACGCCTTCATTTCAACATAGGCATCCTGGTGATGAAGCTTCCTGTATTCCTGTGTACCCTAAATTCAAGGCCCCTAGAGCAGTGGTTGGCAAACTGCGGCTCGTGAGCCACATGCAGCTCTTTGGCCCCTTGAGTGTGGTTCTTCCACAAAATACCAACTTCTGCACATGGGCCACGAAGTTTCAATCACACTGTACATGCGCACCCGCACGTGGTATTTTGTGGAAGAGCCACACTCAAGGGGCCAAAGAGCCGCATGTGGCTCGCGAGCCGCAGTTTGCCGACCACTGCCCTAGAGGAAACAGACTAAGTACATGCACCTCTTTCCATGGTGTGCCCAAGTTCGACAGGAGCTGTAATATGCACCGTGCACCAAGAGTGACTTAATGACTATTCCTTTATGACAAAAGGAATCCTTCAAAATGACATCTGGAAGAGATATTCATTCCCTAAATGGATAACTTCGGGTGGTAACAATGGAAGGAAAAGGGAAGTCATGGGGGCACCTGTTTTCCATTGGGGATTTATTAAGTGAGAAACACGAAAATGACAACATTTCAATTATGTAGATTCCTGCTGCCTAAAAACCACCAACATTTCATTTCGTCTTTGCAGAGAAGCCCACCTCTAGGGGAAAACACGTGATCCTGTCCTTGTTAAGCAGGTGCTGTGCACAGCAAAAAGCCTCCTGATATTAAACTATAAACCAAGTGAACTAATAAATAAAGGTGCCCACCGCAGTGGAGTGGTGACGCTCCATATCTACCATTTTCAGGGGACAGGCCCCATGCAAAGCATGGCCACATATTTTTTTTCGAAGATGCAGCCGGCTGTGCTGTGTAAATTATAGATTAGCGGGAAGTGCAGCCCTCCCCGGAGGAGCCCTGTGCTGAGTTGCAACCCTGGGACATTGAAATAGAAGCAGTGGTGACTCTGACAGTAAAGTGGGGAAGCATTCACCTTTGGCACGATTATTTCCCACTTCCATCAAAACAAAACACCGAGAGAGAGGCGCATTGCTGTGCGGTGTGAACATGTGCAGGGAAGGGAGAGGAAAAGAAAGGGGAAGAAGACTCACATAGGCTTTCCTCATGAGCCATCTCAGGGCTTCTCCAAAGGGCTGAGGCTCTCTAAGCAGTTTCAAAATCTTGGTCTGCTCTCAAAGCCACAGGCATCTTAGAAAGGAAGCAGCCACAACAGCACTCAACTCATTAACGACACACTCATATTGCGTGCGGAGGCAAAATTATTTCCACCTCAAGTTTAATGCCTTCCTGGAAACCAGGAGAACAGCACTGAGGGATGTCCGTGATGGCAAGGGCTAGAAAAGCAGTCTGGCCACGCATTTTGGCAACCACACAATTACCTAAAACAGAGGAGGACAATTATATTTGGAGCCAAAAATATGACCTTGTCATTTATTCTGTCTGCCGTGGATACGTCTGTGGCCAATAGATGCTCTATTGGCCCCGCTAGGAACGTCAGCATTCAGAAAGCATAAGGTAGGGAATCACACATTCTTCCGCCCAAAGGATTATGGTTGAGTGACTTTTGAAAACAACTTCTCCAGATCCTTAAGAAAGTTCGTGCAACTGTGTGAAAAGTCAGGGGTTAGCGTGAGTGATAAGGAGGGCCATCCCCAAGAGGAAGACAGAAATGGCGAGAAGGAAGAAATGAAGAAGCACTTCGGTGGTCTCCCTAGGATATGGCTACAGGAGAAGAAATTGAGGTTGTAAGGGTAAAAACCAGTGCCAGAGGGGTAGGAAGCTTAATAAAAGCGATCGAGATAAAGGGAAGCTTGTGAAATAGATGGGTTTCCCACTGACATTTATGAAGAATTCACTGACGATTAAGTACTCCAAGCTTTCAGAAGGTTTCAAAGCAATTTTGGAAAAACAGAAGAAGGCAAAGTCAATGACACCAAAGCTATTGACTATTTTGTATAAAAATGGCATGCCAGAAGATGTCAGGAATTGGAGGTCCTTAACACTATTGAATTCAAGCTTTAAAACACTTATGGGGATTGCATTGTAAGTCCGGGCAATCTTAGCTGACAGAATGATACACGAGGACCCAAACCATGTAATAAAAGGGAGGAAGATCATGCAGGGTTTAGTCACCGAGGTGAAAAGCAGGACACACTGAACTTGGAACTCAATGGGGTTACTTACCCCTCTTGGATAGAGATACTGCATTTGGTAAGACAATGTATGGTTTGGGGTGGCTAAGGGTATGAGTTTGAGGTGACACATTAGCCATATAAAAATGGGGGCAGTCATAAAGAAGAGAGTGTCATGAGATAGGGTAAAGATGCCGACTTAACCATCAGCTATGTGCATTACTAATGGATTTCTGATTTTAAAATGTATCAACATGATACTACTGCTGAGAAAAGGGGATGCAGGAAATGTTGAACAATAACATGTGTGGGGAATTAATCATAGGGGAAACTAAGATGAAGGTAACTCCACTTCTTTCCCATGGCACCTTTACTGCAAATCAATGGAACATGTGTATGGCTATTCTAAGTTATCTTGTCAATTTCCATCAAAAACTATGCTAAGATTTTGACTGGAAATTTGTTGAGCCTATATATAATTTGGGAAGGATTGGCATCTAAAGGTACTGTCTTTCAATCCATTGGTACGGTATATATTCTCTTCCCTTTTCTTCAGATTTACTTTCATTTCCCTCAGCAATATTTTGTAGTTTCCAGTGAATAATTCTTATACATATTTTTAGAAATTCACATGTAAATATTTATGTGGTTTTTTTCTTAATGCGGAGACCTTCCTGTTTAGCAGTGTGCTTCCAGAATTCTCTAAAAGCCAAACTGCACTTCACTGCGGTCATGGACAAGGGTAGTATCACTGATCAAAGCTTTAGAGTGAGATGGACACAGCACTTTGAGCATTTCCAAGATGCCTGTATCAAGAAACCACCTTTTGTATTGCCAGACTTAGTCTGTAAGTTTCATATTTGGAAGTGGTTGATTTTCACAGCTCGTGCAGAGAGGTGGTCTGTTTTTCTAGGAAACCAGGAAGATCATGCTTAGAGGACCTCTTCATGTGAGCTGGAGTTGCTGGGGCTACAAAAATTGTGAATGGGGGCATCATCCTGAATCTGAATATCTGCAAGCCTGGTGTCCTGTGTGCAGAACATCACAGAAGGAACAAGTGCACCTCTCAGAAAATTGCAGGCTTTAGGTATAGAGATGGACACAGATGGTGTCCCTTCAGTGATGGGCCTCTCTGACCTGACCCTGGCTCCACAGGAGCCGAGAGGAGAAGGCAGCAGCCGCACTCATCATGCTGACTGAGAAGTTGTAGAGCAAGGTTGTGAAGGGCCAGTGCTCCCAATCTTTCCAGGGATCAATGGCAAAGAAACAATGACTAAAAGACTGCAGGACTTCGGTTAGGTTTCAAGCAGCTCAGAATGTGGGGATCTCTGCATGAGGCAGCTATTGGTTTAATTTAGCACACTCGGTTCTGATTAAGAAAATCGTAGCCTGGCTGGGTAGCTCAGTTGTTTAGAGCATCATCCCGATATGCTAAGGTTGCAGGTTCAATGCCCGGTCAGGGCATGTACATACAAGAATCAACCAATAAATGCATAAATAAGTGGAACAACAAACCAATGTTTCTCTCTCTCCTTTCTTCTCTCAACAAAAATTCAATAAAATATATTAAAAGAAAATCATAAGAAGCCAGGGCTTAGAAGTGGTCATAACCCTGCAGCCTGCTCCTGTAATACCCGCAACAATAAAGATTTTTAAAAAATGTTTTAAAAAGATAAATAGGGGTGATGGCTACTGAAGAAGATAGAGTTATGGTAACAAAGCCACTGGGGAAAAGGGAGAGGAATATCCTCATGAAGGTGAAGGGAGAAGAAAAATGGGGATTAGAAAGGAGACAGAGAGGCTGGGTCGGAATATCTCCGCTCCCCGTTACTCATGTGCAGTGACTGAAATGTGATGCGTAAGGATGAATAGCATCTGCTTTAAAAGGAAAATAGTGGAAAGGAAAAAGAGCGCATTGCTATAAATAATGTCACTTACATTTTTAAGATCACAGATATATAATTCGAGGAAGAGAAAAGCGTCAGTGAAATCACGTAACTAGAGGACAGGTGGCACAATGGAGATTGGCCAGTCTGAGCTCTTCGGTGGGAACGGTATGAACAAGCAGAATGGGGGGGCTGCTGTGGGACCCCTGGCATGAGACTCAGAGTCCCCACTCAGATGGCAGTTTAGAACAACCCTGACTTCCCTCACATTCATGGCGCCTCTCTCTGTCAGCCTCTCAAGTGCCTATGATTTAGCTGCTTTCTCCCAGACACACTCTGCCCTGGGGCTGACCGCATTATCATCCGGCTCTGTTCCCAGCTCTTGGTAACCAACCTACGCTTGTCAGGGTCTAAGCTTTAGAAGATGGGTGGATGTTAATCAGTGCTCCTCAGGAGAAAATGCAGCCTCCCGTTCTTCCCCTCACACATGAACAATTGAACTCCCCAGGGCATACATGACCATGCAAAGGCAGACAGACATTCTCTCCATAAGCCAGTGTCTACTGAGTTGCAGTTCCTGAGCTATGTGCCGGGGTAAGACTGCACAGCCAGACACAGTGCCCGGAAAGGAACTGCAAGAATAATACATGTTATACATGAAAGGAACAAGAGGTTTATTAGTGAACTAGAGGCCTGGTGCATGAATTCGTGCACAGGTGGGGTCCCTCGGCCTGGCTGGCAATTAGGGCCGATTGAGGTTGGTGGGCGGGGGGAAGGACCACGGGAGGTTGGCAGGCTGCAGGAGGTTGGCTGTGGGAGCGCACTGACCACCAGAGGGTAGCTCCTTCGTTGAGCGGGGTGGCCCCTGGTGGTCAGTGTGCAATATAGTGACCAGTTGACCAATCGTTCAGTTGTTCGGTCATTCGGTCACTTAGGCTTTCATATATATAGATAGTGGGACATGGGGCCAGGTTAATTTGGGTAAGGCTTTTGGGGGATATTTTTAGAAAAGATTATACATAAATGGAGACCAGAAGGTATAGAAAACTGAGTGCAATAGCCTGAGAGAGGGGGTGGAGCTTGTGGGGTGGAGCTTGGCATGGTCTCAGGGCTGGGCATGGGGTAGGCAGTGGGAAGAGGTGAGTTTGGAGAGGTAAGCAGGAGTCAAAGCATAGTCATAGTTAAATTTAGGTTCTAGCAAGAGGTTGAGACTAATGGAAAACCACTGGATGATCAGAAAGGAGAAGTGATGATCCCTGAGTTAGCTTTTAAGATGATCAGAAAGGCTGCTCTGTGGAGAATGGATTGGAGAGGAGGCAGAAGAAGGCAAGAGGAGTGGGTTCCTCAGAGCAGGAGGCAATCCCGACTTCTTCCTCACGTAGCTGCTGGGATATGGACCTGGGACCAACACAAAGTCTAGCTTAAGAACACCTGCTGTGCAGACAGACTGGCTGAGCTCAACCAGGCACCTCCACACATGAGCCAGAAGGAGGTTGGCACTTTGTAACAATTCTCGTGTCTTGATCTCCTCACCGAGGTGAAAATAATCATACTTAGCTTTTAGCGTGGTTGTGATGATTAATCAGAGAATGTGTGTAAGGGCCCCATCATGCAGGGATTGCTGGTGAAATGGTAGCATTTTAACTGTTATGGTGACTTTGACTGACAGGGGCTGGAGGGAAGTGGGGAGTCTTGGTCATGTGTGAGTTGAGAAGGCTAGACAAAAGCAATTCATAGAAAGGAGCAACTTCCAGTCATCTTCTCCCCCTTAATCTCATGGATTTGTAGCTCCAAAACAAGAGCTACCAATAGGCCTAGTCATCTGCACACATTATTTTATTCATTTTCATATCAGTCTTTCCATGTAGATAGTATGAGCCCCGTTTTAGATGGGAGAAAATTGTGGTCCAAAGGCATAAGGTAACGGCTCAAGGTGACCTAGTTAGTGGCAGAGCCAGAATCCAATCCAGATCTGTGTCTTTCCAAGCCCATGCTCTTTCCACCGTCGCAGCTCATCACAGCACACACCTGCATCCCAAACACATCTCAGGTTCTTAGGAGTCTGCAACATCTGTGTCTCTCGGCACAGGGCATCCTCTCTGTGGAAGGTCCCCTGGAGGTAGGAGAAAGAGAAATCTGCCCACTCCCAGCCTCTTATAAAAAGGGGAGAACAGACCCATTCCATCTGCTCTTCCATAAGGCTGAGCCTTGCCAGGTAGAGTCTGGAAATGAGGCTGTACCCACTGCTGCGTACCAACTGTTACAGAGCTAATTAGCCACCGAGATTTGGGAAGGAACCCATTAAAGAGGCCAAATACCACACGAAGGAAAAGCAAATGGTAGTGCTGCTGCTCATTATCGTTATTGCCATTAATATTAATATTAATACTATTATTTCGTTTTGTTATTACTCTGATATATCAATATTATTGCCGTCTCCTCGCGTCTTCTGCGTAAATCTATCGCCAAGTGTTTTAGAGGTTTAATATCATTATAGTTATGTAATTAAACAAATAGAAATAATAGTTGCAGAATTGCAGAGTTACATAATTATTGCTCCGCCATGGAAACAATAAATAAAAGCGCGCATGCCTCCATAGCAGTTCCATTAACAACAATAGAAACACTGAAGGCTGAAGCTGAAGAATTATGTAATGGTTACATAATTAAATAATAAATTATCCAGAACTACAGGGACGGGCACCATGCAAAGCAGCTTAGAGAATGGTGGAGCAAAGAAAACCATTAAGTAATACAGTGAAAACAAAAAAAAAAAAAGAAAGAAAGATTTGCCTGTGGATCTGAAGCAAAGCAACATGGCCCAGAATGGGAGGTCTGGGGTGTGTGGTAAGAGGTCTCTTCAGGTACCCAATTTAGCTTCAGACAGGCATGCGCATTTAATGACCCCCCAGAACACAAAGTTATTTATTTGTCTACGGCTATAAATCACCTGGATTGCAAAATCCCCTTAACTAAACAGCTTATCACATGTGACATACATTTAAACGATCACAAAATGTAGCTTTAGCCCTGGCTGACTATTGTATAATTACAACAACCTGCTCTGTCTCCATGACTCATAGGTGCTTTAGGATGGAATGTTTGTCGGAGGTTGAAAATGAGAGATTGTTTGGAAATTACTTGACATCATTGAAACACCCAGTCACTGCATCACAATATTTCTTTGGTTGTATTATCACAATATCAACAGACACAAATATTTGGAAAGACAAGGATGCTTGATGTTAAATCAAATGATCAGATTTGTTAATTTTTTATCCCCAAGTTTTGCAGTGAGGCTGGCAAGATTTCATAAAAAAAAAAAAAGATGTGTTGATGGAGGTCCAGTATGAGGGCCATCATCATATACCTGAGACATAAAAATGTGCACCTGCTCTGAAGACAGAGCTCACACTGAGATACCTGGGGGATAGCCACGCATTTTGCACTCTGAATCCACCTGTCTCCCCGGGTGTCAGCAGGTTCAGCTCATTGTCGGAAAGAATGGCACGATGGGACGTTCCTGGGATGCCAGCAGCATGTGGTATGAGTGAGCACATGGCATCGCTCAGCGGTGACAATGGGGAGGCAGCAGGCTCCTGTCCAGAGCCAGCGGGGCGCTGCGCCGCACTCTGCCAGCCTCGCTGTAATTCACCGTTTCAAGGAGGCCCCCACTTCTCCATCAGGACTGTTCTGAGAGCAGCCAGGTTGGGCCATTATCATAATGGGGTCACCTGGGAGGCTGGGAACAGACAGGGGAGAGGTCTATCGGGGAGAACTAATTGACTCCTGTCTCATTACCTGGCTCAGCGTGACAAGGCAAAGCGAGTGATTGGAAAAGAACGGCTCAGAACAGGCCGGTGCCACGGAAGGGCCGAGAGGACATCCCGCCTGCTGGGCCCGGGGGACTGTGAGTGTGCTGCCCAGTGTCAGCCTCACACATTCAGGTCGTCATTTTCCAACCTGCAGCTCTGCCGGGCCCTGGCCTGCGGCGAGGCATGGCTGCCCATCTGCCCGGGCTCCTGGGCCGCAGCGCTGAAGGACACTCTGAGTTCAGACACTTTGGCGTCATTTTGTCCCCAAGCCTCAATATTTCACTTTGAAATCCTTTTAACTCTGCCCAGAGGAAGGTGAAAGCAGGGCCCTTCTCTAGGTAAGGAGGACAAATTCCATCATCCTGGGACCACGGGAACTTCTCCAAGAGCTCTCCTTCCATTGACCTTGAACCACATGGGCACCTTGCAAAGAATGTTCCTTTTCCTCAATTACTAGTTCTCAATTACTTCTAGAGGCGCTGAGGTGCTGGTGAAAGGCCTGGGACTGAAAATAAATACACCTGAAACATGAGTCAGCTCAGACTTCTGGAACAAAATATCGTCGAGTGGGTGGCTTACACAACAGAAATTCACTTTCTCAAGTTCTGGGACCTGGACTTCCAGATTAGGGCGCCAGCATGAGGGGGTTCTGGAGCTTCTCATGTGGCCATTCCTCCCTGACATGGAGATATCTCTCTCTCTCTCTCTCTCTCTCTCTCTCTCTCTCTCTCTCTCTCTCTTCGGCTTCTAATCCAACATGAGGGATACACTCTCATGATCTAATCTAAGTCTAATTTCACCCCAAAGGCCCAATCTCAAAATATCATCACGTTGGAGTTAGGCCTCAGATATATGGTCTGAAGGGGCCAGAAACATTCAGTCCATGTAACACCTGGTTTGGGATGTCCGCTCCCTTTTTTTTTCAGTGCTTAGGATCTCAGTTACTTCACTTGTGTCAGGTGAGTAATGGGACCAGATACATCGGACTGTGTGTGAGCAATAAGATGAGTTACAGGAGAGAACCCCTTGTATACATATTAGTCAGTACAAATATGAGCTCTGGTCTCTCCCTCTCGCCTTTCAATGACTTTGTGATCTTTGCAAGCATCAGTTATGTATCAGTTCTGACCTACCCTTCCCTCACCCCTCTTTGATTTTCTCTCTGTCCTGATGAGTTGGGCTGGGTTGCACCTTACTTTCTCAGAAAACAAAAGCAGTAAGAATGACCCCCTGGAAGTGCTGATGGCTCCTCTTCTCCTAAGGGTCCCGTGGAAGAAGAGGTGTTTGTGATAGGGCGTTGGGAGAAATATGGCAGTTTTTGTCCATCATCATGATTTCCCTGGGAGCAGGTTTCCTCAGCCCTCTCCACCCTGAGTGTCCCCTTGCTGGGCCCCCGTGCCTCATGTCACAGTGTCAGCATCTGTAGCACCAAGCCAGGTGGTGGAGCCCACTGTTCAGGAACCTTTTCCTTCTCAGCCCAGACACCACTGCTTCTATCACCCGGGTTGTCTCTGTTGGTTGCTGCCATGTCAGTTGTATTGAAACTGCAACGTGAGACACTTCCCTTGACTAACCTCTCCGTACTGAGCAGGGGAATCAGAACGGAACAGATGTTTTCAGGACTCCATAAATCCGTGAAGATACAAAACCACCCACCCAGCACTTTTTAACAATGCGCCACGCTGATGAACCAGCAGATCGGAAATACCAAAATAAATATAAAACCCCATGAGGCCTCAGAATAAATCTTAGTTTTCTCCCCCGCCCCTTTTTGTGTTCTTTAGTAACATACACCAGGCATCATTTTTTAATACTCAGTGAAGACCCACCCCTGGGAACAGAAAGTCTATAAAACTGCTGCTGCTTCCCTCCACAGTGACCCACGGATCCGCTGAAATGTGCGTGAATCACCCTCCAATTGCTTCCTGCAAAGCTCATTTCACTCTCCCCAGACTTTCTCTCCGTGCTGATACACCCAGTGTTGTCCTGTTTCCTCCCATAACTCCTTGCTGAATTCCAATGAGGTTTTCTAATTAGCCTAATTAATTTTCTGCCCAACTTAATAAGACTGTCTCTGGTTTAGAAATAATTGGACTTCCCAGCACCATTTCCCCTCCCTCTGCTTCTCAGTGGTGAGTTGTGATCCAGCCTCCTTTAATAATTCAAAATTAGCTTCTGTTTTTCAGATGATGGGTTCATGTTCAGAGAGTTATTTAGTTTTTTCATTAACACTCTGCCATTGCCCTCTCCCTCCTAAGAAGAATACCTAAAGAGCCACCGAAAATAAAACTGAAACTAGGGTCTGTCTCTTCATGAAGAGATAAATCCACTTGGGATCACGTTTTAGGTGGATTCAGGCGTCTAATCAACTTCAGGAAGGTAAATTAATGCCTTGACTAAAGTATATTCTTTCCCGCTAAGTATGATGGTGGCTAAGGAAATATACCCTAAGAAGCCCAAGTATTAACATCATGAGAATATATCCCGGCAACTTGCTTCCTATGGAAAAGCAGCCTTCTTTCTAACCTCTTACATATTTTATATGTGTAGGAATTTGTTCCTATAGGCAAATAAAATTGTTAAATACATAAGTGTGTTTTCTCCAAACAAATGAGTTGGAAATAAAGGGGGGGGGCAGGCAAGAGCTGGGGAAAGGGGGTGATGAGTGAGAAGTCGGTAAGCCAATGAAAATCTCCGTGTTCCAATGCATATTGGAATAAGATTGGCAAAGTCATGTAAATAGAATACTATCTTCTATTTGCTCTCGAGTTCTGGAATGCCAGCCACTCTTAGCCTCTGTAGTATTGGTTTTATAGCCTCAGGAATACATTACTTGGAACCATGAAAATGGAATTATTTTCTCAATTCCCTAAAAAGCCTGGAGCAATTTTTTAGAGGACTTATAAGTATGCTGATGAACAGCATGAGGTATTACAGAGCATAGTGAGGTTGTTGCTTCGAATCCTCACCTTCCTGCCAGGATGGCACAGCTGTGAACCTTCTCGTTATGGCTGCCATATTCTAACTGGAATCACAAAGGGCGGGGGGTGGGGGGGCGAGTTTTCAAAGAATGTATTCCCAATAGTAGCTCTAAGGGCACAGCCCTGCTCTTCTTGTTGGATTATCCTAGACATTTCAAAAACAAAATGCCTGGAGTTATTAAGGTTGGCTCTTATGTCAATGAAGATGGGTGAGCCACTCATGTTCCAAGTCACTTCTATTAGGACTCATCTAGGCAGGTAAATGTTTTATCCAGATAACTCCAAGTGTACAAAACTGATCAATTTGGGGATGATTATGCACTAAAAAAAGTCTCTCTCTCTCTCTCTCTCTCTCTCTCTCTCAGAACTCTGGGGGTATTGCTTCAAAAACAGTGTTTTGTAGTGAATATGACGTATGACTTACTTTTTTTTCAAATGTACATAACATTCAATTTCCCACAAAAGTCCAGAAATAATAAAGTAAGCCCACATCATCAGAGTTTGTTATAACTATCTAGTGGGGGAAAAGACAGAAGTTGGAATAAGGGATCAAAGATAATAATGAAAAGAGTGGTACCCTTTGCAGCTATGTAATTAAATAAAGCTTATTTTGGGCCACCAACTAGAACAATGTGAAGCTATAGAAAGTCATCTATATTAGACTTAAAGTGGTAGGTTTTCCTGATTGTTGCTTATGTAAGACCCTTGCTCTCAGCAGAACCCTGTGATGCCCAGGGACCAGCTGGGTTTTGGAGGTGTGACCCATTTAAACCCATAGACTACTCAGGGGAGGTCTGTTTAACATTGGAAGCTAGTAGAATCATAGCTAAACATTAAGTCCTTTGTCCAGATTTTATCCTTAGAATAGACTTTCCATATCCATGCTTTTAAAAATGGTCTCTGCATTTTATCAAGGTGGGTTTCTTTTTTTTTTTTTTTACCATGCTTTTAAAAATGGTCTTTGTATTTTATCAAGGTGGGCTTCTTTTTTTTTTTAAAGTACATTTTTATTGATTTCAGAGAGGAAGAGAGAGAGAGAAACATCAATGATGAGAGAGGATCATTGATTGGCTGCTTCCTGCACACCCCCTATTGGGGTTTGAGCCTACAACCCAGGCATGTGCCCTTGACTGGAATCAAACCAGGAACCTTCAGTCCTCAGGCAGACGCTCTATACACTGAGCCAAACCAGCCAGGGCAAGGGGGGTTTCTTTTCTCAACTTTGGTACATTTTTACTAATCTATGTTCTGATGCTCCTCCGTTGATTAAGATTCTCTGTAAGAAAATGCTATTACTCTGAATCCTGATTTTGCATGAATATCTTAGGGATAATCTTCTCCAAAGAAAACAAAACATCAAGCAGAGCAGCAATGGCCACCTGATGGTTGAACTTCCTGTCATACAGGCGGAAGTGCTGGCATTGCCCCCATCTCCCTAGAGACATTGCATTGACTGGAACCAGTGCATCCCTGAAAATGGGTCCCCAGGAAGAGAGTCAGTTCTCAAATCTTCTTCCATTCAAGTTTGCCTTAACCATGCGACTGCACAGACCATGTTGAATTAATTAAGATGGTGTGTGATAGGCAGAGATCCCTGAGGAATGATGTGTCCACGTGCATTGGTCAGGGGCCAGTCCAGCAGGCTGCATGCTTGATGGGCTCCAACAGAGGGCATTTCATAGTGGGAACTAGATATGAAGCTGCTGGATGAGTGAAAGAGGAGATGAGGAGGCAGCCTATAGATTAGCGACCAGAGGAAGTGTCAACCAGGCTCAAAGAAAGGTCAAAGAAAAGAAGGTCAAAGAAAGAAGATGTCCCCAGTGCCAAGGACTGCCAGGCTCAAAGAAAGGTCGAAGAAAAGAAGGTCAAAGAAAAGGTCAAAGAAAGAAGATGTCCCCAGTGCCAAGGACTAAGGTTAAAGAAGATATTCAACTAGAATAAGTGGCCCAAAGACAGTCTGCTCTAGCTGAAGGCATCAGCTGTCACTCTGAGTACCCAGGTGGCATCTGATGTCCCTGCTCCAAGTGGCCTTACCAGCTAAGATTTTATGGATCATAAAGTTGCCGGGTCCCCTTCTTGAACATAGCCCCGGGTTCTGCTTCACCGACCTCCCACAGCAGTCAACTGCACAGCAGATAAAGAAGCATTACCTCTTAATGGCCAGGAATTGACTGGCTATAAATTTCACCAAGTGCCCTCAGGTCTATGTGTTATTGTCAGGTAAAGTAAGTCAGGGGAGTAAGCAGTTTTCATTATTCCACTAAAACATCCTTTCCTTTGCTCTTCCTGAGAGAAAATAATTCACTATTGCAGTAATTCTTTGACATGAGAAGAGCTCCTTTTCACACCCCCACCCCAGTTTTTCCAGAGGACATCAAGACCTCTCCCTATTCCTCTTCAATGTTTTCCTCCTTCCACCTCTCAAGAAGCACTAGCAGACAATGAAAATGATATCTTAGTCCATTCCTACCACCACTGCTACGACACTACCTCCTCACTGGTGGTGGTAACCATCCCTTTTAGAACGAGGGTTGTTGCCGACAATCAACTGATCTTGCCTCCTGTCCAGGTACCACGTGTCTGTTTCTGAAAGTTGGGACACTGGCTTCTGCTGCTCTAAGTAGGGAGCAGAGAGAAAGGAAACAGAGTCTTCTGGATTGGGGATGACAAGGAACTCCTTCTATTGTCATCCCCCTTCAAATAGGCAAGGAGTTAGATGTTATTATCCCCGTTTTGAAGAAATGTTAAATAACTTGGCCAAACTCTCAAAATAAGACAGGATGCAAAGCTGGGATTAGAGTCAAGGTCTGACTCACTACAAAATCCACAATATTTCACTGTATAGCATTGATTCCAATTTTCCGTAGGAGCAGCATTATAAAATGCAGAACATGTTAATGTTAAAAAAAAATCTTTCCACATGGAGTTCAAACATTCTGATGAGAAGATGGTATGCTGGAAGAGTTGCCAGGTTTACCAAATAAAAATACAGGGCAACCAGTTAAATTTGAATTTCAGATGAACAACAAATAATTTTCTTAGCGTAAGTATGCCCCAAATATTGCATAGGGCATACTTATATTAAAATTATTTGTTGTATATTATAAATGGACATTTAGCTGGTCATCTCATATTTTTTTCTGGCACTGCTAAATGTAGTCCATCTGAATCTTAATGCCTTGAGTCGCCAGCTTCATTTTGCTGTGACAAACTAAAAATGCTGTTGAGGAAATTTTAATTTGCTCTCTCCTCTGCATCATTGATAGTATCTACTTCCTGGGGTAACTGGGGTTCCTCCTAGGTCAAGAGTGAATCCTCTATATGTGACCATTTAAATCTTATGTTCCCTTATGTGTTCAACTGCACTTTTAAGTCCAACATTATCAAGGTATTGTACATGTACATTCATTTGTATATATGTATATATACATGCAATAAAATATCCATTCAGGAATGTGTCTCATGAATTTTGATGGATATATACATCTGTGTAACTACCACCCCAGTTGAGATAGAGAACATTTTTATCATTCCAAAAAGCTACCTCATATCCTTTGCAAAAATCTGAATTCCCCTCCAGTCCCAGGCAACAGCTGCTCTGCTTTCTGTCACTGTAGATTAGTTTTGTTTTCCTAGAATTTCATATAAATGGAAACACAGACTGTACCATCTACAGTCTTCTGTATTTGTCTCCTCTTGTTCCGAATCATTATTTGAGATTCACCAATATAGTTGCATACATTAATAGTCCATTCCTACTTATTGCTGAGTCACATTCCATTACATGAATTTACCATAATTTGTGTATTCATTCATTCATTGATGGACATAGATTGTAACCTGCTCTAACATATGTGTACAAGCCTTTGTATAGACATATGACTATTTCTCTTAGATAAATGCCAAGGAGTGTAATGGCTGGGTCTTGTGGTAGGTATAAGTTTAACTTTATAAAGAACTGTTATATTCTTTTCAAAGTAGTTCTAGTATTTTTCTTTCCTAAGGGAGAGAGAGGGATAGAAACACTGATGGTGAGAGAGAATTATTAAATGGCTGCCTCCTGTATGCCCCCACTGGAGATAGAGCTCATAACCCAGATACATGCCCTGATGGGGAATCAAACCATAACCTCCTGGTTCATAGGTTGATGCTCAACCACTGAGCCATACTGGCTGGGCTGGTCAGTCTTTTAAAATATTGGTCATTATAAGTGTTGTGTAGTTCTATCTCTTAGCGGGTTTGATTTGCATTTCCTTGAGGTCAATTGAGTTTAAAATATTCAGGAAAAAAATGTTGGCTTCTTTCATTAAGCAATTTTTCAGCACCTATTTTTTTTTTCTTTTTGGCCAGGTACCATGCTACAGGTACCGAGTATAAAATGGAAAATAACAAATATGATCTCTACCAGGTACAGAGCTTGAACCAAGTATTAACCGTGCGCACACACACACGAATATAAATGGTGACAAGTATCATTAGAAATATAAATAAAGCACACTAAGAGAAAATAATAAAGGCCACCGAATTCAGACTAGGAGGTGAAAGATGAACCTTCTTAGAAGAAGAACATTTGAAACACCCTGAAGGGTGAGTAGGAATTAGGGAGGCAATGAGGAAGGGGAGGGTGGGAGTCTTACAGATAGAAGAAAAGACACGTGTGAAGATGGGATGGAGCCACATTTTTACCTCGGTACTGAAGAAGGGCCATAGAGTTGAGAATACTGAGGCTGGGGAGAAAGACACATAATGAGATGCAGAGGTGGGCAAGGCTGGAAGCATTAGAGCACTCCAGATCATGGAAAGCATTTAGGATTGAGTCTAAGTGGAATGGAAATTCACTGGTAGGTAAGTGCATGTAGGATAAGGAAGTTACAGTCCCAAAATCTCACCCAGACTCCAGTGATGAGAATGATTTGAATGAGACTGAGAGGGAAATGCCAGTCAGTGGCTACAGTTGTGGTTTAAGCAGAGGAATGAGGTGTGGCCTTAAAGGAACAAGTGGAAATGCAAGAGTTCGAGATGAATTTTGAGGTGACATCCACAGGATTTGGTGATGACTTAGGTGACAGGATTGTAGAAAAGGGAGTGTCAAGATGTTACTGGGCCTCTTCCCTGAGCAGCTAAGTTGATGGAGGTACCCAACAGAGAGTGGGGAACATGGAGGGGGAGCAGGACTAGGAGCCCTGTAATTGTCACAGCGACTTGTACAGAAGGCTTGAGTGACAACTACAGGGAAGGAGGTGATAGTCTTGTTGCCAGAGTAACATTTTTCTGGAGTGTGAAATAAAGACAGTAAAAATACACTGTATGTGGCCATGTGCATGTGGCTTAGTGTAATGTCATTGGGGTCTCCCTGTAACTAGACACTGAGGGAAACTCAGGGCCACCACATACAGAAGTGCAGATTGAGTACTGTCCAGCTTGAACAACCATGAACAACAGCCTTGGACGAAGTTGGCAATGCCTAGGCTCATGAATAAAAGAGAAAGACGTCTCTCTCAAAAAGGAATGCAATGTAGGTATTCTGAAAGACAAAGTTTGAGAAAAATGGGGACAGACATTAAGGTAATTGGCGCTTCATCTGTGTCACATGTAAACAGATTGTCACCTAAGGCCACCGGAGTCGGACCTTCAGTTACGGACAGCTTACCGGCTTTCTTTACATTGGGCAGTCACGGGGCTGCGATTCTGTGACAGAACCTGCCTAAACAAGACGACATAGAGACCACCAATGACAGCCTCTGTCTGCCCTGTAGAGCTGGCAGCAAAAAGTCAAGTGTCAAGTGGTCCTGCATGTAAAGCAATGACGATGCAGAGATGTAAGTGCTAGAACAGACGTCCCCTATAGTGTTCATTCTGTACATGTGAGCATAACCTGCACGCTTACTGCCAGACACAGGGCTGAGCAATTTGCAAGCTCTATGTCACTTCCCCTCAGAGCAGCCCTGGGAGGTGGGTAATATTGTCGATCCTTCATGATATGCTAGGAATCTGGGGCTTAAACATGTCAGTTTGCCCAAGGTCACAGTCTCAGGAAGTGGCCAAACCGGGATCCAAGCCCAGGGCCATGTGACCCGTCAGCCCATGCTCCCGATGACTTTATGGCTGTTGATGGTGAGTTTATTCAAAAACAGCTTTCATTGGGAAATGAAGTTGACTGTGTCTATTCCATCTTCTCCAGCGCCCACTCCTGCTTTGACTGTTGATCTGTTATATTGTCTAGAGCAGTGATGGCGAACCTATGACGCGTGTGTCAGAGGTGACACAAGAACTCATTTTTTGGTTGATTTTTCTTTGTTAAATGGCATTTAAATATATAAAATAAATATCAAAAATATAAGTCTTTGTTTTACTATGGTTGCAAATATCAAAAAATTTCTATATGTGACATGGCACCAGAGTTAAGTTAGGGTTTTTCAAAATGCTGACACGCTGAGCTCAAAAGGTTCACCATCACTGGCCTAGAAGGTTAGGCTTCCTGGGCAATGGCCGTGGCTCTAAGTGCTGAGGACATGCGCTGCTCTGTGTCCCTGTTTCTATGTTCAAACAATAGGATGCAGGCCACGGAGGCAGGCCCAAGAGAAGAGCAGAGCCAAGGTCCCGGATGTCAAGGACCCCACTGCTGGAGAAGCACTTCTGCATTGCACTGTGGCCCAACACAGCCCCACAGGACACCTCCCACTCATGTAGGGAGCCCATGTCACCAGGGGAGGGGGGAGAGAGAGAGAGAGAGAGAGAGAGAGAGAGAGAGGGGTAGTGGCACAGACCCCTCCCATCTGTTTTGCAGAGGAGAGTGATTCTGCAAAAGCACATTGGATTAAATAAATTAAAAGAATTGCACCCCTCTGGGAACATTCTTAAAACAGAAAGTCATTGGAACCGATGTACTATTCACTCACAGCCTCTCTCCTTATAGGAAACGAATACAATCAAAATAAAAATCACTCCTCACTCCATGTAGTAAGAGGCGATAAATGGGCACAGGGAGAGAGGCGGGAGGGGGAGCAGGTCACAGAAGCCAGAGTGTTTACAAAGTCATTAAAGGAGAATGAATAGATCTAGCCTGGTCCCCAAACAGAAAGAGATGTGAATTTTCACATATAAATAGGAAACGTTTAGAGTGTTATTAATTCAAGACAGAGAGCCTAATGCCTCTTCATGGGAGCTGCCTGGGCGTCTGGATAGCTGCAGTGACCCCTGCTGGCAAGAATCATCCTCTGCTGCTCTAGTCTATTTTCAGAACTGTCCCTGCTACTGGGGACCACGGGGAAGCCTGCACACCTGACCAGGAATCCTTTCACCGGGGTGTTGCCTAGAATCTACTAGAGTGCCTGGCACATTAAAAACCCTTAGCAGAGACAGCTGAGTGGCTACATGACCAAACACATATTCTCCTATAGGATTGAACCATGATTGAACCCAGGGCACCATGATTTCGTATCCACAGTAGCATTGGAACTTTTTGAACCCAATCAATGGATTCTGCTAAGAAAGATGTACCAGGTCAGACTACAGTCACCATGAGAGCTGACAGAGGCAAACACAGTAGGGCGCCCACCATCGGTCACAGTGACACAGTGGTGATGCCTTGGCCGTGTCCTTGCGGGGGTGTGGGGGTGGAGGGCTTGCCAGATGAAGAAACAGGGGAGGGACCTTATGCAAAGGGAAGGGAATGCCAAAGGCAAAGACAAGAGCGTTTCATGGGCTTTCAGGAAAATGACTTGGTGTTACTAGAAGTTGGAATGAGAGGTAGGTCTGGAGGTAGGTTGGTGGTTGAAGGGTTCTATGACAAAGAGCCTCTTTATCCTGAAGAAGCTTGAGATGTTCCGCAGCCTGTGGGCACCCACTGGGGGCTTTACATTTAGGAGTGATATGGTTTATTTTGCATGTTAAATCCATAGCTCTGGCAAGATAGTGGAAGATAATTTTGGGGTGGGGGTGGAGGGAGGGAAGACTGGAGTTGGAGAGCCCAGGAAGAAAGCAATTGCCTTTAGTGGAAACACCAGAGGGGCTTTGCTGGGATATCAGTAGCAAGATTGGTGCGAGAAAGGGGAAGGAGGTATAAGCAAGGGCTCAGCCAGGCCTGTCTCTCCCAGGGAAGTGGAGGCCAGGCCGTAGTCCAGTCCCTGGCACCCATGTAAGTGTCAGCAACGGGAACGCAGGGGGAGGGGAAGGTCTGCAGGGAAATCTCAGAGGAGATGCCGAGGTTGGGCGCCTGTAAGTTATGCAGCCGGCGTCTTGATGCGGGAGTTCCGAGCTCATAGGAGTTTTGACTGCATTAATAGTTTGGGGAGCTGTTAGTTTATAGATTGCAGTGAGAAAAAGTCCATTTTCCATCTGTGCCTTAGTTTCCCTCTGGCATATTTATATCAAAAAGTAAACTGCTCCTCGAGGATGCAGTGGCTTCCAGGAAATGTTTCTAACAATCGTCGCATATTTGTACAGCGTTTTACAATGAAATAGGCATCTCATTTTTTCCCCCTCACCCACAAGTGTACAGGTTGGATAATTTTACCCAAATTTCACGGGTAACAAAACTGAGCTTCTAAGATGAAGTGACTTGGCTACAGCGACTAGAGAGTGTCAGTGAGTGGTCGAATCAGAACTTAAGATCTCAGTCCTCTGAATCCTCTCTGGACATATTGTTGAGTCGTCACAGTGATTTGTTGATATCATTGTCATTGTTTTTCTGAAGGGACACTAACCTCATGAAAGAGGATACTGACATTTTATGTTCTCAGTGTGTGAAGCAGGGGGAAAAGCAATGAGCCTTTGTCTGTAACACTCTGAGCTCCATTGAAGACAAAGGTGATTACACGCCCAGGCTTATTAATGTCTCTGCATATGCACAGTTCTGTCCATCCGAGCAAAACCCACAACTGCAAACTGTCCAGCAGGAGACAGACAGCACGCTCAGTGCTCCTCTTGATCTGGGAAATTACACCGTGAGGATCAAGGAAGGCAAAGGAGGAGGCTGGCGCCAGAGGAAGAAACGCACTCATGGGCATCGTCTTCTTGCTCTCCGCAGCCCCCTCCCCCTCCCTGTAAAACTGTCACCACGCCGACGGGCTCCATCACAGCCCACATACAAGTCAACCACGACCTCCCCAGTGGGCAATGTTTCACTTGTCCCCATCCTGTCCAAGGAGCTCTGTGAAAGATGTCCGTCCCCAATGGTTGCCACAGAGAAATAAATTAAATCTCGCCAACCCTGAAAGTCACCTTCTGAGGGAAGTTTTTTTGGATTCTCCACTGTCTCTACTTACCTGGGCCTTCCGATTACCCATAGGAGCAGGAGAGTATGAAGACTCCCAAAGAGAGGGCAGCGGAAATGTTGGCTGATGGGTAAGCACAGAACATGGCAGAGGGGCCCATCCCTCCCAGCTCCCCGCAGTGCTCTGTCCTCTGCACCCCGCAGCCCAGGGGTTAGGGGCCCAGCAGAGAGGGGCACAGATCAGAGAATGAACACACTCCTTTGAAATGCTTCCTTTGGTGAAATTCAACAAGGACAGAACGTAGGGCTTCTTCTGCTCACTGGGGGAGTTTACTTCAGTGCGGCCGCTATACTCCTTCTCTGTAGGGACTAGAGGTCTTCTAAGCGGGAACCTTAGGATGGAGCCATGGCGCCCAAGGCATGATTAAGCCGGGCGAAGGCTCTGGTCGTAGCAGACATACTGCTTCTCAGCCACCAACTGTATTTTCCTAGAGCTTTCAAATTTCCAACACCTTCACAGTCATTCCATCATGTTTGGCCTTATCCTGTAAGGCAGTTGTAGCTTGAATAACTCTCCCGATTTGAAAGAGCGGGAGTCTGAGGGGTCAAGCCCTTAACTGACCTGGCCCAGGCTCCCTCAACCCCCAACCCTCCCCTCACCCCAACGCCTCCTAGTCCCCAGAACTGATGGTCTGTTCCCTTTAGGAATCCTTTAAATCCTACAGGGACAGCTCCAGGAAATACAGCTGCTATGACACAAGTGATGATCATTGTCACCCAAGGCTGTAACTCCACAAAGTGGCTTCTGGCAGCACCATCAACTGGAGAGTAAGTGGGCACCACCCCGTGGCAGTGCCCGGGGCTGTGCGCCAGGGACTGTCTAGAGAGGAGCGTCCCTTTATGAATAGAGGGCGTGGCTTCAGCTGAGTCATCACTGGGCATATTGTCAAGTCTTTGTTACAGTAATTTGTTGGTATAATTTCCCAGATCAAGATGGGCACTGAGCGTGCTGTCTCCTCCTGGAGAGTGTGCAGCTGTGGGTTGTGCTCGTATGAAAAGATCTGTGTGTCTGCAGAGACATTGATACGCGGGGTCAGTAGGCAACCTGTGTGCATCCACCCAGAAGATAAGCACACGTGCAGCCCGTAGCCCAGGCGGTCTGATGTGTGAGTTTCCAGCAATCCGGGCATGACGTCAGTGCTGGGGGTGACGCACCACCCTACAATGACGTCAGAGGAACAAAGGATAGCCGGGTCTGAGTGTCTCGGGCTAACCAGTTTCATATTCAATTCCTGTGTCCAGAAGAAGTTGGGCTTAAGGGCAAATCTGTTATGTTTATCTACCCAATTGTGTCAGAGTCCAGAAAACAACCCAGTTAGAGAAGTCTTGGTTTTTAGCATTATCGGATTCCTTAATAGACTTCTGGATGCCTCTTACCTTCTCCACAGGTTGTCTGCAGGCTGCTTGGAGGGGAAATTGCCAGCGATGTTTGACATCGGGAGCTAAGTTTCCCCCAGGACAGCTTAGTTTGCTTCTAATGGTAGTCAGTTCTTTCATGTTTTTATTGAGTAGGAAGAAGGGGTTGATTTGCATGTTCTGTATTACAAACATCATCTCTATACGGATTTAGATGGGGAAAAAAACCCACCTTTTTTGGTAAATTTGCTAAAATATTATAAACTCATAAGAATAAAGTCAATTATTCAGTCCCTTTAGGTTCCGGATTGCAGTTTTATTGGTATGGAATTTAATAATACTTAGCGCTTCACATACCTAAAGTAGTTTACAAACATTAACAAATCAATCCTCTCAGTGGCTCCTTACAGTTAAGAAATAATTAAATTACTTCTGATTCACAGAAGGGGGACATCAGGGAAGGTGACGGAATTTGCTTCAAGTGACAGAAACGTCAGTAGCTTCAAAGTAGGAAGCACAATAGGACCTGCTTCTGAGATACGGGCTAATTTCAGAATGTTAAGAGTTTCTAAGTGTAAAAAAACATGCAGTTTCCAATCTAAGAACCAATCAGATGCTGGCAGATTATTAGAGACAGAATATGCCATGAGGGAAGTAGGAATGACCACAAGGTCCATTTGGTCTGAGTGCAGGAATGACCAATCCAGACGGTAGAACACTCTCAGTATTGGGGCATCGTCCTGGATACAAAAGCTCTGCCCCAAGCACGTCAAACTCAAAGGCTAACAGGGGCCTAATAAATGAGGCATGTGGCCCTCGGGCCGCGAGTTTGACATGTTTATTCTACACAAAGCCCTACTTTATCTGGACCATGAAGAGGGATGTACACATTCTCAGAAAAATAAGAACATCTGCTTCTACTATGTCCTATGACTTCCCGGTCTTTTTGCCTGTTCTCCTTGAAATGTAGAGGGAAAGTTCTCGAAGGTGCAGTGGGTTGCAAATAAAATATATTTGAAGACTGGGGTAAGTCATCAATCTGATATACCTTCATTCTGATGGAACACTTAGTAGGGACTCTACATATGGCAATTCAATGTAACTGTTCCATGATCCTTAATTAATTTAAAACCTACATAGCAAATTACCCCTCTGAGGAAGAGCCCATGAAGGGTTAGCATTGTATCTTGTTTGGTTTTACCTTGTTTTGCCACATCTCATTTCTGGAAAACAACATCTTTATTTTTTAAGAAAATTTTTGTAAATGGAAAAACATCATAATATGGCCTTTACATTTTATTTTCTTCTTCCATTTTATCTCTATCAAAACTAGTTCTTCAATAACCACCAGACACCAGAATGGATATATCCTAACCAAGAGTTATTATTTTTAGAATTTAAAAAAAGCAAAAACACCTTGTTAATAATAACCAGTGAAACACACAATTAGGAAAGGCTTATCGATAAAGAAATAAAGAAACAACTCGTTAAGTGGAAAACATAGGGCCACGCCTGGGAGATTACCACCAAGTCTCAGCTAGAAAAAATTTAGTTGAAACCACTGAACACTTTATAAGAGGAGGAAAAGGAGACAAAGATATGTTCTCTGAACTCCCTTCTTGCAATAATTGAACTGAACCATCAAGCAAAGCTAAAGCCCTCAGAGGGTGTCTTGTAAATGCACTGACATTGAAAAAGTGAACTTGAGTCTATCAGCCTGTGTCGTCCCTCAGAGATGCCTGTTGGCACGCCTCCCCAGGATCCAGGCGGCACGTAGGCATGCGGTTCATACAGATTTCATGTGCATGCTTGCTGAATTGTTGCCATGAAAAACAAACTATTATTTCATTTCTCTGTCCTCACCCGTCACCTAGATTCTATGCTACTTGAATACATGGTTCTTTCTTTCTATTTCTCCCAAAGCAATCAATTCTACTTCCATTGTTTTCTAGTGGACCAGTCTGTTTACCACGAGCTCCCCTGCTTTAAATGGAAATAAATTAAATGAAAGTAAATAATGTATGCTCCCCCTCGCACATATTTTACCCCGAGCTCACAACATGGTTAAATTGATTTAAGTGCCATTTTATCAAATATTGGAAACAGCTTGGCTAAAATCACAATTTCTATGTAATTCACATAGGTTATTTCTCTAGCTCCAGAGAAAAACTATACCATAATTTAGATTACAGATACCCAAAGATACTCATGCGCTCTTTGGTTGTTTTAGTGTTTTGTTTCAAAAGAAAAAAAAATCATTTACATAGTGTTTCTCTCGATATAAATAGTTGAACTGAATGATCACAAAATGAATAAATCTAAAAACAACCAAGCAAGTGGTAGCTTATAGAATGAGGTAGCATGCTATTATTCAGAAATGTTTTCTCAAGGTCACAAAATTTCTCTCAGAATTTACATATGTTGAGTGTCTTTATTAAATTTACTAGAGGCCTGATGCACGAAAATTCGTGCAAGAGTAGGCCTTCCTTCCCCCGGCTGCTGGCACCGGCTTCCCTCTGGCACCTGGGACCTGGGCTTCCATCCTCCAGCCACCTTCAGGCACCCAGGACCCGGGCTGGCTTCCCTCCACCCCAGCTTGGTCAGGAAGGATGTCCGGAATGACGTCCGGAAGACATCCGGTCTAATTAGCATATTACCCTTGTATTATTATAGCTAAGATTAGTTGACTCTAATTTCTAATTTTGTTTTGCTACATTTAATCCACAAGTTAGGCAATCTGGGCCATCATTCACTTCTCCACGCTCTCTGCTTCCTCTTTGAGTTCCTTCCTTAGTCTTGCCTTTCCACTATTGTCTATTTGTAATTCCACGTATTATTATAGCTAAGATTAGTTGACTCTAAATTCTAATTTTGTTTTGCTACATTTAACCCACAAGTTAGGCAATCTGGGCCATCATTTACTTCTCCATGCTCTCCGCTTTCTCTTTGAGTTCCTAAGTCTTGCCTTTCCACTATTGTCTATTTGTAATTCCACTTGCCAACAAGTTGTTCACAATACTGAAATATTAAGTTAGCTTAAATATCTGTTTGCTTTATAATTATGTTTTCATCACAAAGTCTGTGATCACCTCCGTGAATGAAGAAGGCAGGTCAGTATTCAGGAGCAAAATCCCAGTTTCTAAAGATGGAGCCTATTTGTGTGGCTCTGGTATATTTGAAATTAGGGATTCGCATCACTGTGAAATGCACTACCTTCTCAGAGCTCACACATTCATCCTCTGCAGTGATGGAGAGCCCACACCCACAGGTGAGCGCACCCTTGCCATCAGTCACCTGTGTGCTTCCCACCCAGGCCCAGCCCTCCCTGGGCTAGGCCGTCTCCCCTGGATGGGGGTCCTCTAGCAGTGCTCACCCAGTTCCCTGCAAACATCCCGTGTCTTAAAGGTCATGGAAATGATCAAAGACGACGAAACATCCATTATGACGATTATATTCCAGCAGAGCCTGGCCTGCCCTCAGTTCCAGCTGCCACAGTCAGGGTCAATCAACTATTATTCTAGCCGCTTTTCACAGCCCACTGACTTGAAATTGACTGCCTGCAGCTCTGTTTTAGTGTAGGAGGGAGAGAGAGAGAAAGAGAGGAAGAGAGAGAGAGAGAGAGAGAGAGAGAGAGGGGGGTGTAAAAGAGAGAGAGCGGTAAGAGAGAGAGAGAGAGGTAAAAGAGAGAGAGCGTTAAGAGAGAGAGAGGTAAGAGAGAGAGAGAGAAAGAGAGAGAGGATATAAATCATGAAAGGAAATTCTAGAATCAAAAGTGTTTTTCAGAAAATGAAAAATTTCTAGGGATTTTAATATAAGCCGTTTAAAAACAAACATACAGGTGGCTTCATTAGCACCCAAGTCTAGTCTACGGAGTAGGTAAGAACTATCTTTTTTGTGGGTAATAAGTGACCATCATAAAATAATGAAACTGTTAACAATAGCCACTGATTAGTGAAAAGGGAGATGCCTGCTGAGTATTCATTACGTCAGGTACTGTGGGCCTCGTGTCATTTGATCCTCAGGACATCCCTGAGACGGGCAATACGTCTTCCTCCTTTCCCACATGTGGAAACTGAGGTGTCCCGAGGTGAGCAACTTTCCTGGAGACCCAGAGACAGACACGGGGGCTGAGGTTTGCACAGCCACACGGCACAGCCCCGTGAGGGGTCGGGGTGGTATCCTGCTGCTATAACGGAGAAGCTGAGGGTGAGTGACAAAGGTAACTACTCAGCACTCTGCTGAGTCACGCATCAAAGCGAGGCTTCAAACACATACTTGACTCCCAAACCATGTCTCTTTTCCCATGAAACCACAGGTCAGATAATCAATCCCACTCCTGGGTCTCAGAGGCTATGCATGGAGGCTCCTACTCATTATTAGTGTTTCCTTTTCATCTGAGCCCCTCACACATGGTTCTTGCAGGGTCTTTGCTTCAGCCAGATGTTCTGCATCTGTCTCTATTTGAAGGGTGGAGAGAAATGAGAACCCCAGGCAGCCTTTGGCACCTGGAGTTCCCCACCCGGGGCTGGTTGTAACACAGTAACATTCCTCCTCTCCCGCTGGCGAACCTCTGCTCTAACCAGGACCGGAGTCTTCCTGGGACCCCTGCCTCTCATCTCTGTCCTGGAAGCCAATGACAGCTTGCCCTGTGGCTTGGCAGGCGTCAGCATCTGGCGCTGAGCTGTTCTGATTTTCAAAGGCCTCCGTAGGCGTCACCAAGGACAGGATAACAGGCAAAGGAAAGCAAACTGAGGCCCGTGTGTGTGATGAGAGGTTTGTCATAGGCCATCCAGCAGCTCAGACACAGCAACCATTTGCTTTCCTTGTTGAAAGAGCATTGATGTAGGGGAGGTATTATTATCCCCACTTTTCAGATTTGGGGAAAATGACGTTCCAAGAGGTCAAATAGCTCATCCATAGTAATACGTTTTGGATTTGAACCTCAAAATGCTTGATTCCCAAACACACCTTTTGTTTTTATCCTTTGTAACAAAGCGAACTTTTTTTTTTTAACTTCTCAAAAGCAGTCAAGACCCTATGAATATTGGTCCATTGAAAAAGAATTATGGGGATGGGGTGTGAGAGAGAACTTTTACTCCTCTGAGACACTGAAGATCAACCATCTCTGAACTGCTGGGAGCCCCGTGGGGAGAGAGCCGAACCTCAATGGGCAGATGCAGCAACGAGATCAATGGCCCGTGGGCCAGTGGGGGCAGCAGGGGTCTGGCCCACATCCCTGGGCACCCAGTTCAGTCAGAAAGAACACGGATCGCATTCTTTAGCTTTGGCTCCTTTGACGGGAGTGTCCACACCTCCCGGGCTGACTCTAACCTGTGGAGTGTGCGTGTGCACACTCCTCTCTCCACACCCAAAGCACTGCACCCAACACGTGAAATGATGCTGGTCACGATTGTGAACAAAGAGTGCGCACTCACCTTGTAGGTGTCAGAATCAGATAAGCTTCTTTGGAGAATAATACATGGCTTATTGGCAGAGCAGATGGCCCCCGTAGGGCCACAGGTGCTGGTGAGTAATTATACCAGCAAACGCTGGAGAACTAGCTCTGGGAGCTGGGGTATGAGGTTAGGCCAGTGGTTGGCAAACTGCGGCTCGCGAGCCACATGCGGCTCTTTGGCCCCCTGAGCGTGGCTCTTCCACAAAATACTGACTTCTGCGCATGGGCCACAAAGTTTCAATTGCACTGTACGTGCGTGCCCGCATGTGGTATTTTGTGGAAGAGCCACACTCAAGGGGCCAAAGAGCCGCATGTGGCTCGCGAGCCGCAGTTTGCCGACCACTGGTTAGGCCATGTTTTATCTGGACATACTCTAGAACGCGCAATATTGAATCCAGCATAAAAGTCACTTCCCTTTCGCTACATGGAAAATTTCTCATTGGTTCTGCCCTATTTCACAAGTTCTTAGCTTGATGCCAGTAGTGACCATTTTTAGCAGGTGCCCCCAGACTTCTGTGCGGTGGGAGGGTGAGGGGAATGTGCAGAGGCCGTGGGGCATGGGTCAGACCCTCCTGTGCTCACATGTCAGAGCCGGAGACTGGCAGTTTGCAGACAAGGGGATGGGAGTCCCGCCCATCGCCACTGCCATTCACCCCACCCCGGGGCCCACCTGCATTTGTCTGGGTTGCACATGTCCATCCAGAAACGCAAGCTGAGGAGAGACCCAGGAATGATGGCCAGCGCAGCCCATCCATCGCTCTCCCCTGCTCAGCCGCTAATGAAAGCCGCTGCTGCTGGCCAGCCGGGCAGCCTCGGGGACAGCAGAGAGGGAAAAAGCCGGTGGAAACGGAGGAGTCAGCTTGATCTACAGTGTAATTACAGCCGTGCTGCGAGACAACACAAATTGGGCCCCTGTGCAGCCGTATTTCTCTTTGTCCAGAAATTAATTTTCATATCAGAAGAGAAGCCATTTAACTTCTGAAACCGAGTTGGACAAGGCAGAGAAAACGCCGAGGATGGCACCCCGGGGCCTGGGGTGGCATTAATATTTCTGACTGAGTTTGAGGGGAATGGGGACTCCCCCACCTCCCCGCCTCACTCCAGGCAAAATCAAGGATTGGATTCCGAGGGGAAGATACTGGTGGGAGCAGGGGCAGGGGAGGCAGAGGGGGCGCATAAAGAAGAAAAAAAAGAGGGAAGGGAGCCGTGAGCACAGAAATCACACAACCAGACCTATCCATCTTCCCGGGATCAGGAGGGGAGAAGCGAAATGAAGTCGGATGCCTTTTTTTCCCAGAGCTCTGGAGGGCAAATAAAATAACAAATAAGGAAATGCTGAAAAATCAACACAGTTTACGCCGGATAAAAATAGAGGCGCGGGGAAACAAATAGCATGACTGGTTTCTCCTCTCCTGAGAAGTGGGGCGGAACAAATGGGCTGGCCGAGCTTCAGGACCAAGGTTCCTGTGATCTCTGAGGTTGTGGTCCTGTGGTGGGAAGGGGGCGGGTCCCCTCCTGCTCCAGCAGCTCTGCCCCTCCCCTTCCCACTCCCCTAGAGCCCACCCCCTGCCTCTTTCCTTCCTTTGTCCCTATTGCATCAAATGGCTGGTGCTCTTCTCATCTGATAAGTGGCCTCCTGGTGGGGCTGACTGAGCAATGCAGGTACATGGGAACCAGGGAGTGCTGCTCCCTTCCCCTCCCTGACACCATGGGTCGGACACCTGCCGCTCAAAAGCAGCACCTTCCTAGATAAACCACAGCGCTGTGCCCATGGGAAAGAGGAGGTAAGAGCTCAGGCTCCCTGAGGACGGTCACCATGATCAGCTCCTTGTAGTGACACTGCTCCCGGCATAGGGACCTCAATTAGCATGGCTCCTTGTAAAAGTACACGCCTAATTCGTGAGACTGTGATGGATCAACACTGGATTCTTAACCAAGAGGGACACACCTCCTGCCAGGATAGAGGCAGGGGGACAGCTCTCCCCTCGTCCATCCTTCTCTTCCCTCTCCACTCCTCTTCTCTAGGCCACCCTAAGAGAAGTCAGGGGGGCGCTATTTGAACAAAATTGAGCTACACTCATCATCTGCCTCTTTTTCGCTCCGTGATGGTGTCCTCGGCTCCCTTGCCAGGACTGAGAGGCTTTGGCAGATCCGGACTGTATCTCAGGAGCTGACACACACCGTCTCGGGGCCTGATCGAGTGTCCAATGAGATGGAACAGAAAGCGAAATGCATTGGAGGAGGCGGCGGACACTGGGCTGATGGATATGAGGAGGAGAGAGGGAGAGGTGGTGGGCAGCCTCCTGCCCCTTCCGACTGGGGCTTGGCACCATGCAGGTAAAGCCAGGCAGACAAGGCCAATCTCAGTCCTTTAATAGACTATCTGCTCAGTACCTTTAGCCTGTGAGTGGGAGAATAGACTGTCAGACAGGTAGATGACAAGTAAAGGTGTATGTGTCTATACAGAGCTCATATGTGGAATCTAATGAACACAATGAACTAATGAACAAAATAGATCCAGAGACATGGAAGCATGGAACAGACTGTAGAATCTCAGGGAGGAGGGAGGCCATGGGAAGAGATGAACCGAAGAACGTATTGGCATACATGCATAACCCATGGACACAGACAATAGTGCTGGGAAGGCCTGGGTCAGAAGTGGGGGAGGGGGTCAACAGAGATAAAAAGGGGACATCTGTAATACTTTCAACAATAAAGATAAATTAAAAAAGGAACAGGTCTCACTATCTTATGGCATTTGGGATACAAAGTCGCTTTGGTGACATGAAAACCACATTGGACTCTAGAACTGGCATCACAGGGTTCTCTCGCTCAGCGTCCATCGGGCATGTCAACTTAGATAAGCCACCTTTCCCAGATCTTCGTTTCTATCTTTGAAGTAACGGAAATTACATCAGAGTTGGAAGGACAGCTTACCCAATACCCTTATTTAGTTACTTTACATGAGGAAACTGAGACAAGGAGAGGAGCAATGTATGGAGGGTCACACTGCTTTGACCATTTACCCAGAAGTGGCTCAAGAACACACAGAATATTTATCTCAGGAGGGAAGCCCTAAGGAGTGGCCATGGCCTCTGACTCCCACTCCAGTGCTCTGTCCCCTGCAGACATGCATGCCCAACGACCTTGGCCTCAGACACAAGACTAACAGAAAGAGCGACTGAGTCACGGGTCAGGACAGCCCCCGAGGAACCCGCTCAGCACCGTGTGAACACAGGTGGCGAGTCGGTGTCTAGTAAAGGTAAAGCTCAGTGACACATTCTCCCATCAGAGTCAGACGTCTGTCTACCAAGGCGTCCAGGAAACAAAACTTGCCTGTTCTAGCTGTTTCCTTTCTTCACCTGGTTTGGTTTCAGACAGTAAAATTCCACCCCATCTGATTTTATAATGCCTATACCAGGGGTGGGCAACCTTTTAGTGAGTGCGTGCCAAAACCAGCAAAATCTCTGACTCAAAATTCTTCTGCGTGCCAACCCTAATTTTTTGAGAACATGTTACACCTAATTGATATCTCTTAAGGTGTAGGTATGTGAAGAACCTTGAAGAAATAATAAAATTCATTCGAGCGACAAAAACACAGTATATGATGATGAAAAATACATTTATTTTTTAATGTATACATGTACACTGATAGTCCGACAGAAAACTTTATGACTCCGTTTGATATTATCAGTGGGACTTTTGCTGCTGCATCACTGATGACAGAGATTTTACATCAGGTTTATATTTCGTGACCTTCAGAGATATGCACGAGCTACTACTTTCATCCGTCAGGCTACTCCTATTACGAGACTTAACAAAATTCATCACTGAGAACAAAGATTCACAAGCGTATGTGGATGAAACCAAAACACTGGTCTGATCTAGGAAGGCAGGGAGAGTTAAGGCAGAGGCATAGAAATTGCTCTTCCCCTCTCTCGTCAATCCATGTCTATGGTCTTTAAGATAACTTGTTATGTAAAATTATTTATTTATCTAAGATGCACCTACACTGAATTTATCTGAAAAATAAAAAAGTCGATATTAAGAAAAAAATTGTAAATGGAAGATTATAAGAGAGGGTTTCGCGTGCCAGCAAAAGTTACTGGCATGCCATGTTTGGCACGCGTGCCAGGGGTTGCCCACCCCTGGACTATACGCTTCATCAGAATGACTGCCACGTGACTACTGTATGTGTTTTGCTTAGAAACAACCATTTAACTTGGCTTTTCTCCTGAGTTGTACGTCTGACCAATATACCCATTTTTCAGATGGAGAAACTGAAGGTCAAAGCCTACAAGGGTGCATAGGACATGGGGGAAGTGAAGTCCCTGTTAAGGTCCAGGAAGCCTCAACAGAACCCAGGGGGGGCGGTGGAGAAGGCCTAGGAGCTTTGTCAGCGTCCAGCCAGAGGCGAAGAGTCCGCAGTGTGACACTTGTAATGAAAGAGTTTTCTTTTCTCTTCATCTTTTGCCTCCTGGCAGCATATTTTTGTCAGGATCAGCTAAATAGGTGTTACACAATCTAGCACCTCTTGAGACCTGAGTGGCAGAAGGCCACAGAGCATGAAGGAGGGAATTTTCGGGTTCTCGGGGAAGGATGGTGTCATATTCCCCTTGTTGATCTTATTAGCGCCAGTCGCCGTGAAGTTAGCCCCTTGGTTATGTTTTCTTAGTTTTTCAATATTTGTCATCCCGTTTCTATTGTTCTTGGGGTTATTTTAATTATTCTTCATTCTTATGAGTGGATTTTAATTTTCTGAGCACCCCCTGGGTGATGGTGAAGACATAATAAAAAGAGGTCTAATAATCATGTGAACCCTGTGCTGCTGGTCATCCTGGTATTATTTAGATTATTAATAATGATGCTAATCGTGGCCATAATAAGAGAAGTTTCTGTCTAGAAGTTCAGAGCATTTTAGAGAAATAGGAACGTGTGCACTCACACATCTTGGGGGAGGCAACGGGGAGGAGGCTGGGTATGAATAATGTACCCCCCCTAAGGTAAGAGAAAACAGCAAAACATAAGCACAGGAAATAGTTGGCAGTCGCCAAAATAAACAGCACCGTTGGGGATCTGGGTATAATCTTGACTCTCTGTCCTACACATGAGGAGGCTCAGGCCTTTAGGGCGGGGCCAGAGCGCATTCACCACCAAACACAGGTTTGGTCCATAGTGTATGCTGAGAGGATGAGAGGATGGGAGGCAGGGAGGATTCGCTAAAATAAAAACATGTAAGTCAGGAAGGAGCAAGGGATGTACTGGGTTCTTAGGGGAACCTTATCAAATATGCCAATTGGATCCCAAAGAGAAGGGCTGCTCGGCCTCCAAACCAGGTCATTCCCAGAGTGGCCATTAAGAGGACCAGGCTTAATCCACCCAGGAAGTCAGCTTTTGAGCTGGTGGAGGAGGTGGCAGCACTATGGATGGAAAGTCATTGGGTAATAGGTTTATCACCATCTTCTCTCCTCCCTCCCTGCACTGCCCAGGGGTCCCTTAGCTGTCACAGGTGTCTATGCCCAGCAGGAGTCTGCCATAGTGGCTATTGTAAACATACTTTCAGGTTGTCAGAAAGTTATCCAAAAATCTATCTGTGGATGTGACAAAAATTCAGAACAATAATGTTCTTTATAATACTACTCATCATATCAGAGAACTGCAAATTATCTTAAAAATCAATACTATGGAGATGTTACATAAATTATGGCATACCCATATGATATATTGTTGTGCAGTTATTAAAATAATTTTAGTGGCTTAGGGACATAGGATGATGTTAAATGGGAACAGAACCAGGGAAGAAAAGTCGAGGGCAAAGTCCTTGCTGGTGGAGCAATGAATGGGGAGGTTGGACTAGTAGAGTAAAACACACCTTGAAGGCCAAGCTAATAGGATTTGGGTTGAACTCATGGAGATGGGGGAAATAGCAAAAATTCTGTATAAGAGAGTAGCATAGCTGTCAGCTGACATGAAAATGATTTTTTTCATTAAAATAAGCCTTTACTATTCGGTTAATAATTTTATTCATCATGCTAATGTTATAAATTAATAAGTGATTATCACTGTAATCATACTAATGTAAAACATTATTTTATACCAACAGAATCAATCATAAAAGAAGCGGAGATGCCTCATTGGGAATAAGTGACTACAGCACGCGAGACTTTAACTTTCTCAAGCATATATTATTTTGCAATATGGATGACTATTACTAACCGATTTGATCCTTCTCAGAGGGAGCCTCTCTTTAATAAAAATGAAAATGATAGCTAATGCTTGTTTTTCTCCCACTCTGCTTTCTATATGACCAATCAGTGTTTTAATGTTTATGCATTTTTTAAATTTAGATGTGATTCATTATGAAACTGCTTTAAATATTGGTACATCTGGCCCTAGCCGGTTTGGCTCAGTGGATAGAGCGTTGGCCTGTGAACTGAAAGGTCCCAGGTTCGATTCTGGTCAAGGGCACATGCCCAGGTTGTGGGCTCGGTCCCCAGTGGGGAACTTGCAGGAGGCAGCCAATCCATGATTCTCTCTCACCATGGATGTTAAAACACATTTTAAAAAATATTGGTACATCTGTATACATGACAGTATAGTCATTTTTTTATACATGAGTATAAAGAAAATAATATTTTAAAAGTAAAATACATGCGCATACACATATGGAAAAATATGTGTCCTCTATAGACCCTGACCTTGTATCCTGACCAAAATAATAAAAGTCTGCACAAACAGGTGTTGCTAAGAACTATTCGGTGCCATTGAAGGCTATATCAAACTAGCAATGCCAAGATGATGGACTAGCATGGAACCAGGCTTGAGATAATGAGACAGTGTGAACAAAAAGACCCATGAAGATAAAAACTGGGGCAGGGGAGCATTTTATCAAAATCACAATGAATAGAGTGCCTTAAAATTCTCCTACTGAAATCTCACACTGAGAAAGTATTTAGGGAAAACAACTCGGATGACCTCAGGAAAGATGAAAGGGACGGGGCGGTGGAGGACGGGAGGCAGGACCACAGAGATAGGTGAGGCCCAAATGAACCAATAGCAGCAGGAAGAGACAGAAGGGGGTGGGTCCTAGAGATTTTCTGTGAAACAATGAACAGGAGAAGAGGCCAGTGAGACACAGAGAGTAGGAATGGGGAGAGAAGTGATATTGACCAAGACGCCGAAGGTTGGAGCTTGGACACTTGGATGAATAAATAACAAACTGGATTAATACATAACAGAATGCAAGATGAGTCTTGCACTTTCTGCTGTACTGAGAACTTGCTACAGCTGATCTCATTGATCCCCCTGAGAGGCCTCTGAAACAAGTCCTTTAATTATCTTCACTTTGCAGACAAATAAATGGGGACCCGGAGAGTTTATATAAAATATGCCCAGGACCGCCCAATTAAGAAGTGGCAGGAGTAGTTGGATTTGAAAGTGCGTGCCTCTTCCTAACTGTTATGCTCCACCACACACAGTAGGATATCACATCATGAAGCATATGTACAGATAGAGGCACTGGGGGAGGGGAGGTCTGCAGAGAAAGCAGCGCCAGGGCACAGACAGACACCAACTGCCCGCATAGCCAGCCCAAGACACATTTTCCGAAGAGGGATTTTCATCTCTGAGACTGGGGAGCAGGCCCGCGCTGTTGTCAATGCGTTCTGGTGAGCGCGCTCATAGGGTCCAGCCAGCCAGCGGCCTGCCTGTTGGTACATTTCTTTGAGGAAGCTTTGCAGCCAACACTCAGGGCCAATTCTGTTCTGATTGCTTCCACTAAATCAGGAAGAAAATTGAAAAGATTGACACACGCATGCACAAGCCTGGGTGGAAGTCTGCGGAGGTGATGATTGGCGTCCCCACCCATGACCTTTATTTTCCATTAATGGACCGGGGTGAGTGGCAGTTGTGTTTGAAGCGGCATAAAATGAACTGAAATAAGAGGAATAAACAGGAACAGTTAAGGGCCATTTCGCGAGGAGTCTGGAGTTGATTAAATAACATTGTACACGGGGAGACGCTGTGATCTCAGACACAGATGGAAGATCAGCATTAAAACTAAGCACTGACCCACCCAAACAAAGTGATTTTAAGCAACAGGAAGATGGGAGCTGATCTACATGCCTTTGATCTCAAGGAACTGGGTGAACATAAAGTAGCCAAAGACCCACAATGCTTGTGGTTTTCCTTGGAGTCCTCGGAGTGGAGCAAAATTGGGGTCTAGAGATCGGATGTGAAGAACGAGCAAAAGGAGAGCACATCCTGGGGAATGGGGTTGGGGGACATGCAAGACTTTACGTAGAACCCACCGTTGTGTTCATGAAATTCTATATTTTAAATCTGTTACCTCTGTCATTGGTTTTACAAAGGGAGCCTGTTAGTCTGATGTAAGAAGCCTTGGGTACCCTCTGCTATAATTTTTTGGTTATAACAAAAGTATGTGAAACCTTGCTGACTGGGCTCTGAAACTGGCCATGATCTTCTAGGACAGTGGTCGGCAAACTCATTAGTCAACAGAGCCAAATATCCACAGTACAATGATTGAAATTTCTTTTGAGAGCCAAATTTTTTAAACTTAAACTATATAGGTAGGTACATTGTTATTAACTTAATGAGGTTACTCCTAAGCTGGTCTTTGCTAAAAACATCCTCAATCTGATTGAGGTACGTTTGCTGAGGTCGACCCCTTCCAACTCTCCCATCCACACTCGTCTTGTATACTTGTTTCAGATAGATGAATGTGGATGGGAGAGCTGGAAGGGGTCGACCTCAGCGAACGTACCTCAAAACAATCCCCTGCGCCACGGCTCCCGTCGCCCGACCGACCGACACCCCCCACTTCATCTAACGCCACTTCTTCAAAATAGACTCTCCCAGGCCGAAAACTGACTTCTGCTCATGGGCCATGAAGTTTCAATCGCACTGTACGTGCGCGCCCGCACATGGTATTTTGTGGAAGAGCCCCACTCAAGGGGCCAAAGAGCCACATGTGGCTCGCGAGCCGCGGTTTGCGGACCACTGTTCTAGGAGACTGTTTTATTTCAGAGAGAAACCCCTGCCCTGGGGCAGTTTGCTGATCTGAATAAACTTGAACTTTGCTCTCACAGAGGCACTATGTCTCCATTGCTGACATTGGCAGATCTTGTCTCTTGTCTTCCTGTTCCCTCTGTTACTCTTTCTCGGAGTGCAGCAGTTTCTCAGGACTCAGGGGTCCCTGCTCTCCTCTCCCTTCTCGAATTCTTTCTGTGTTATGGCTCTAGCAACCCCCCATTGGACGATTATTACAAAAATTCTAACTCCAGCCTTGTCTGCTCACACATACACGCCCATGCCTTTATAGGGCAGACATCATCCCTGCAGAAGGTAACTGAGGATGGATAGCAGCCACAGAATCCAGGAGAGAGGGGTGCTGGAGATAATGACAGCACGTAGCCTACAGTGCAGACCAAGGTCGGCATTCATATGTGAGACCTCCCTTTTCCTTGAAACATAACACAAGAAGGAGAACCTTGAAAAGGGCACTGGAGAGACTAGATTTTGGCAGAGATAAGGTTCATTGAGAGGTCTCCATATAAATAACCGCGTCCTACATTTTATAAACTGCCCAGGCTTCTTTCCAGCGAAAGGCAGCATGGGAAAGAAAAATCAGGGGTCTCAGGAGGACCAGGTAATTCCTCTTTTCTTGAATGGTTCTGCCGTTTCCCGGCCCAAATCCTATCTGTTCATGAGGGCATAGAGTCGATCCACTTCCTCCTGGAAGGAGTTTAGATGCTTTACCCCCCATTTCTTCCCATGGCTTTTCTAGAACAGCTCAAAATGGGATCTTCAAGACCCCTAGCAGCAGGGCCATCTGAGAGTGTTAGCATGTACCTTGGCAATGCAAATACTCAGTCCCTGCTCCAGACCCACTGAATGTGAGGTGGGGCTCAGCAATCATGTCTCAACAGGCCCTCAGGTTATTCTGACACATGTTCCAGTTTGAAAAGAACACAGGGGCCAGGGCATCTGGTTAGAGTGGCAGTCACATCCCATCTCCTGTCAGCTCAGTGCCATCCAACAGTCTCACTTCACTCCTGGCACAGCCCACATGTCTGTCATGGCTTTCAAGGTCCTCCATGGACATTGGCTCCCCTTTTACTTCCCTAACCTCATTTGCTTCACCCCCCACTGTCCCTGTCACTTATTTCACTCCAGTTACTGAGGCTGATGACTAGAGAATGTGCCCGGCTTGATTCTGCCTCAGTAACTTCCTTGGGACTGCTTTCCCTGCCTGGCACGCATCTCCCAAGTTGTCTGCGTGGCTCAGTCCCTGACATCCTTCAAGTCATTTCTTTTAAGAAGCCTGCCCTGGTCACCTTACTGATATAGTGGGGCCTTGACTTACGAGTTTAATTCGTTCTGAGACCGAGCTCGTTAACTCAAGTTACTCTATCAACTCAATGCAAAAAATCATCGGAGAGACAGCTGGTATCTCAAAAAACTCATTACTCGGGACACTCGTAAGTCAAGGCCCCACTGTAATTAGGTTCACGGCCACCAAGAGCACCCATTCCTGTTTTCTGATTTATTTTGCCCTTATCATTTATCTACATAGAATATTGTGTATATTTCACTTCCTTAAATTTGATATTTGCTCAATGTGTGAATTTAGCAGTTATTTTTTTTCTTCCCTCGTTCATGAACTACCCCGTCCATTGTAGTTTTTGTTGCCAACTGGTTTGTAAGCTATGAAAAATGATAGCCCATCTTGGATGTCTGACTTTCCCACCATGCCTAGCACCATACCGAGAATTTAGAGAGCACATGGTACGCCTTGATTATAGGTCCGACCACATTGTCCCCTGGCCTGGGATTCAAGATGGAAAACCCATGCAATGCCCCATAAACATTCAGAGCTCCTCCCCACAATCCAACACTCATGTAGAAGCTCCAAGCTGGCTTCCTCTTCCTGTCCAGCCATAATTTCCAGTCATTTCCCCGGACATGCAAAGAACTGGCCTCTCCCTGGCTGCTCCCTCTACCCCCAGGCTATGCTTCCATCTGCCCCATACCAGAGTTCCAGGAACTGGGCATGACAGCTGAGACCTATGGTTTATTGGAGCCCTTCTGCTGGGTCCTTTTTCTTTTCTTTTATTTTCTTTCTTCCTTTCTTTCTTTGTTTTCATGGCATCATTGGTACACAGGCCTTAGTCAGCACCATGAGAGGGGCTGCAGGGGTTTGCAAGACCCCCGCATGGAAGTAATCTGAGTCAAGCACTGGGCTAAGATAAGCAGTTTGAGAACCTGGAACATGCCGTGCTGGGAGAAAGCATCTTTACTGCTTTAAACAGTGCCCTGGAATCTCTCCGCTGCCCTTCTTACTTGCATTTGCCTGAATGTATAGGAAAATCGTATTTTGTTCTTTGAAGACGCCTGTACTTCGATGGAGGACAAGAGCTTCTGGGAGGGGGCCAGACAGTATGCATGAGTTGTCTGCTCACCCCTCAGTAGGCAATATGTGTTTTTAATAATCATCGGGTAATTAACAGCTGTGATTCAAAGCCTTTCGTTTGGAAAAAAATAATAATAATTTTACTTCCTGGAGCCAGAAGCCAGATGGTCAGCCAAAGAGAGAAGCCTCCAGCTACGAATCAGACAAGTAGGGAAGGTGAGATCCACGAGCTCCCTCATCACCCTGCAGCTGGCACAACATCTGGACAGGAGAACAAAGCAACGCCCTAGACACCTGTGTCCCCCCCAACCCCCACTTGCCCACTTAAAACTAATTACAGTATTGGTTTGTAATCCCTGCTATAAAAAAGTATAGTTCTTCCCTTCACTGACTTGTTCTCAATGACCTCCTTAGAAAGATCCACTGCCCAATAGAGAATGTCAAGCTGGGAAATTGTTTTGAAATATCACAGGAGCATGAATTCTTTATTTGGTTCAAAGACATTGTGTTGCCCCTTAG
This sequence comes from Myotis brandtii, assembly GCF_000412655.1. Taxonomy (NCBI): domain Eukaryota; kingdom Metazoa; phylum Chordata; class Mammalia; order Chiroptera; family Vespertilionidae; genus Myotis; species Myotis brandtii. The sequence continues at coordinate 1,477,819 of NW_005371354.1, forward strand.
GCCTTCTTGCTACTTGTTACCACAACTCAGCCATCTCCTCTCCCAACCCCTCCGCTGATTCTTGTTACCGAGGGGTCTGTGATTAACAAACCACCTTTCAGTACACAGCATTCCGTCTGTAGCAGATATGCTCAGTATCTTCACAAATCTCTCAACACACATACATTACATACACTCGGGTGTGCATGCGTGCGCATACACACACACACACACACACACACACACACACACACACACACACCTCTTTGGTGAAGGTATTGGAAGAGGGGAAATAACATAAAGGAGGAGAATGACATGAAGCAAATGATCTGGATATGTTCATATTATAGTTCTCATTAAGTCCGGTGTCTGGTCTCTTTGAGTCTTGGGTATGATGGATGGGCTTTATCTGGTTGGCTAAAAATGGAAGCTGGACATGAATTTGAGGGTTCTGTCATTGTTCACATGGAAGAAAGGGAGGAAGGCTGGGAGGAGGGGCAGGAGGGATGGAAAAAGAGAGGAAGAAAAGAAGGAAGAGTAGGAGGGGTCTTCAATAACCTAATGGTTTGACTCTTTGTTTCTGTTTACTGTGTGGTTAACATGGACCTGCCAAGGGCAGATATCACACCCTCATGGAGAAGACTGATTCTGGCCCAGCAGCTTGGCGATCCCCTGAGTGGAGAGGCATCTCTGGTGGCTGATTCCTGGCTTTGCACTGTTCCAGTGCCAGGAATCATAGCAGGACTGCAGTTGCCTTTCTAGTTTTGTGTTGAGGGGCTTAATATTTTAGTGGTTGCCATGACAAGCAAGCTTAAAACACCACTGGATGATGTGAGTGACAGAAGATAATGCTTCCTAACTTTCCATGGCCAGACTCTGAAAAGACTTTCCCATTTCCAAGTTGTATTCTTTCAAGGGAATTGAGGATCTGAAACACTGGATCCCAGTTTCAGATCTGCAATTAACTAGCCAAGTGGCCCTTGGTAAGTGTCACATCACCTCCCGGGGCAGAGAGGTTCTGTGTCTGAAAAATTAGAAACGAATAATGAATACACTCTATGTTGAGATTTTGAGGTACTCATAATATAAATGGTGGTAAAAGAGTTGAAATTTGGTCCCTCCTCTCCATTAGCCAACTGTGAGACTTCAGATATTTCACTCAACTTTTCCGGGTCATCATTTCCTCCCTGGGAAAATTAGAAATTAAAGTGAACATTACAAATATTGCAAATGTGTGACACCAACAGTAGACAAAGGAGAGCTGATATTTTAGAGCAACAAATCATACTAGGAGGAAAAAGTAGTTCTAACAGCCTGAGATGCCCTTATTTAGGGCTGATTCACCATAGCTCTGACCCTGTCACTCCCTAGAGGCCTGATGCTCCCATCAAGTTTGTTGACGCCAAACCAAAATGAGTCACATGTCCTGCTGTGATCACCCATGAAATCCCCCTCCCCACTAGAATCTGTTAGAAAGTGGAAAATAAAAAAAAAACAACATCAGCATGTTTACTTCCACCAGTAGTTTATCCCCCACATTTCTCCTTATTCTCTATATGGGTTAGCCAAAACCTTTAACTCTTGTGTTTCTAAATTGAAACACGGATTCAATTATTTACATGCCTGAAGAGTGACTGGAATCTTGCTCTGTAATCACAAGACCATATCAAAGGAATCTCACCAAATCTCCCTTTGGCAGCCTGGCAGTGGGCACGTTGTCATGTTACTGATTGTAGTTAAGGGTGAGGATGACTAGAGATGTAGACTACAGTGCAGTGAGCTAATTTGACTGTCTACAACAGTGATGGCGAACCTTTTGAGCTCAGCGTGTCAGCATTTTGAAAAACCCTAACTTAACTCTGGTGCCGTGTTACATATAGAAATTTTTTGATATTTGCAACCATAGTAAAACAAAGACTTATATTTTTGATATTTATTTTATATATTTAAATGACATTTAACAAAGAAAAATCAACCAAAAAAATGAGTTTGTGTGTCACCTCTGACACGCATGTCATAGGTTCACCATCACTGGTCTAGAACCTTGGAGAACATTATTTAAACACATGATGGTGTTGAGACAGTAGACACCAAGGGATTTAAAGAATAATAAAGTAATTATAATTATACTTGCATCTGTTATTATTTATTAGACATTGACCACATGCCAGACATTGTATTTGGTGCTCTTCAGGCATGTAAATAATCGATTAGCATTATTTTCTTCAATCCTCACCACAGCCCTAAGAGAGAGGCAATGTAGTCCCTATTGTACAGATTAAGAGACTGAAAGGGTGGTTACGGAAGTTCAGTAACTGGCCAAGGATCACAGTTCTTTGGCACATGGAGTTGGGTCTCAAATCCAGACATATTTGCCTCAGCCATATGCATATTTAATATTAATTAAGTACCTACCATGCCAGCTAATGTGCTAACTCTATCATAAACATCTTACTTTATAATCACAAAAACCTAATGGAAAAAAAGAATTATTATCTCCATGTTTTGGATGAGAAACCGGGCTCAGAAAGTTTAGGTGACCAGTCCAAGGCCATCCAGCCAGTAACAGGATGAGCCAGGAATCTATCCCAGGTATCTTTGTCCCTGGAGCCCTGTGCTAAGCTGAACTCTGAGAGGCAAGGGTAGCATCAGAGCACGAAGAAAAGAGGAAGCCTGTAGTCTTCTGGGAGCTGATCACAGCTATTCTGCTGATTTGCTGGGTTCTTCTGGATTTCCTGGGTCACCTATTCCAATTTGGAAGGAGGGTTGTTTTTTAGGGGGGTAACAGCATTATGTATTTTAAAAGATATTTACTACTGTTCTTTCTAGTTCTTAAATTATTGCTTTAATGCGTAATAATTTTTCCAAAGGAGAGAAATACATTCCCCATTAACTCTAAAGAGGGAAGTATTGCTATGTACACACAAAAAAGTAAAAGATGGTAATCATTAAGTGCTTATGATGGACCAAACACTCATCTAAGTTCTCCACCCATTTAACCCTCATAAGAAACCTGTCAGGTAAGTACATCTTGTCACCTCTATTTTATCAATAAGATGATTGAGGCAAAGAGAGGCTAAGAAATTCACCCAAGATCTATAGATAGTAAGTAGCGATGAAGGCAGACTATTTCACCATCCATACTTTTAGCCACTATAATATATTGCCTCTAGAGTCAAAGTAGTTCATTCGCCTAATCAACCTGGTGCTAAATGGTATTGGGAGTGCAGAATACTGGAGGAAGAGTTCAAGCTAGACGCTAGGCAAAGTTGGGTTTGACTCTCAACATTGCCACCAGCAATTGGCTGCCATAATTATTGGAGGAAGAATCTAATCTGGTTTATTTCTATCTTCTTCATTACCTACAATACATATCTGTTGAATGATTTTTTGGGGTGGATCCAGCCTTACAAACTATATGAGTCTGATTCCAAAGCCCAAGAGCATTCTGTTGTCCAGGACTATCTTACAGAATAAATCAATAACTTATCCTATATAATAAAAGGCTAATATGCAAATTGACCAAGTGGTGGAATGACCGGTTGCTATGACGTGCACTGACCACCAGGGGGAAGACACTCAACACAGGAGCTGCCCCCTGGTGGTCAGTGTGCTCCAACAGGGGAGTGCCGCTCAGCCAGAAGTTGGGCTCATGGTTGGCGAGCGCAGCGGTGGTAGCAGGAACCTCTTCCACCTCCGCAGCAGTGCTAAGGATGTCTGAGTGAAGGCTGTCCAGAGGGAGCGGGCCTAAGCCGTCAGTTGGACATCCCCCGAGGGCTCCCAGGCTACGAGAGGGCACAGGCTGGGCTGAGGGACCCCCTGAGTGCCCAAATTTTGTGCACTGGGCCTCTAGTTAATTATAACTAATAAATTCAAACCTAAAGATTCTCCAGGCAGCATAAGCAAAGAGCTTGAGATATGGAAGCAGACAAACGGCATCTAACAAGGAGCATGGCCTCCGTGACTTTCCACTTATTTCTCCATAAATTTGCTATCATGTTGTCACGTGTGCTTGTTGTGAGAATTAAAAAGTGATAGCTGGATCACCTATCCCAATTTGGCAGGAGGGTTTTTTTTTTTTTAGTGGGGTAACAGCACACTGCCTGGTACAATGTAGGAATCCAATAATAAGTAACATTTCAACTATCTTTCTAAAACAATGTCAACTGACCCTAGGCGGTATGGCTCAGTGGCTAGAGCATTGGCCTGTGGACTGAAGGGTCCCAGGTTCGATTCCAGTCAAGGGCACGTACCTGGGTTGCAGGCTCCTCCCTGGCCCAGGAGGCAATCAATGGAACTGGGCGAGATGGGCCAGACATGCCCTGGAGCCCTCCCATGTCCCTCCCCGGTTGGCTCCGATTTCCACCCAGGCCAAGGGACCCCACCGGTGCATGAATTCATGCACCAAGCCTCTAGTGAAGAAATAAAAGACATCCAAGTTGGAAAGGAAGATGTAAAACTTATTTTACACATGATGACTGCCATTACAGCATATCTGATGAAATCTACAAAAAAAGCTACTACAACTGAGAGTAGCAATATTGTAAGATAAAATATTCTATGTAAAAATCAACTGAATTTCTATATACTAGCAATACATAATCTAAAACTTAAATGACAAAGAAACAATGCTATTCAACAAAGTCATTGTGGATTTAAATACTTCAGGATAAATCTGCTAAAGGATATTCAAGACCTGTTCATTGAAAACTAAAATACATTGCTGGAGGAAATTAAAGGAGACCAACATAGAGATATATACTCAGGTAATCAGTCATAAGACTCATTATTGTTAAGATGAAATTTCTCTCAAAATTAATTTATGGATCTAATACCATCTCAATCCCAATACTAACATGTGTATTGTTTTTGTGTGGAAATTGACAAGCAAATTTTAAAACCCATATGAAAATGCCAAACACACATGAAAAATATATACCATTAGCAAATAAGCACACAAAAATATGCTGAATATCATTAGTCATTAGGAAAACTTAAATTAAAACCACAATGAGATACTGCTATATAGCTATTAAAATGGCTATAATTAACATTCCAAATGCTGGCAGGAATATGGAGGAAATGTAAAATGGTACAACCATATTGGAAAAGAGTTTGGCAATTTCATAAAGAGCTAAACATACACTTACTATGTAATCCAACAATTACACTCCTAGATATTTACTCAACAGAAATCAAACCATATGACCACATAAAGACTTATTTATGAATGTCTATAGCAACTGTATTTCTACCAAACAAAAACTAGAAGCAACCCAAATGTTCATCAATATGTGAATGGATAACAACTTGTTGTACAGTATATTCTCACAATGAAATACTACAAAAAATAAAAGAATGAACTTGAGAGATATACCATGAATAAAATCTCAAAATAATTATGCTGAATAAAAGAAGTCAGGCAAAAACAAATACATATTGTGTGATTTCAAATATCTAAAACTCTAGAAAATTCAAATTAATTTACGGTGATAGAAATGAGATCAGTGGTTGTGTGGGTAGGGAGTGGGATGACAGGAGGGAAGGTATGTTCACTATCTCGCTTATGGTGATTAGATTTCAACAAAATTTATGAGTGTGTAGATCAAGTACATCAAATTTTACACTAGTTTATTATATATCAATTTATATGTACTTTCTTGAATACCAATTATATCTCACAAAGTTGTTAAATATAAATATCCTGCTGACATAATCAGGATACTTCCTTTATTTAAAATACTTTTTTTTAAAGATTTCTTATTGGTTTTTAGAGAGAGAGGAAGGGAAAGGGAGAGAGAAAGAGAGAGGGAAACATCAATGTGAGAACTGTCTCCTGCATTCCTCCTATTGGGTATTGAGCCAGAAACCCAGGCATGTGTCCTGACTGGGAATCCAATCAGTAACCTTTCAGTGTACAGGACACCCAACCAACTGAGCCACACTGCCAGGGCTGCAGGATACTTCTAAGAGCTTCTGTAATCGGTTGAGTGGTGTTATGATGTTCAAGTCTAACCCCTGATATCTATTTATTTGACCTTATTTGGATAAAGGGTCTGTTCATATGTAATCAAGTTAAGATACTATGGCGTTTTTGTTTGTTTGTTTGTTTTTTGTGTGTGTGTCCATACATAATTCATATGTGGAAGCCCCAACCTCTAGTACCTCAGTATGTGACTATACTTGGAAAGCAGGCCTTTAAAAAGGTGGTTAAGCCGTAACCGGTTTGGCTCAGTGGATAGAGCGTCAGCCTGCGGACTGAAAGGTCCCAGGTTTGATTCCGGTCAAGGGCATGTACCTTGGTTTCGGGCACATCTCCAGTAGGGAGTGTGCAGGAGGCAGCTGATCGATGTTTCTCTCTTACCATTGATGTTTCTAACTCTCTATCCCTCTCCCTTCCTCTCTGTAAAAAATCAATAAAATATATATTTTTTAAAAGGTGGTTAAGTTCAAATGAGACTGTGAGGGGTAGACCTGAATGCAAGCTGACTGTTGTATTCGGGAATTTAAGACACACACAGACACCAGGGACATGGTGATAAAGGAAAGATCATGTGAGAACACAGCAAGAGCGCAGCCATCTGCAAGCCAAGGAAAGAGGCCTCGCAAGAAACCAACCTTCAGAGAACCCCTGATCTGCGGTCATACTGGACTAGGGTGACCCTTACAATGACTAGCATCTTTATAAGGTAAAGGAGAGGGAGATTTCAATGAACACACGGAGAGGAGAACACCATGTAAAGACAGAAGTAGATATTGCAATGATATGTCTACAAGCCGATGACACCAAGGGTTGCTGGCGACCACCAGGACGTAAAACAAAGGTTGGAACAGATGTTCCTGGGAGTTCAAAGGAACCAGCCCTGCGAGCACCTTCATTTTGGACTTCTAGCCTCCAGAACTGTGAGAAAAGACATCTCTGTTGCTTTCAACCACCCAGTTTGTGGTTATTTGTTATGGAAACCCTAGAAAACTAAAGGAGCCTTTTAGAAACCAGTTTTCCTCTCTTCCTTTCAGTAATAGAAACAATGTCCCCCATTTTCCATTTCAGTTGTGCATCCAGCAATGCACTTAACAGACTACATCTCTCAGGCTTCTTGTAGTAGTGTAGTCATATGACTAAGTGTGAGCCAATGGCATATGAGCAAAAGAGATGTACATTATTGGTCCTATATTTTTTCTTCCTCTTTACCACTTGGGAATTGGTGAAAATTGGAACACACACTGGAGATGACAGAGTCACCATGGGGCCTTAGCCTATTTACTTCTGACCTGTCAGGTGAGAGAGAAACAGAATTCTACCCTGGCTAAGCCACTGTGTTTGGGGTGGCCTATTCCTTACCCAATAACCACATATCTAATAATCAGCCTTTTCTCAGTTGTATTATAAGTTCACAGAAGCTAGTGTTTGTTATGAACCTTCCTGAAGTACTTGGCCTAATTTCATGCACAAACAGGCCTTGCCTCTTTATCATTTTTAAAAAAACAACAACACATTTATTAAGTGTGACTATAGGAATGCTTCCACTTCAAAAATTAGGGAGCCCATTTTAATAAATGTACATGAGCATAAATCAAGTAAAACGGCACCCTCACACCACCACACCTAGTTTGTTGGTCATGGGAAACAGCAGAGGCTGTGGAAGCCGGCCCCGCCCTTTGTAGAGGGACGGGAGCAATGTGGTGTCAAATGTCTCATGGAGGTCATGGGGTGACCATGAACTAGAGTGGACCCGAGGACAAGTCTATGGGAAGATATAGGGTATATATGCTACTCCTAATGGTGGCATTTGCTTAATCTATGTCTTAATCTATGTCTAAGATTTAAATTGATTCCAAAATGAGGGGAACAGGCCTGCATAAGGCTTGTAAATACAGAGAAGAGGGTCTGGCTACCTTCTGTAGTATACACTTTTTAAAAGAGAAAGGATAACATGCAGAAAGGAAGAAAGAAATGTTTATCAGAGATTGGTTGTCTAAAAAAATAGAAAAGAACGAATTGGACCTAGAGAAGTTAGGAAAAATCACTTGAGACACAATTGCTCCTGGTGGCAGGAAGTGTTAATGAGGCATTTAACATTTGGACTTTGCTTAATGGCGGAGGCTGAGTTGAGACAGACCGGGCTGAACCGTGTAGCTAGGCGGAGGACAATAAAGGAAATGGTTAGAAACAGAACTTGATCATGTAAAGTGACAACACCCTTTTGTGTGGAGCTGGATTGTCATCTTTTCTCTCTCTCTCTCTCTTTTCCTTGCGTCCATGGCACCCATGCAGTTTATTTTTAGAACATGCATTCAACTGTTTTCTGCTTTATGACCCTAAACATTTTCATCTCTTTATAATTACACACCCAACGTGTAGCATGACATCTTATTTTCTCATACAAAGACAGATTTAACTCCTAGCCTAGGCTGTTCTAAAGAGGCCGTTGGCAGCAGCTATAATAGACGAGATGGAGTCCTGGGGACACATACACCATCACAAGCATGCTGAACCCCCACCCTGCTCAGCCTGGGCCCCGACCCTGCCCTCCAGGGAACCTCCCCTCAGTCAAACACACTGCCCAGGATTCTGCAGAGGAGTTTGTGCTGCTCTTTTTCTCTCCTCTCTCCTCTCTCCTCTTTCCTTCCTCCCTCCCTTCCTTCCTCCCTCCCTTCCTCCCTCCCTCCCTTCCTTCTGAGGCTTCTTCTGTGTCATTGTTTTTTCTCTTTCGCTTGCCAAGTGCTAACACTAGGCATAGCCTAAGGCTCCAACTTCTTCCTTCCTTCCTTCCTCCTTCCCTCCCTCCCTCCTACCCTCCCTTCCTTCCTTCCTTCCTTCCTTAATTCATTATTTATTTATTTCCAATTTTCACTTGCTTTCATCACACAAGTAAAATAAGTCCACCGCAGAAAAATTCTTCCACGATGGAGCTATAACAGTTACTGCTCTCTCAGAGGCGGGGTGTCCGTGGCTCGCGTTGCGGACAGCTTCCTTTTGTATCCATCCTCCTTTCTGTGATCTTACCCAGGCTGATGGCCTTAAATAGCACTGTATGCTGACGACTTCCAGATGTGTCAATCCTGCAGGCAAGCCTTCTGCCCCAAACCGCAGACCCCCATAACCAACCGTCTACTCAGAATCTCTACTCCAATGGCTAAGAGACATCTCAAAGTCAACATGTTAAATGAAGAGTGGCTGCCGGGCTTTCCTAACCAAGGTTTTCCCACTTATCTTACTGACAATGCCCTCCTTCCAGATGCCAGGGCTGAAGTCCTGTAGGTCAACCTGACTCCTGTCTTTCACTGATAACTGTCAGCCAATCCTTTAAGAGATCCTGGGAGCTTTTGCCTTTAAACTAACCACCACATCTGTCTTACCACCTCGGTCTCTTCTACCATCATCTACTTTCTGGATTATTGAAAAATAATCTTCCAAAAACTCTCCTGTTTCCACTCTCGTCACCCTGGAGTCTCAGGCCAACAGAGAAGCCAGAGTGATCCTTCGAGAACATGAGTCATTTCGTCCCTCCTCTGCTCAGAAGTTGCCAATGGATATCCATTCACCAGGGATGAAAGCAGAAGTCTCTACAGTGGCCTACAAGAACCTACCCCTAGGTAGGTACCTCTCTGGCCCTCCTCTTGCCTTACCTCTCTGTCCTATCACCTCCCACATCCCTGCTTGCCTGCTTGCCTTTTTTTAAGTATATATATTTTTATTGATTTCAGAGAGGAAGGGAGATGGAGAGAGAATCATTGATTGGCTGCCTCCTGCATGCCGCACATTGGGGATCAAGCCTGCAATCCGGGCCTATGCCTTGACTGAGAATTGAACCGTGACCTCCTGGTTCATAGGTCGATGCTCAACCACTAAGCCATGCTGGCTGGGCCTTGCTTGCTTTTCTGGAACACATCAGGCAAGCTCCCATGTCAGGGACTTTGCAGCTCCTTTTCTCTCTATGGAATGCTTTTTCTCTCCCTACAGATGACCCCAAACCTTACTCCACTGTTACTTTCATGCATTTTTTCAAATGACACCTTCCAAGTGAGGCCACATGTGATCATCCACTGTAAAATGACAACCCTACCACCTCATCCTCTGTCAGTGCCAATTGCAACCCACCTATCTTTTTCTTCTAAGCACTTACCACCTTCCTACATTTACTATAATTGTTTATGTTATGCTTTTATTTCTTTTCTTCCCACAAGAACGTAAGCCCCGCAAGGACAGGGTTTTTGTTGTTTGGCTCACTGATGCGTTCCCAAGGGGTTAGAACCATTGCTTTTTTAAAAATATATATTTTTATTGATTTCAGAGAGGTGGGGAGAGGGAGGGAGAGATTGAAACATCAGTGATGACAGAGAATCATTGATCGGCTTCCTCCTGCACGGCCCCCACAGAGGATCAAGCCTGCAACCGGGGCATGTGCCCTTGACCGGTATCGAACCTGGGACCCTTCAGTCTGCAGGCCAAAGCTCTGTCCACTGAGCCAAACCAGTTAGAGTAGAACTGGTTTTGTTGAATGAATGAACATGTGACTTCAGGATTGGCATCATATTCACTGTATGTAACTATTCTACTGAGGCTGGGCATTTAGGTTATTTTCACTATTTTATTGTTTTGTGGAACGTTGCAACAAATAGCCTTTTATAAAAACCTTTTATTAGTTATAGTCTAACCGTCCTAGGATATAATCCTATAAATATGAAAACCAGGTAAAATGGAGTAGGTATTTTAAACCTTTGTTGCACGCAGCCAAACTGCTTTTCAGCTTGCTTTCCCAACAGTAGTGTTTAAGAATACCCGCTGCTAAGAGAGGGAGTTAACATTTTTCTAACCTTTGCCAATCTGTGAGGCAAAACCAGGCACATTTCAATCTTGCATTAATTTATATTCCTTTGATGAAAAGTGATGTGAAGTTTTTGTTATGTTTCTTGATTATTAACATATTTTAACTAGTTCTTTAGATCCTTTGCTGGTTTTACTATTGAAATATTTGTTTTCTTACTGATTTTTGAAGTTCGCTATGTGCTAAAGATATTAACAGTCTGTTGTGCTGTTAATATTATTTGCCCAGATGATTGTACGTTTGACATGCAGAAGAACTTAATTTTCATGCTGCCAAATTCATCAACCTTTCTTTCCTCGTGTCCTTGCTTTTGGACACAGACAGCCCTTCTCCAGCTGGAATCCCCATGTAGATTTACTTTGAGTTTTCATGGTTTCATATTTTAATTTCTGCTCTGTAATCTAACTGTAATTTTGGAGTTGACTCTAGATAGATTTTATACTATTAGAAAAAACTGCAACACTTATTGAATATGCCTTTCTTTCCTAAGAGATTTCTGAAATTGTCATATTCAGGCCCCAAATCCTTATATTTCATAAGACCATTTCTGGGCAATTCATTCTGTGACATATATCAATCTATTGATTGTGATGCCAGAATTCCACAGTTTGTGTGTGGCTTAGGGAAATGACTTAAAATATGTAGGGTTGAGCCTTCCACCCTCCATTCGGATTCTCTCTGGGTTTCTTTCTTTCTTTCTTTCTTTTTTCTTTCTTTCTTTCTTTCTTTCTTCTTTATTTTTTTATTTTTTGGTATGGCCAAAAGTGAACATTATTCTCCCCTGACAGCTCTTAAACACACACACACACACACACACACACACACACACACACACACACACACACAACTCTCAGAATTGTGCTTGGAATTGCCTTAAAACTATAAAGTCACTTAGGAAAAACTGACATGTTGATAGCATTCAATCTTCTCATCAGAAAGATAGTCAGTTTCTCCTGTTTTGTTTGTTTGCTGTGGTTGCTGTTAGTCACTGTCTCATCCGATTCCCCATCTCTCCAGGCGCTGTAGCCGTCTCCCCTGCCCTGGAACCCAGAGCGTGGGTTCCACCCCCAGCCCCACCACTTGCTCACTGCGTGATCCTGGACAAGATACTCGATCTCTTTAAATCTGTAAGTTCATCTGTAAAACGGAGTGATCACCATAACTACAGCTAAGATGGTTTTGAAGATTAAACAGGAGAATTATGTCCAACACCCTTCATTGTGGAACTAAGTGAGCAATTACTAAACTCTCACTCTCAAAAATCAGCACATCCTCCTGGTTAGCATCTTTGCTGTTTAAGGGGAAGGAGTGAAGGTCATGGAGAAGCGGAGTCTGGTGAATCGGGGATTTGAAAAGTGGACCGACTCTTGGTGAAAGAGAGATCAGAGAGCTGATGTAGGGATTACCTTCAGGTAATCAAATCCTCTGATATCAGAGTGGGGCGGAGGGGGAAAGACACCAAGGCTGAAGAGGAGGGTTTGGGGGCTATTTCCAAGCATCCAAGGGGAGGCTGAGGGGGCCCTGTGGGAAAAGGATCCAGGTCTTCCCCGCCAGGGTGGGGTGCCTGGTGTGTACCCCCTGTGATCCCCCCGACCCCAAGCCCAGAAAGGCCCTGAATTTGGTTCATGCTCTACTATTGCCATCCTGAAAGGCTTAGCGATCTTTGAACAAGAGTCCCACATCTGCGTTTTGCACTGGATCCCCCACACGAGGTCGCTGGCCTATCCCACCACTTCCATCCTTTGCCTGGTCCTCAGCCGAAAGGGTGAGGCCACCAGCCCTGTGCGTATTCAGGCCCTTATCCCCAGGCCCACTGACTCAGCATGAAATTAGGACGTGAAAAGGCCCTCAGCAGGCACTTGCTATACAGCGGGAAGAAGAACCAGAGAATGTACTTTTTTGGAATGTGAGTACTGAACGTTGGTGCACAGATAAAATATAGGTCGTGATTTATAAGCCAACTGGACCCTCGGATCTTTTAGAAAAGGATAAAAAGTGAGGAAGAAGGGGATATCAGAGAGAAGTGCGGGTCTTGCTGGTGATGCTGACCCTGTAGCTCATGGCAAAGCTGGCGAATGTGCTGTTGTTGCCTCTTTCCCTCCAAGGTGCCCAGGTGCCACTCGGGTACCTGACTATTTCCTTCTTAGACTTGGGTGATGGTGTGTAACAGCGGTGACTGGGGAGAGGCGGAACCACACTCATTGAGGGTCTGTCCTATGCCCGGCATTGCGCTAGGGCAGTGATGGCGAACCTTTTGAGCTCAGCGTGTCAGCATTTTGAAAAACCCTAACTTAACTCTGGTGCCGTGTCACATATAGAAATATTTTGATATTTGCAACCATAGTAAAACAAAGACATAT
>NW_005371354.1:1491197-1506783 GCF_000412655.1 Myotis brandtii
GCTCTCTATCTCTTTCCCTTCCTCTCTGTAAAAAATCAATAAAATATATTTTTAAAAAAATGAGTTCGCATGTCACCTCTGACACGCGTGTCAGGGGTTCGCCATCACTAGCTAGGGGCTTTACCAAGAGCTTCCCAGGTATTGCTCACAATGGCCCTGTGGGTGGGTGGTATTGTCTCCATTGTACAGATAAAGTCACACATAGAGTAAGTGGCTATGAAATGGGATGTATTCCCGGGTCTGTCTGTCACCAGTTGTCTTGTTCCTTTTTGTGTGACACACTGTCCGCTAACTGGAAAGGGAGACGGATGAAATATTTCATTACTATATTCAATGCAGTTCTCAGACTCAATGCTGTGCTACGCGCGTTCCCTGTTTTAACTCACTCAATTCTCTCAATGAGACCGGGGCTCAGAAAGTAGAACTTTTATAAGGACCCACAGCCGTTAAGTGGCAGAACCAGGATTCAATCCCACACAGTCAGTCACCACAGACAGACCCTTTCGTCGCTCTACGATGCTGCCTCCCCTAAGAGAAACTGGGACAGGGTAGAGCAACCTCCGTGATTAAATATAGATGGGAAAGGTCAAGGGTGATTTCTGTTTCATGGCTGAGCACCAGGTGGGAAGACGGAGTCACTTAATGAAATGTGAAAACAGGAGGATGAGGCGCAGGTTTTAGGGGAGTGATTGTGGCATCGCTTTTGGACATGCTGAGTCTGGGGTGCTTGGAAAACATCCCGGAGGATCCTATCCAATAATAGCACCTTCATTACAGGGTCCCCGTGAAGATGAAATGAGTTAATACGTAGGCAAATTGCCTGGCACGGAGTAAATGCTGCATAAGTGTTTGCTATTCTTATGGCCCAGTAAACAACTGGGTCATAGTGGAGCTAAGATTAGTATGACCCAGTAAGCAACTGGGCCAAATGGAGCTGAGAAGAGGGATCTTCATTGGTGAGAGATAGAAGATGAAGAGCTCTGAACTTACAAAGATGATACCGGAAGTAAAGGGAGAAAATAAGATCTCTTAAGATATGCACATGGTCTTTGACATATTGGATAAAGGCTGGTCCTTAGAAAGTTCCTGAAGTTTTAACAAAGAGGAAACACTTCTTTACATGTGCAGTGAAGAACTGGGTCTCTGAACCAAAAAGGGCAATTCCTTGAAGGGTAACCAATACGATCAGAAATAACCAATAAAGTATTAATGAACCCAACTCCTGGAGAACAGGGACCCCAGCTATCCAAACTTCTCTGTTTAGTGCCTGAACACAATGCTCACCAGAGTCTGTGCCCAGCATCTTCATACACTAAGGACTTCCAAGCCCCTCAGTTAGCTTCACACCCAAACGTGGTACCCAAGCTGCTAAGTGATCAAGAGTCCTGGGTCTTCAAGAGCCATGGTCTCGTTCGAGACACTGAAAACACACACAACACACACACACACACACACACACACACCACATACATATGCTCACACCCCCCACATACATAGGCTCAATATCTTCTAATTGCTGCTTTGGCTAGTGACTATGGAGGATTTCTCCTGATCTCAGAGCTCAATATGGACGTCCTGCAGAAAGCTGTTTGTGCTATTCCCCTGGGTTTGAGGTTCCCCCATAGTTCTCTACTCTCGCTCTCACACGGCACCCATCCACTGAATTGGTCTACCTTGTTAGACCACACAGATCATTTACTCATCACCTCAGGGCGTAGCGTAGTGCCTGACTATCAAAGACTCTCATGTAACAAAAAATTATGGGAAAGTGCATTTTAATCTCAGCATCTTTTGTATAGTCCATGCCCACTTCTGCTTCCAGATTAGACTCAGAGACTCTGTGAGGACTCAGTGCTCTGTGCCTCTCCTTGTCCAATATTAGAGTTCTGTTTGACTCAGTCAACTTTGTTGAGTATAATCTACAAACATTAAAAGGCACACAGCCCATGAATTTTGACAATTGCATACACTTGCATAATCACCATCAGAAACAAGGTACAGGTCACGTTCATCACCCCCAAAGGTTCCCTTGTGTGTTTCCCCAGTTAATCTTCCGCCCATCGTCCTAAGCACCATGCTTCAGGCCAGAAGCTTTGCTGCATAGCATAAGTGGGGATGAGTCAATTCAGGTTTATAAAGGCATTGAACGAGTGCTGATCAGAAGACTGCTGTCATGTAGGAGGTGAAATATGTGATTTGGCGGCAAAGAAAAGAAAAAAAATGATGCCTGAGTTGGAAAGCATGTTGGCAAAGTCAGGAAGGCAGCACGTTGAACTTGGGTAGTTTGTTCGGAGCCGAGGTTTTGAGTCAAGAGGAAGCAATCAATGCAGTTGATGAGACAGGAATTGATGGAGGTAGGAATGCAAATATCCACACAAGCAGGGAACACTGGAGGTGTCGCATGGCCCTTCTGGCATCCAGTCCCTGCCCAGGGAGGGGAGAGGGTACCCTCAGGCTCTGCACTGTACTGAACTCAGTGGGGCACATAGAGCAACATAGGGAGCTGAGAGCTTCCTCCTAAGACAGGAAGCCACTCAGCCACTCTGGCTGCTTCTTTGCCTTTGTTGACTCAGATGGAGGCTGCTGTGTCAGACCCCTTCCTATCTTTCCCACCTGATTAGGCCCTCCAGGTCCCAAGGATTGCTGGTCCTCCATCCTTCCCTTTCTGACTGGTCCAATCTTTTATTCCAGGCCAGTCATCTTCCCAAATGATGAGGGAGAATCCTGCAGGATTAAGAGGTGGCGGAAGGAGCCTGCGTTCCCCCATTTCTGTTCATTTTAAACCATAATTCTCTGTAAAACTAGCAATATAATTTCAAAGTGCAATCCAGATGCTGTTTAGAGGATTTCAGTAGGTATAATTTTTTTTCAAACAACTCACATCTAGGGAGGCAGTCCACAGGAACTTTAACACTTCTCATTGAGAGATGGTTCCATTTGTGTTTATAAATCTATCTGCCTTTGTAGGAAATGCCCCCCTTGGAAGACAAAATTTAATAGCCACTTCTTATAAAAATGTTGCGACCCATTGGTCAACCCCCTTTTGATATCTTCCCAGTACAAGGCAGGTTAGAAAGATCAGCTCAAATGAAGAGATCAGAAAAAGCAACCGAGTAACTTTACATAGAGGATGCCATCATCATTCTCTCAGTTTTCCTCAGCAAAGCAAATCTTGACCACAGTGTTAGAAGTCACTAGAACATCACTGAATACAGACACATGGCACTGTGCTGAGAGTAAGAACACAGGGGTGCTGGTCCTGACTCTGATGTGATCTCACTACGTGAACCTTGGAAAGCCATTGGTTTGACGAATTGATTCTTCTTTCTTTTCTATAAAATTATTACCTAAATGTTTAGGGCTTGTTTTTTTCCAATGGGGAGTGCTTGTTCTTTAAAGGAAATTGTAATGGTATCATCTGTAAAATGGGGATAATTACAGCGTCTGCCTCCTGGTGTTGTTAGGCGGGCTGAATGAGCTCCTTCATATAAAGCAATTAGAGCAGGGCTTGCACATAGTACAAGGGCTCACTAAATGTTAGCCGTGGTGATGCTGCTGCTAATGATGATGATGATTGCAAGAAAATAAGGGCTTTCTCTAAGGACCAGCAACAAAGAGGGAACTTAAAAATAGAAAAGCAGGAGCCATGGCTTTGCTTCCACTGGCCGGGGCTATGGGAGGGAGAGTGTAACTTCTGGGGGAGGTAAGAGGCCAAGTCTTAACAGGAACTTGGAGATGGAGACTGGGACCTGGATGACATTTACACATAAAGTTGGAGCCCTCAAAGGCCTCCAAATGTTGGATTAAAACAAATTTCTATAATTAGCACGAGGACAGCAAGTGGGCTGGGTTTTTGGTTTCTGCTCCCTGTGCTGACTCCCTCCTGGGGCTCCTGGCAGAGTCAGACACAGAATTGCTCTCAGAGAGCCATGCTCTCACCCCAGGCCACACAGGAATTCCAGTTCCCACGTGTTCCTGCTAAAGATGTGCTCACAATCTGAAATTACCAAACATATGAGCAAACAACCACATTCTCTTAGGTCCCTATAAACTGTAAGTCATCACATAGCTAAATAGAGACTATGGAATAATTCATCTTAAAATACTTTAAAAAGCAAGAGTCAAACACATGATATTGCAAGATGCAAAAAAATGTGGAGCCTTAAAATAGAAAACCTTTCGAAATAAAAAAAAAGGAAGTTATGGCAATTTTTAAATCGCAATGAATGGTTAGGCATTACCAGAGAATTACCAAATGAGAAGTAAAACTTGGAGAAGTCACCCAGAGAAATAAAAATGAAACACATAAAATAGCAATTAAGAGTGAGAAGACCCAACACATGCCTAATAGGAACTTCAGAAAGAGGGAGCTGAGAAATAATATTTGAAGAGCTAACAGAAGGTGAAGAATTCTCTAAAATTATTAAAGGACCTAAGCACTGAAAGTAATCAGCCAACATATAAACCATTCAACAGGGATGTGCTTTTGAGGAAGCCGTGGTGGTGGGCTCAACACACCTCTCAGAACTGCCACCACCTCACCGGGCCGGTGTGGCTCAGTAGTTGGGCGTTGATCTATGAACCAAGAGGTCACACGGTTCAATTCCAAGTCAGGGCATATGCCTGGGTTGCGGGCTTGATCCCCAGTGTGGGATGTGCAGGAGGCAGCCAATCAAAGATTCTCATCATTGATGTTTCTCTCTCTTTCCTTTTCCCTTTCTCTCTGAAACCAATAAAAATATACTAGAAAAAAAATGCCACCATGCAAGCAGTGACACCAGTTGCCTCCAGCAGAGTCTGAGAGACTGTGAGAGGTACAGTATGAATGGCCCTGGACTGATCTATTCCCCTACTCAAGTCCATGCCAACATTGCAATGCATGGGATCTTTGCTTTGATGACATTCGCTGCATTTCCCAGGTAGCCTCATCCTGAAATTAACCTGGAGAAATATTGGAGGACAGAATGACAAGTGAGTGATCCACTGTGCCCCGGCGTCCTCTCTGAAAGGCGCCCTCCCCTCCCTGCTGTGGGCAGACCTGTCTCTGAAGCTTCTCGCTGCTCAATCCATGTCTGTTCCCCCCACCTTCCTTCCCAGGTTCCTGTCTTCAGTGCCGGGGGCAAGGTGACATTCCCTAAGATGTATGATGATTGTTTTCGATAACCTGAGGAATGTCGAGCCTCTAAAAGCCTCTGCACTCTGCTCATTTTCTAAGTTAACTCTGACTTAGCACAGATTTATGGGTGAGGTGTGTGGTTTGCTGTGTGTGTGCGTGTGTGTGTGTGTGTGTGTGCGTGAGCGTGCATTTGAGACAACAAAGGTGAAGGAAGAGAGAAAACCAATATTTATTTAGCTTTACTATGTGCCATCCCTTGAGCTAATTACTGTCATACATGCCAACTCTTTCCGTTCTCATAGCAATCAGACAGGGCGAGTATTATCCTGCTCAGTTATCAACGAGGAGAATGAGATCCAGAGAAGTGAGGTACCAGGGGGAGGGGCACTTAGCTATGACTCTAACTCTTTAGGAAAGAGAAGAACAACAAAATGCTGAGAACAATCCAGAATTCCTATGTAAACAGAAGCACAAGATTGTTAGGTAACAGGGGGAGGGGCACTTAGCTGTGACTAACTCTTTAGGAAAGAAAAGAACAACAAAATGCTGAGAAGAATCCAGAATTCCTATGTAAACAGAAGCACAAGATTGTGTTTGTGGGAGAAACGGAATGTTCTCTCTCTCTCTCTCTCTCTCTCTCTTACCTTTTTATTGAATGCATTGGGGTGACATTGATTAACAAAATTACACAGGTCTCAGTATACAATGTTTTGACACATCATCTGCATGGAATGCTCTCTTCTTTTTAAAAAAATATATTTTATTGTTTTTTTACAGAGAGGAAGGGAGAGGGATAGAGAGTTAGAAACATCAATCGGCTGCCTCCTGCAAACTCCCATTGGGGATGTGCCCGCAACCAAGGTACGTGCCCTTGACTATAATCGAACCTGGGGCCCTTCAGGCACTCTATCCACTGAGCCAAACTGGTTAGGGCGGAATGCTCTCTTCTTTAGACCTAGAATTACCTGTGCTGGTGTAGCCGGAATCTCCCGGACAGCCTGACCCCAGCACACACCAGCTCCCACAGAGGACCACGGAGGCTGTGCCTGCCGTGTCACCAGTCGGATTTCCTGGGCTCCCCTGGCACGCTCCGACCTAGCGCCCCAGGGACCCTCTCCCGGCTGGCCCTGTGCTACCTGCCTCATCCTTCCCCCAGTCCTCACTGGACAGACAGCACCCAGCACAGTCCCAGCACCAGCTCCGCTGAGAACTGTGCTCCCTCTAAAAAGAAGAGCTCTTGGGGTCCCAAGAGGAAGTAGCTGCTGTCCCACAGGGCAGGAGGCCAGCTCTCTCCTGGCCTGGGATCTCACAGGTACATTG
Organism: Myotis brandtii; assembly: GCF_000412655.1. Lineage (NCBI taxonomy): Eukaryota > Metazoa > Chordata > Mammalia > Chiroptera > Vespertilionidae > Myotis > Myotis brandtii. Next base: position 1,497,634 of record NW_005371354.1, read on the forward strand.
TGTCAGGGACGCTTTGTGTTGGGGAGGATTTCCTTGGGTGGTAATTAGAAGTGCACTTTTCCAGGCGGCAAGGCGAGCCTTCCTCATGAAGGCCAGTTCTGCCTCCCCTGAGGGGGGGAGGGGAGTGGAGGGCAGGGAGGGGGTACTGGGACTCAACCTCCTCTACCCCAAGGCAAGGAGAGCACAGCACAGCAGCACAGTGGCAGGTGCGCAGACCTGGGCGGGGGGGTGAGAAGTGACATTAGGGCTGTGCTGCCTCGGGACTTTCAACCTCTCTGGGCCTCGATTTTCTGATGTGAGAATGGGGATAATTACCCTACCCTTGGGGTTGCCCCAGGACTACATGGGAAAGGTCCAGGTCAGCAGCTCAGTGACAGCCGATGCTCAGATACTTCAGGTTCAGCTCCACCTGCCGCACACCCTCCCCTGGTTCTCAGGAGGGTGTCTGATGAGGCCTCACAGAGACACCCCCTGCCACAGATCTGCTGTCTGTGAGGCAGAAACATATCCTATTTCAACGACAAAGACTGAGAGGATGGGTGTGAAAAAGTAGGGGTCCAGGCTCCACGTCAAACCTGACACCTCACTTCCTGGCATATCACAGTCGCTTCTCTAAACGGCTGTGCTCATGTGAACACGGACCTCACAGGGCTGCCCGAGGATGCAGCGGGGCAGTGCATGCGAACACGCATGCAGACACGTGGCATCTTCCTTCAGGAAGGCTCCTGGGCTGACCCAGTCCATCCTTCAGCGACATCGCAGGGGGAACTGGTGGTGGGCACACAGTGCAATACAGTGTGATCCCATGAGCCCTGAAGGTCAGGTGTGTGCGCGGCACCAAGGCTCCCCTGGCTTCTCACACAAGTCAGTGGGATTACAGGGATTTTTTGTTTTTCATCCAAAACCTTGTTCTGACCGTGCGCCGCCGGAACATTTTTTTTTTAATTTCTTTATTGGTTAAGGTATTACAAACGTGTCCTCATCCCCATTTTTAAGGTGAAAACGCCCTGGACAACACAGTCTGCATTTCCCCCCAGCGGACAGCTCCCTGCTCCACCTACCTGTGTCCGGGCCTGGAGGAGGCTGCCTGCCTCTCAGCCCTTCCGCCACTGCCCTCTGGTGGCCGCAGCTGGCAACGACACACTGTCTCAGTGCCTGTGGGCGCTCTGGCTCCCAGGCCCCGCCCACGCTGAGCATCTGGGGGCACCTCTCTGGGGCCCTTGGGGGGCGTGGGGGGAGGGTGCTGTGAGCCTCATTCAGGCCCCGTCCGATCTTCTAGGCGACTCTGACCAGATCCCTCCTATTGAAAGTCTTAACGTTTGTCACCACCCTCAGGAAAGCTCACGATTCCTGTCATGACATAAATATGCTCCTTCTGCGATATATCCTTTGTCCAAATGTCCAGCGTCTGACCAGGGGATCTAGCCATCAGGGGTCTATCCATCAAGGGTCCCCGAGGGTCTCCGAGAGGACCCTGCCCACGTGCACTATTGGAACTCTTTCCCACTTTCGCCTTCAATGCCCTTTCCTGCCCCTAACTCAGCTGGCTAACCCATCCCAAACCCTGCACGGATGTCACTTCCTCAATCAGGACCTTCTCTGGCAACCCCAGCCCCATTCATTCCAAGTCAGCTGCGCACCTAACCCCACGTTCTTAACTCTGACATCTCCTCACGGGACTCGGTGCTCCCAGACCCCGGAACCGCATCACTTGTGAGCCATTTAAAATTCCCCATAGCCGCCCAGTGCAGAATACAGTGCCCGGCACACAGAACTTGCTCAATAAACGTGGAATGAGAAATCCCAACTAGCTTTCGAACCGGGAGAATGGCAGACGCTGCCAGGGTGAAACCTAACCACAATGACGTATATTCGCTCGCTGATACAATGATAGCTACAGAACACGGATGGCCTACGAGGCCCGTCCGGTGCTGTAAATTAATGTTCTCATCCAACAGGCACAGCGCGCTTCCCTTCGCCCTATCTCACTTGATCTTGACAACCACCCTGGAGGTGGGAGGCGCGCAGGCTTCAGGTCTGTATTGCAGACGGGAAAACCAAGGCTGGGGAGAGGCCGGTGGCCAGCCTGCCAGGATAACTCGAGAGCCAGGCCTTTAGACCAGTGTGTGCAGCCTCGCTCCCAGGGACACGCCTGTGTCTGCTGCTCCTTATTAATGCCCTGCCGCCTCCTCCTGACACAGGCAGGTCCCAGGGGAGGAACCAAACACAGAAATGTGCTTTGCCTGCAGACTCAGGCTGCGAAAGCAATCACAGCATATCTCTCTCTCTCTCTCTCTCTCTCTCTCTCTCTCTCGTTCCTAATCAATTATGGAGGGAATGATGACAATGAAGAGAGGAGGGGGCAGAGAGACTCGGAGTGACTGCCATTCATTGCAAAGATCCCGGAGGCTCCGTGTTCCTGCAGCCACCTACCCTGCTGGGAGCACCCGGGCAAATAGATGGAGGGTTTGGAGGCTGACAAGGAGACAAAGGAAAAATGACAAACCAAGTGAATTAGTGAAGGTGAAATGAGCGGTGCTCAGCAACAGATGGGGCTGAGGCCGGGTAATTTTCTCCTGTCACCTCCCCTCAGGTAACAGATAATCCCGCCGCTGTCAGAGGGGGAGGCCCGCGGAGGCAGGCGCAGAGCCCCAGTCTCCTTCCTGTTTGCAATCCGTGCCCCCCATCCTTTAACCTGTCTTGATGATAAAAATCGTAAGAGCCCCCAAATTTTTGCAAGACTTATAGCGCCGATCTAACTCAGTCCCAGCCCGGGCTGCTATCTGTCAGCTGTCAGGGTGACGGGCAGATTTGTAAATGCTCTGGCTCAGGCAGGTTGAAGGTGACATTTCGCAGATGGGCACTTTTTCCCGGTCCCTCACTGACACAGGCTGTCTCAGAACTAAGACGGCACCTCTGGAGGGCTCACCGGCACCCTGACCGGGCCCTTGACCCTCAGCTGGAGACTGTGGCTCAGTCCTCTGCCCACCTCTGCTGGACCCCACACACTCCACACACCCCCATCCCTGTCAGCCAGGTCCCAGGCCTGGCCCCAGACCTCGCCCCTCCCACACCCTCTCAGCCGCAGGCCACGCCCCTCAACAGACCACGCCCCCACGACACGCCCCTCCCCATCCATTCCGAGGGGCCCCAGGACTTTCCTTATGATGGGTCTTGGCTGATGGCCCCTCTGCTATTGTAAATACTTGCATAAATTAATTAACCATGATATAAAAACCCAGAATCCCGACTGACTTCATGTTATGACCTGCCGTGCTATATTTTGGCTGAAGCACCTAAAATTAGCCCTGGATGCTCAGTGACACTCATCCCTTTGACCTCTCCCCTGGAGTTACTAAACCTTAGTCAGATGTCTGTTTGAACCCCTCTTTGCTTAGGATTTTATTCTCAGTGTCATAACCCAGGAAGGTAGGACTGGCCTGGATGGAGGAGGAGGGTCAGGGCAGCCCCTCCTGGCTCTTGCCCAAGGAGAGGAGTGGCTACTCAGCCCAGTTACATAATGTGTGTTGGGCCAGGGCGTCCAGTTGACCCCAGGTTGGGAGTGCAGGAGTCGCACCTGGGCCTGCCAGGTGTGGGGAGCTTGCACACAGCCCCCTGTGGCGGGAGGCAGCCTTGGGCTCCCCTGCCTGTCTCCTCCCCTGCCTCCTGGCATCTTGGGAGGCTCTGAGCTGCCCTCTGGGTGTCTCAGCGTCCAAGCCCATGGAGCCCTGGCAGAAGATGTTTGTGGGGAAGCACGGGACTTGGTGGGAAAGTCTGTAAGGAGGATTCTCCGAAAGGTCTGGGGCCTTAAGGGGGACCTTGCTGAAGGCGGCATTGACATTTCCAAACAAGTCTGAGCCCCCAGGTGTTTTGCTGGGATCTCTATGCCTAGTCTTTAGACCCGACCTTGTAGAAGCATGTGTTTTCTCAAGGATACTTACCCTGCTGATTGTATCTAAAGGTTACTTGTAGTTCAAGCTGTTGTTACAATAAAAGCCTAAGGAGGCAGGCGAATGGAGCTGTTTGGTCCCTATAGTCAAGCAGCTCCTTAGCCCTCTCGTTCACAGACAAATGTGTGTCAGAGCAATCCATTCCTCTGTCACTCAGGGTCAGCCCCAGCAAATGTTGGGCAGAAGGAGATGGTGGGGTCAGGCCTCAATGACCCCTGAAGGCAGGCTCACCCCCAGTGACTCTGGATCTGCCTCTATCACCTCCTCCCCCAGGTTTAACCTCATTCTCATCTGATTCCTGGGGCCAGGTTGATCTCCTCCCAGAGCAGAGATTCTGACTGTAACATTTATTACTTTTGCTTTCTTCATGGTTGATTTTTATTGGTGGGAGGGGACGGTCATTGCCACTCTATTAGGCGGTTCGTTTATTGGATACACCTTTCAGGTGCCGCATCGCTGGTGAAGGATGTGCTGCCAGAGCGTCTGGCCCCTGGGCTCCAGCCCTGGGTGTGGGGTGCACACTCAGCCTGCCCTGTGCTTTCCTCTGGGGGAGGCCTGCCAGCTCCTCAATTGCCCAGGGTCCCGGCAGCTCCGTGTATTTCTGATGGAATGTGTGAACATGTGATCTGGACCAGGGTATACAGCAGTGATGGTGAACCTTTTGAGCTCGACGTGTCAGTATTTTGAAAAATCCTAACTTAACTCTGGTGCTGTGTCACATATAGAAATTTTTTGATATTTGCAACCATAGCAAAACAAAGATTTATATTTTTGATATTTATTTTATATATTTAAATTCCATTTAAAAAAAAAAAATCAACCAAAAAAAAATGAGCTCGCGTGTCACCTCTGACACGCGTGTCATAGGTTCGCCATCACTGGTATACAGGATGGCCCAACTGTGTTATAAGTTTTAGCTCTTCTTTAAAAAAAAGTTTTCATTAATTTTAGAGAGAAGGGAAAGGGAGAGGGAGAGAGAGGGAGATACACTGACAAGAGAGGAACATCCATTTGCTGCCTCCTACATGCCCTCCCACCCCCATGGGGGACCGAGCTCACAACTTGGGCATGTGCCCTGACCGGGAATCGAACCTGCGACCTCGTTATGCATGGGGTGATGCTCAAGCAACTAAGCCATAATGACCAAGGTCAGGGTTCTTCTTCTTATTTTTATTGATTTTAAAGAGGGAGGGAGGGGAGAAAGAAACATTGATGTGAGAGAGAAACATCAATTGCTTGCCTCCTGTACATGCCCTGACTTGGACTCAAGCCTGACACCTTCCAGTGCACGGGGAGGACGCTCCAACCAGCTGAGCCACACCTGCCAGGGCAGCTTTATCTCTTTAACCCAGGACCCGGGCCTCTCCTTGCCAGCTCCCTGTGCTTCATCTGATCAGAGGGGCTCAGGGGCAGATGTGCTTGAGGGGAGACCGGAGGCCTCCAGTCCTGAGTGTGGAAGCTGATCCCTTGCTCTGCCCTTAGGCAACGTGAGTCCAGCCCACAGCCCACCAGGTTAGTATACTATTGAGTTTCCTCACATGCAGACCAGGGAGCCACCTGTGTCAGAGAAAACACCTGTGTCCCCCACCTGGGCAATGCTGGTGGTTCTTGCCTATGCAACAGCCCCGCCTAGTGGTCAGACACAACTGGCAACTTAGTTTTCTTATGGACAGAATGGGGGGTCAGGGTGGGACCCACTTCTTAGATGAATTGTGAGAAAGGCACTATGAGGAATGTAATAAAGTCATTAGCCCCCAGTGCCCACTAGCTACTGTTAGTGCTGCTAGTCGGTGTTATCTTTTGTGATATGAAGGAAAGCAAGAGTATAAAGTGCTGGTAAGATAATAATTTCCCTATTTGTCCCACCTCATCCCCCTGTCACGAGGCCCCCATCCCCTCCCTGCAGAGGTCTTGCCGGACCCGCCCCTCCCAGGAGGGTGTCCCAGGCTCCGCCAGCCCCTCCTCCTGGCCTGCACCTCCACCTGCCCCCAGAAAGACTTGCAGGGGAACGAAGGGAAAAGTAACATTTGGGGAAACAATTCCACAAGAGAAACCCCCTAAGTCTGGCCTGGGACTGAGCTAGCCTTTGAGGTAAGGATCTGAGAGGTAAAGAAGAGAGTTACTGTCCTGCGCTGGGATTGCAAGGGGCATAAATTCACTCTCCACCTGCTCCTCCCCGTGGGCCCAGCCTCCTCCCAGCCATCCCGTCAGGAAGAGGGGGTTTCTGAGAGTTCAGGCCACACTGGGATTAAGGCAGGGCCAGGACAGCTCCCCTGCCACTCGTGTTCTTGCCACCTGTGTCCCAGGCTATCGCTCCCCTCCCCACCCAGAGCCGCAGGCAATGGCAGAGGTCACAGGAGAAAGGGTTCCATTTTCCCAGGAGCAAAAGCCAGGCTCACTGCCCGCCTCTAGCGATCCTTCCTTCCTTGGCCACCAGGGGGCGGCCGGGGTTTTAGTTACACATCCAGCCTTTGCTCTCACTGAAGGGTATAGACATGCAAAATTAAAACTAATTACATTAGACAAGAACTGAATAAATAAAATGTTGCCTGCAGTGCTCATGGATGGTCTAGAAATGCTCAGGAAACACTTTTAAGACGCATTGGGGTTCTCAAGCTTTGGAGATTGTGGGAAGACCATCTCAGAGGGTAATCGGACATCTGCCCATTGGTCTGTGAGACTCCTGGTCATATTTTCTGGTCCCAAATGGTATCGCAGGGTCTGACAGCAGGACTGACGATGTGGCTGTCACACCGCGGGGAGTAGCTGGTATCTTAGGCAGAAGGGTCAACCCCCCCTCCCTTCCCCAGAAACAATACCAAGTTCAACTCAGACAGGAAACACGCAGGCTCCTGCTGCCAGCTAGGTCCTGCGGCTGCAGAGGTAAGGAGTCCAGTCGCTGCCCTGCGGTCAGAGGCCCTGGAGGGTAGCGGGCCCTGAAGGGGTACCCACACCACACCCCTGTGTCCGAGAGAAGCTGGTGGAAAGGAGGAGCCAGAGACACCCTGCCTCTGGGATTTCGGAGCCCAACTCACTGCCTTTTCCATAAAGAAGTGATGCATCCAACCACATTTTAATGGGATTTAAAAATATAGTCATTAATATCCCAGTTTCTGATTCAGTGATGTGAGCCACCCACCCAGCTTGCAACCCTACCTGTAGACTGGCTTTGCCAACCATCCTCTGGACATGCTGCTAGGGGCAAGGAGAGAGCACAGGGCAAGCTGCTTCCTGCTGCAACCCCCTCGCCCCAGTCCCTCCCCTCCCGCCCCGCGCGGCGCCACTGAGGGTCCTTGAGAAGAGCCCTTCCATGTAGGGAGCCAGGCTCACAGGGAAGCCACAGCTCCGGAGCGCCCTCGCGTGGCCATCCTCCGGAGCTGCGGGCGCAGCAGCCCCCATGCACCTGCGGGCTCTCCTGTCCACAAGTGGGGGCAGCGCATGTAGCGCCCTCTGGCTTATTAGCGGCTGTAATGTCACTGTAATCACAGCCAGGGGAGGCCATTACACCCCTATTTCCACCCAGAGGAGGGCCATTCCATCAACTGCTCCAGAGGCCTGCTCGGTAAATGAGTTTTCTTTAAAAATACCTTCATTTGATTGCTTCGCTAGAACACATTTAGCACCCGGACCAGCACAAAGGACACAGGAGGGCAGAGGACATGGGGTAGTGGTGGTGGTGGTGGTGGGGGGGGGGGCAGCGGCTCAGCGGCAGAGGCCAAGGGAGGGCAGTCCACAGTCTCCTGTCCCCAACTCAGGTGCCCTTCCTACCTTCGCCCTTTTGCCCTCTCTCCCTGGTCACACTAAGGCCCACTTGTTTGCTCCTTGAGAAGCATCCTGGGCTATCCCCACCCCGCCCCCAGCAGTGCCTGGCACTGGCTTTGCTGGGGCTTGGGTGGCGCTAATGCACAATAGGTGGGTTGTGTTTGCCCAGCTCTGCAGGGACACTGAGGGTCTGGGCCAGTGGTCGGCAAACACATTAGTCAACAGAGCCAAATATCAACAGTACAATGGTTGAAATTTCTTTTGAGAGCCAAATTTTTTAAACTTAAACTATACAGGTAGGTACATTGTTATTAACTTAATGAGGGTACTCCTAAGCTGGCCTTTGCTAAAAACATCCTCAATCTGAGGGGTCGACCTCAGCGAACGTACCCCCACTTCTTCTAACACCACTTCTTCAAAATAGACTCTCCCAGACCGAAAACCGACTTCTTCGAGTGGGCCACAAAGTTTCAATCGCACTGTACGTGCATGCCTGCAAGTGGTATTTGGTGGAAGAGCCGCACTCAAGGGGCCAAAGAGCCACATGTGGCTCGCGAGCCGCGGTTTGCCGACCACTGGTCTGGGAGACAGACAAGAGCTCTTTGGGGCTGAATGTCAACAAGGCCCCTCCCCAGGGACCAGCCTGCTGAGGTGGTTGGGGACAGAGGGCTCCGTGGACCCTGGAAGTTCAGGTCCCTGCAGGTGCATGCTCTTGCCCTCCCTGGAGCCCTGACCCTTAAGGGTCACCGAATGGCTGAGCGGGCCTGTGTCTCTCCGAGACCCCAGACCTGAATGGAAGGGCAGACAGATTACGTCAGGGGCAGACACACGGCATTCAAACAATTGGGGCAGAGGCAGGTCCTTGAGACCCCCGGCTCCCCGAAGAACAGCGGTTCCCATTATCGGCCACTCACTACCACACTTCACGCTCTCCACATTTCATGCAGTGACGCTGTGCTGTCCCTGGGACACTGGGTTAGAGAAATTGTTTCCTACTTTACACAGTGGGGGAGGTCGTTCCTGAAGGAGAGGCGCATTGGGAACAAGCCCCCATGTCCCTCAGCCTGCTGGCCGGCACGTGGAGAGTCTCCAGCTTGAGCCCGCTGCCTTGCAGGTCCTCTGCACTGGCTTTGGAGAGCGTGGCTCCCAGCCTCTGGCTCTACTGTCCCCTCACCCAGGGTCCAGGGCCCCTTAGCTCTGGCTGCTTGCTTCCCTCTGCCCGGACAGGTCAGGCCTGGGCAGGGAGGGGGACTGGGAGTGGGGGGCAACTGCTTCTAATTAGCATTTCACACAGATGGAACATCCCCCAGCCCCCAGGTGATTCCCAGAAGAGGACAGGAATTATTTTCTACCTTTGAAAACATCAAAGGGAAGCAAAGGAAATGAGTCCATTCGCATCCACGCCTTTGGGCCAGCCTTGCTGTGGTGTCCGAGTGGT
>NW_005371354.1:1506900-1509233 GCF_000412655.1 Myotis brandtii
TCTCAGAACCAGAGGATCCCTGAGCAAGTCCCCAGGCCTGGCCTCCTTGGAAACCATGGCAACCCAGGGGCTCCCTCCTGGGCCTCCCATTGGGCCCCTGGTCACTTGACACTTTGCATTCGATCCTCCCAGTCTTTAGTGATGAAATCCTGGGGGCAGGGCCAAGTCTAGAAGTCTTTGTAAACATCTCACCAGCCCCAGTGTGCCAGTACCAGCTTCCTAGGGAGGGTCAGAGGTCAGAGGCCAAAGGTCATCAATGAGGGTGGACAGAGCCATGACAACCCCTGCCCCAAATGGAAAATACCAGTAAACAGAAAATGAAAGGGCTGTGGTCAGAGAGAGAGAAGGAAAAGGAGAGGCGTCTTTGTAGAAAGGTGGTATGAAGAGACATCGCGACGGTAAAATGTCTAAAATCCCCAAATCCACCACCAGGACTGTCCTGAGCACACTTGGGCCCAGGAGGGGAGGGGAAGGGAGGGGAGGGGGAAGGACACCCTTTCACACGTTTCCTCTCTCCACGCCTTGCTCATTCAAGACTCAGAGGCCTTGCCCACAGCCCACAGTGCCTCCCTGGCCGCGGAGTTGAGCAGGAATCTGGGCCTGCAGACTTCTGCGTGTCCCGTGCTGTTCTGCATGTGGGCACAGAGCCTGAGGACTGCGCCCTCCACCCCGTGAGGTCAGGCAGCTCATAGGCAAACTGCATGGCTTGCTATTTCCAAGCTGTCAATTCCATAAGCCTGGATGGACTGTGGACCCTGTTGTAACCAGCGTGGGGCGACCAGTGAATGTCTGGGGCGTGCTCACCGAAAGGCGCCCAGGGCCTCCGTCTTGGCACCATCCAGAGCACCTGAGTCTCCCCCACTACCCCACCCCAACCCTTGTCTGTGCCCCAGGCAGGGACAGGGGGGGGGATGCTTGTTACCTGGGCCCTGGAGGCTGAAATGCTCAGGGATTCCTTAGAGAGATACACTCACACCCCTTCCTTCCCGAAGTTTGGGAATAAATGAAACCCAGCAAGCCAGCAGGTGAAAGGTAGAACCAGGGCTCATTAGCATACATCTGCATGCCAATGAATAAACAGGGTCCTGCTCACAGACTCCATAGTTTACAGACACAATAGACTGTCACTTAAGGACCTGCTGCGGACAAGCTCTGGGTCACTGGCCACCAAGGATGGATTGGGAAGAGTGGAAAGAACACACATGCACGCACAAATACATGCACACACATGTACAGGCACACACATACACACAGCCACACATATGTGCACACACACATGCGTATACACACAAGCACACACATGCGTGCGCGCACACATGCTGCGGTGCTTCTTCAGGAGCTGTTGGAAGTTTGCTTCTGGCTCCTGCTGCCTCCTGAGTGTCACAATCTCTGAAAGTCTGCGCCTCAGCAGAGAGGTCATAGGAGCGTTCCCTTAGGAGGAACATCGGGCTTCTCTGGACGAAGCACTTGACCCTCAGCACATCCTCAACAGCCACGGCCATTCCCAGCTCGAGCGCCTTCGGACCTGGGTGCCGAGCGGGGGAGGGTGCTGTCAGACGCCCCGAGCGGGACCGCGTCCAGCTGCACAGCTGCCCTCGCACGGGCACCCCCTGCCGCTTCTCTCCACCCACCGCGCTCCACAGGCTCTCCAGCCTCACCCTGCGATCCCAGCTTCGGGCGGCCTCGCCGCCGTATTAATAATAAATTCTACTCTACTGCATCGGTCTCGCACTTTGCTATCGTTTACTAAGCACTTTTCCCTACAATATGCCACTTAATTCTCATTGCTGCCAGAATTCCTCCTGGTGAGATGCGGACATGAGGCTGAGCTGGGGTTGGAGGAGGCAAATCCGACAGCAGAACCGGGTGCCAGCTTCCGGCACCCCCGCGCACCCCCAGCCCCTGCCCACTGTCCCCAGCCTCAGTGGCACACCTGGGCGACCAGGACTCTGGGACTCGTGGCCTCCGCGCCCATTTTCTCCGCTGGTTCTACTGCTGGGGAGTGATGGGGACCGGGCCTGCCTGTGGGTGATCCGAGCGACGTTTGAGAAGCACCCACGGTCCGCCTGGTTGTGGCCTCCCCAGGGTCCCCACCAGGAAGACGGAGGAGAAGGAGCGACAGCCGCAGGCATGGCGGGACTGTGACCACTCAGTGCAGTCCAGCGAGCAGGCTGGGGATGGGGGGGGATTTGCACAACCAGGGAGCTGGAGAGAGCAGCATCGTGTCTCTGCAAAGTTCCCTGAGACGGTCACTGCGGGTGGGGGTGGAAGAGAAGGGCTGCCTCTCCGAAGGTGCAGGTGGAGCGGGTGAGGGCTGTTCGGGATGCTCTTCC
>NW_005371354.1:1509674-1534590 GCF_000412655.1 Myotis brandtii
AACAGGGAACCACACACAGAAACACACACCTACACTCACACACACACACACAGAACCACACACCCAGAACCACGCACCCACACACTCACACACAGAACCACACACACACACACACACACACACTCATATACAGTACCATACACAGAACCATACACTCACACACAGAATAGCACACACATGCAGAAACACAACACACAGAACCATACACACACTCACACATAGAACAGCACACACAGAACCACACATACTCAGAACCATACACACACACAGAACCACACACACACACATTTCACCACACAAATGGATCCACAACCCCCCATATATCTTCAGTGCTAAAAATCTCCAAAGTTAAACACCTTTACTTCTTAGACCACCTCAGACCTTTCCTTCTATTCCATATTGTGTTGGTTCCCCCCCAATCAGGCCAATTGGTTTTGCTTTACTTGATCAGATAGAAACACCTCACTCCTTTCCCTACAAAACGCACTTGGATATAAGAAACCGGCTGTGCTCTTAGTCTCCTGCTTTTCCAGCTCTTCCTCCATATGTTCACACATTTCAGAGCCCAGCGGACCTCTGATATTCTGTCCAAACTTGAGTTCCTCCGAAGAGAAAGCCCAGGGTTCAAGTCCAAGGGTTTATTTCAAAACGTGGCGGTCAGTCCTCCCAGAGAAGTGGTACAACCAGCCTGGGTATGTTTCTAAGAGTCGCATCACCGGGCCGAATGCCTCTGTTGCGCTCCTGCCTGCCCAGCACCAAACACTGAAGCAATGAAAGACCCTTACAGAGTGCCTACCTGGGCCCGATTCCTGCTCCTCCAGGGCCCAGCCGCGGTCAGAGCGGGTCCCCGCCTCCCAGGCAGGGCCGTTCCCTTTTAGGGTCCCCAGACTACATTCACTCTGCACCAAAGTTTGACTCACTTTACACAAGAGGCCCCAAATGGAATTTCAGCAGAGGCAGGAGTGTGTGCGAAGGGTTGTCATGAGACAGGCAAGGGCTTCGAAGCCAGAGCTGGGTGTGAATTTTGTCTCCTGCAGGATCTCGTAGTGTGAGAACTTGAATAAGCCCCTCAGACTCCCCGAGCCTCAGTGTCCTCATCTGTCAAAATGATATAATACTATCTCCCCTCTGTGGCTGTAACAAAAAAGAGGAGAAATAGCCCGGCTGGTGTGGCTCAGTGGTTGAGCATCGACCAATGAACCAGGAGGTCACGGTTCAATTCCCGGTCAGGGCGCATGCCCAGGTTGCAGGCTTGATCCCCAGTGGGGGGCATGCAGGGGGCAGCCGATCCATGATTCTCTCTCATCATTGATATTTCCCTCTCCCCTTCTCCCTTCCACTCTGAAATCAATAAAAAAGATATATACTAAAAAATAGGAGAAATAAATTCAAAACTTCATGGCCCTTAGTAGGCACTCACCATGCCCTAATTATTTATTCATGTGACCGCCATTCCAGAAAGGTTATTATACTGCATTTGGCAAAAGGTCTCCTCTGTTTTAGGCTACGCAAGAAACGAGCTAATTATCATAACGACATCAGTGACACCGCATCATAGCCAGTAATAAGAATTTAAAAACGTGTTGGGAAAACAACCCCGCTCCATTGGGATGGAGCCAAGGCAGCCAGCCGACAACCCAGCCAACAGATGAGCTGCTCCGCTGCTTAATACACTTAATAAAACAGCGCCTCTCCCTGAAATCGCTGTCTTGCTAAACAGAAACATCCCAAGGGCTTAAGCAGAAAAGATAAACGACTCTGTTCCTCTTCCCCAAGAACAGGCGCCTTGATGAGGAGGAGGGGTGTGGACGTCCATCGGGGACCAGGAGGCGGGGCCCTGGGTGAGGGCTGAAGTCCACTCCCATGAGTTAAACGCTTGAAAAAACAGACTTTTGTTCCATAAGGAGGGATTCATGCTGAAAATGGTACATTTTTTTTAACACGTCTGACAGACTGGGGTGCTTTCTTTTCCGGCAGTCCGTGGGTTGACTTAAGGCTCAGATGAAAAGGAAAATATATAAGGCCAACTAACTGGGAGCCCCAGGTTCTGATCCCCAGCTCTGAGCTCAGATGCCCCTGCGGGTTCCCTTTCGCAGCCAGCGTGAGCTGAGGTGCCCGTGAGCTGGGTCCCAGGGGGAGGCCCCTCTCTCCCCAGCTTCAGAGGCGGCATCACAAGTCATCAGACAGGGAAGTCAGGCTTCGCCATGACAATGGCAGTATTCTTGCAACAGCGAATGGGAACAATCGGGCTGGTCTGTTACACCAGATGCATCGGGGCTAGTAGAGAAAGACTAGAATAATAACAACAGGGAATGAGTTTAAATGCAAAGGGGACATTCCATACAAAGAATTTCCCACCAGATGAAAAGCAATGGCTCGCCAGGCCTTTGATGTTTCAGCATTCCTCAGGGCTGGGAGGCTTGAAAGGCGATTCCCGCTGGAAGGAGCCAGAGCACTGTCCATTTCCAGGGTATCCTTTTGCTGGTGATTAAACTGGGACCCACAAAGGCTATGGAGCTGCTAAATCCCCAAACGCAAACCAAGCTCCGGGCTGAGTTTTACTCCCACGATATCTACCCCTTCTCTTCTAGAATGCCCGCCGGCTCTAAGAGGGACAAGGTGTGCTGTGTAGGGAAGGGAGACTTCTATGAACTGCACTTTCTGGTTTTAAAGCGGCTGCAACAAGCCTGCTTCTCTGAAAACAGAATATGGGCTGTGGCACTTTTCCTAACGGCCACCAGAGGGCGCCAGTACCCCATGCTAGGACCCTCTTCCAGGCTACCTCATGGCCCATAGGGCCTGTGTGTGTTTATGTTGAATGAGGTCAGGAGTATCAGGGTTGTGAAATAACATATTTCCACTTGTTTTCTCCCTAGATCTGAGACATAGCTTTTCTGAAGTCCATTATCTCCCTGAGACTATATTCTACCCACCACCTTCCTCTTTGGGCGGCCAGTCCACACATCCCAGTCGGCCACCAACAGACAGAGAGAGAGGGGTTGGGGCGGGCGAAAGCGACTTTATTTTCCCCTGACTGGAGATGTCACACCCCTGTTTCCCTGTCCTGGCCTCTTGCTGTAAAAGGCTGTCTGCACACATGAGGCCTCTGTGCTCCAGCCCAGGGGAGGCACAGGGAGGTGCAGACGTGATACACTATATGGGAGGCAGACAATCGTGCCAGCGACAGACGGGGCTGTTCCTCCTGCCTCTTCCAAGAAGGCCCATCATGCAAGACCTATGGTGTCCGAAAGTCTAGTCTGCTGACCCAAACAGCCAATATGTTAGAAGGAGAAAGAGGGGTTGGGGCAGGTGGGAGGAGCACAGGAAGTCCAATGGCAGCCCCTGGCTCTCTACTGCCTCCTGGGGGCAGGCTGGGCAGCAGCCACCAGTCATCCTGGGCTCTGAGGCCCAGTGGGGGCCGGCAGGTGCCTCTGTTTCTGCACCAACTGCTGCCGGCAAAAGGCGGCACCCTGTTCTGGAGACCCTAGACCTGGGCTTGCCCTTGAACAGGGCCTCGGCTCCTGCACCCAGCAATAGGCAGGCTCCGAGGTCCTCGTTCTGAGCGAGCTCAGATGACACAGTTCCCTTGGCCAGTTCTGATGCCATCTCTCTGATCAACTATTGTCTCTTGGCACTTTGCTGCCCTCTGGTGACCTGAAGATTTGCCCCAGGCATCACCTTCTCACACCACTGACTCTGGGCCAGTGCTCACAGGGCTCCACGCCAGCTCTGCCGAGTCACAGGTATGCGCAGTCCATTGGGTTCCAGAGGAGGGCCAGGGTCCTGCTAGGATCTGTCCCACAGGACCGGAGTGAGCATTGATTCCCCGGCATCTTCTGCAAAGCTCAGAGCTAAGGCCAGTGCAAGTCAGAGCTAGGAATGAAGCACCTTAAATGTGGAGGTAATTTAAATGGAAGAAGACGGGTGCTGTTGGCTCTCCATAAATCATTAGTTCAGTGATGGGGTGGGGGTGGGCGAGGACAGAAGCCAGATAGAGCCCCAGGGAGCAGAGAGGGTGCGTTTGCCTTGGGGACGCACGCCTGGCTTTTCTTGACAGCCCTCACGTGGCTGGGGGTAGAGCTCACCTGGAAGGGAAGACGCCCAGAGCCACCTAACACATTCTTGTGCTGAGCCTTCCGGGAGGGAATTCCTGACCCTCTTGTGTAAGGAAAGACCAGGGAGGAGGACGGGCGAGAAGAAGGGTGCTGGGTGAAGAGAAAGAACGTTGGCCATGAGCCAGCGCAGGTGAAGACTCAGGGGAGATGTCCGATAAGGATGGGGGGCTGCAAGGGAAGAGGCTGAGGCACAGGCGGTCACTGGGGCCTCCTGGGCCTGGCACTGAGCATCCGGCTGGTCTACACCCACACAACTCACACAGCTCCTCAAGGAGGGAACTGGGGCGGGGGCCACCCTCTTCAAAGTGGGGTTCTCCATTCCCATACCACGTGACTCGATCTTATTCAGCAGCATCTGATGGCCTACTGCACCCCAAATGCTCAGGTGCCTAGCTCCCCTAGGTCTCCTCCGGGAAGAGCCAACGGCAGAGGGGGGTGGGATGGGCAGGCAGAGAAGAGCAAGCCTCACCCCCAACAACCCTGGGCTGAGGCAAGGAAACCTGTCTGATGCTGCAGCCCCTCCACTTCCTCCTGAATGGCACCCCTTCCTTTTCTGAGGCGGAATAGCATCCCATTGAATAACATTGTCTTTATTCTTAATTTGTCCGTGGACACCTAGTTCCTTTCCACATCCTGGCCATTGTGAATGCTGCCCTGGATATTATGCTAAGTGAAGAAAGGCAGACACAGAAAGACAGATGGCACACCACCTCACATGTGGAATCTAAACCAGCAGAAGTCAGCCATGCAAGCAGAGAGGAGGAAGGGGAGGGGGCAACAGGGAGGTGGGTCACGGGTCCAAAGTTTCAGTTATGCAGGATGACAAGTTCTGAGGACCTACTGTGCGGCAGCGGGACCGGTTAACTCTGCCAGACTATACACTCGCCAAGTAGAGTTGCTCAGAGTTGAGTTTGTTTTCTCACCACACCCACGTTCACAGGCTCACACACATGCACAGACACACACATGTTCATACGCACTTTAACTCTGGAGGGGATGGACCTCTTGCTTAGCTTGATTGTGGTGATCAGTTCACAATGTATTCAGATATCCAATCCCCACGTTGTACACCTTAGACGTGTACAATTTTTCTTTGTCAATGACATCTCGGTAAAGATTTAAAAACCCAGCTCACTGACCCTTGAAGCAACCAGAGGTGAGTGGGGTGGGAAGAGGAAGTGGACAAGTGGTCCTGGTGCCCTTTCCAACCCCCTTGCTCCTGCCCGGGCCTGGGCTCTATCTGGGGCCTCGTGCAGCCCCGTGTGGAGCCAGTTCTAGGCGAACAGCCTGGAATGAATGAGTTGAGGGAGGAGCAGCCCAGCCCAGCTAAGCAAGCTCCCCACGCACTCCCAGCATGAAAGAAACCAAGGCCGCAGAATGACTAAAAAAAGAAGAAAATATATTGGCAGGTTTTTTTTTCTTTCTTTCTTTTTTGTCCATTTGGCAATTTGCTTAAAACCCAAGACGCCAGTGTTTGCCCCCAGGGAAGTGGGTGGTGGACACGGGGGAGAGGCGTGCTTTTTGCAGAACTGCCCATTATCTTAGAATGATGCAACCCAGTGTGATCGCTTAATAGGGAACACATTTTAATAGCCTACGAATGAGAAGTCAGAGGCAATTAAAATCCGTTCCCGATTAATTGTTTTCTTCTTCTTTCATTAGGAAGAGTTGCTGTCAGATACTAAAGCCATAAACACAAAAGCAGCCTCAGCTTCTGCCTCCACCAGACGCCACCTGGAAGGAGGCTAGGAGTTTCAGCCTCTTCACGTCAAACCCCTCTCCCTTCAGCCGCAGGGCCGGCCCCTCTGTGGGCGCCAGAGAGCTTGGATCCTTAGAAGTCGGGGAACCGTAAGCTCTAAGCCGTGAAGTCACGGGCAACTTTATTACCAGGATGCCGCCAAGTGCTTTTTTATAGCTTTTAATTCTGGTTTATTCACTCTCCGGAGTAATGGCCTCAGCAACCACATTTATACTGATTCAGCCTTCTCCACTTTTGTTCCGAGGGGCGTCCTCCTCCCTGTCCCAGCTGTCCCCTCTGGGCTGCTACCGACATTAAGGGGACAGAACACAGCCTGACCTGACAGAACCTGGGAGCCTGGAACCGGGAGGCTCCTCACTCGCTGCCCCTGCGTGACATTGGCAGGCGACATACCTCCCCCAGCCCCAGCGCCCTCATCTGGGCAATGGAACTGCCTTCAGTGAAACAGGGCCTGTGCCAGCTCTGCAGCCCTCACATTACATTAAGTACACATGTGTATCCTATATCCATATCCATATCCATATCTATACCAATGTCTAGATCTATATCCATATCCATGTCCATACCCATATCTATCTATCTATCTATCTATCATCTATCTATCCATATCCATGTCCATGTTCATATCTATATCTATATCCATACCAATGTCTAGATCTATATTCATGTCTATGTCCATGTCCATGTCCATATCCATACCCATATCTATATCCATATCCATATATATCTATATCTATATCTATATCTATATCTATATCTATATCTATATCCATGTCTAGATCTACCTCCATGTCCATGTCTATGTTTATGTCCATATTTATATCCATACCCATACCCATATCTATATCATCTATCATCTATATCATCTATATCATCTATCTATCATCTATCTATCTATCTATCTATCTATCTATCTATCTATCTATCTATCATCTATTCCTGGCTTCCACTGAATCTTTAGTGGCTTCCAGGTATCTTCTGTGCTCAACCTGACTTAATCCTTGTAGACAACTCTCTTGACCAGGTACCCCCACTATCACCAGCTTTTCCAAACACACAGTGCCAGGGTTTGAACTTGGCTGATTCCAGAGCTGACCCCTTACCCGCTATTTCCTCCATGGTTTTGATCTCGGGCCCTCTTTTTAGGATGCTAGGGTTCCTGGCAAAACTGTGACCTTCCCCCCCTTTCTCCAATGGGAGAATGTTTCTGTTGAGCGCCTCGCCTCGCCTGGGTCTTCGTGACCCAGAGTCCATGGCTCTGAATGACCAGCTGGAGAGAAAGAGGGGCTGCAAAGCACTGGGGGCTGGGGCAGGGAGTCCTCCCTCCTCCCTGGGACAGAGCCCGGGCTGCCTGGGAAGCTGAGAACAGGCCCCTTTAGAAAGCAGAACCGGTCCCCATTGCCCCCACCACCGAGGCTCCCCGGGGGTGAGAGTTCTCACTGAGCCTCTACTTTATTATTTTTATTGTTGTTTGAAAAGCCTTGTAATAACTGGGATAGATTTCTTAGGAAGCCAAATAATGGGATGCATTTCCACGCCGGCTTTATAATTAATGTTTGCATCATTTATCTTTCGTGGAAAGATTATTCTGACTAACGAGGTTCTGGGCCACTAATTCATTACACTGCCTTGTCACTTCCTGCTCCTTCTTATTACCCAGGAATAGATCATTAGTCAGAGTTCAATGACAGGGAGAAATTGTGTTCATTAATTTAATTCCCTCGCTCACTTCTGGGCCCCACATTTGTCCAAAATTGGGGATTCCAAGGGGGAAAATTTAGTTGTCTTAAGCCTTGGCTTCTGCCTCATTATACCTTCTACACCCCTCCCATTCAACCAGAAAAAGGTCAGGACAGCTCACTCATGGCAGTGGCCATGGGCACTGCCCTTTCTCAACTTGAGGCTAGGAGCAGGGGGTGAGGAAACAGCCCAGGATTTAGGCATTTGTAACATATAATTAACATATAATCAAGTTGTTGTTTTTTCAACCTTGACTCTCACCTGGTATTACTACCTGGGAATTGGTAGGAATACCCAGGCATCCCCGACAGTAGACCAGTAGATGCCATGGGAAGTATATATGTATCCCCAAAGTCCTCATAAGAACATAGAGTATTATGATAAAGAGCTTGGAGCCTAGGCCCTGCCCTTAGATAGACATGGGTTTGAAGCTGCCTCTTCTCGGGTGAGCTGTGTGTCCTCACTGAGGGTGCTTAATCTCTCTGGACTGCAGTTTCTTTTCCACAAAATAGGAATGACAGCAGCGACCTCTTGTTAGCATGAGGACCAAGCTACCTGAGGAACTGGAAGGGGTTTGCATAGTGCGCTGCAACTATTAGAACTTGGAAGAAAGTTGCACTTGGAGTTAAATTGATCAATGATCCTGCAGTGAGAAGAGCGAAGGTCTCGCCTGGCTGCACATAGAAACTCCTGAGGATGCCCAGGCCCACCCAGGCTGTTGGAGAGGAAATCTCTGGGCATGGGGCAAGGTATTGGTGGTTTGAGAAGCTCACCCAGTGGTTGTAAGGAGGGGTTCAGGTTGAGAACCACTCAACATCTGGAGGTTCCAGGTGAGCAGTTTGGACTTGGACCAATCATTGAGAGTCACCTGGCTGTGTCCCTCCTGTAAGGACTGCCCACCGATGGCCCCCTGCGGGTGGACCCCTGCTCTCTGAAGGAGTTCCCTGTTAGGGGGCCTGGGCCCCTCCTGAGCAGGGTTAGTCCCACATTGTGCAGGTGGTAGGCAGAGTATGGGGACCCAAGGCAGCTCCAGAACCTGTCACTAGGCTGGAGTCTACTGGAGAGCTGGGAGCAAATCACCAATGAATGCTGAGATGTGATTCAGAACAAAGGCACTGAACAGGAGGGCTTACCCCAGGGTCCTGGCCCAGCCCAGGGACCAGGGTGGTTTTCCCAAGGAAGGTTCTTGGATCGAGTTATAAAATATGCCCAGGTAAAGAGAGAGAAGGGCTGTTTTTCCAGGCAGAAACCAAAGACCAGTGCAAAGACCATGTAGCTGAAGTGAGGAGAGCACAGGAAAGAGATGAGCGGGGAGCAGCAGAGACAGGACCTGCGGAGCCTCATAGATTGCGTGGAGTATTCGGGTCCTTCTAAGGCAGTGGTTCTCAACCTGGGTCACGACCCCTTTGGGGGTCGAACGACCCTTTCACAGGGGTCACCTAAGACCATTGGAAAACACATATATAATTACATATTGTTTTTGTGATTAATCACTATGCTTTAATTATGTTCAATTTGTAACAATGAAAATACATCCTGCATATCATATATTTACATGACGATTCATAACAGTAGCAAAATTACAGTTATGAAGTAGCAATGAAAATAATTTTATGGTTGGGGGTCACCACAACAAGAGGAACTGTATTAACGGGTCACGGCATTAGGAAGGTTGAGAACCACTGTTCTAAGGGAAAAGTGAAGGTCTTCATGGAGGAATTGTAAGTGGGACAAGGAGGTGGATGGCAAGATGGACTAAGCCAACCCTCTAACCCACTCCATGCTAGCGCTCTGGTCCTGAGGGCCAGGGTGATGGGAGGATGAGAGGGACCCCTCAGAACCCTGCACCCCAGCTGAAATCCTCTGCACAGCCCCTCATGGAGAATCAATGTGGCCCCAGACATGGTCACCACCAGGGGGGCTGCGCCTCTCAGACATGTTGTAGCAGAGAAACTTGGAGGACCTCTGCTCTGGATCTTTCCCCACCGGGACACTGATCGATAGCTCTGGTTCCTGAAATGTTGACGGCAGTAACCTTAGGAAAGGCATGCGCTCCTCCGTGATCAATGGATTGACTGGAATTCCTGTGTGCCCATCATCTGTGTGTGTCACTCTGTGAGTCTGTCACCAGGAGTCTGGCCATGACTGATAGACTGATTCTGTCTGTGGACCCAAAGGTTAAGAACAGTGTCCTTGGTGAGCACAAAATGGGCATGTCACCCAGGGCTTCTTGGCTCTCAGTCAGCCTCTTCCTGAAGTCAGAGCCTCTCTCCTCTCAGGCTGTCAGAATGGTGAGGTCACTGAGTATGTTTCTTCATTCTGAGATCCACTCTGGGTGGGGCGTGCTGTAGGCAAGGGTCCATGTCCAAATAGGCCAGGATGTTGGCAGAATGGTTACCCCCACCCTCCTTCAATGTCTTGTGGTGCGTTGTATGTTCATGGTCAATAATCTCATCCTCGTTGATGTAAATCACTGTATGGGAAGAATCCTTAGACTTTGGTCATTTGTAACTAAGTTTCATTTAAGTACAGGAACACCTGGAGATGGTAAGAGAGAAGGCAGGGCCAGGGAAGGGAAATGGACCTCATGAGCGATCACCCAACACAGCCCTTCTCCCAGGCAGGAAGGCTGAGAGCTGATGGACATCAGTCAGGTGGAGGGGAAAGTTCACAAGCCTTCACTCAGATTTCAACTACAGGTTGATGAATTCAACAAGCCAGGCAGAGTCCTGACAACAGACTTGCTGACTTCAATTACCAGGAGTGTAAAGGCCAGGTTAAAGGAAGTTTCTTGGGTAAATATTTAGCACAATGCTTGGCACATACTAAAAATCATAATATTTTATGTGCAATTATTTTATTTCTATCACTACTAAGAGAAATAAAAGTAAGAGAACTCGATATTAAGCACTAAGAGTCTTACAATATTTGTGATTCCTTATCTCAATTAATTCTGAAAATTTCCAGAAGATATCTATCAGACCCATTGCACAGATAAGAAAATGGGGATCACAATGGTAGCTTGCCAAAGGTCAAGCAAAATCTGGCAAATAAGAGACTTGCAGGTCTCCTTTCCAGGGCCCACGGGAGCCACAGCATGTTCCAGGCCATCAGCCTGAGCCACGATGAGCTAACTAATGCTGGGGCTGCATTAGTCTATTAGAGCTGCCATGACAAAGCACCACGGACTGATTGGTTTGAATAAATTCACGTCCTCAGAGTTCTGGAGGCTGAGTCCAAGATCGAGGTGCCTGTGGAGTAGGTTTCATTCTGAACCCTCTCTTCTCCACTTGTAGATGGCCATGTTCCCCCTGTGTCCTCACACGGTCTTCTGTTTGTGTCTCATAAGGATACCAGTCAGATTGCCGGAGGAGGGCCCATCCACATAACCCAGTTTTACTCTAATTACCCTGTAAAGGCTCCATCTCCAAATGCTTCCACATTCTAACCAACTGGGGGCTGGGGCTTCCAATACACGTTCTGGAGGGGATGCAAGTCAGCCCCATAACAGCGACCACATAGTTTAAATAAAGCTCTGGATCCTTCCCTTGCCATGGGATCTGTGCTTGGCTTTTCATGTCAATGCAATCCCCGTGTAAGCAAAACATTTTTTAACTCTACAGTACAAAAAAGACTTTTCTTGAATAGTTGGGCAAATGTCAGGATTAAGGTAACTCACTCCACAAATGAGGTATGGAGAGGATGGGTAAGACCAAGCAGGCTTCTCCAGGTATCAGTCTTGAGATCCTCCTTAATTTCCCTGAGGAACATGGGGAATGGGGGCGGGGGGGAAGGCCACTGGCAAACACAGCAGCAGTCTGGAAAGTTCTTTTCCTAACTGCAAGGTGCATCCCTGCATGGTCTGCAAAAAGCAGTCACGTGGGTTCCATCCTCAGGGCCACATCTATATATATAAAAGCCTAAGCAACCGTTATGATCAGTTGACTGAACGACCAGTCGACCAGTCACTGTGATGATGCACTGACTACCATGGGGGCAGATGCTCAACGCAGGAGCTGCCCCTGGTGGTCAGTGCACTCCTACAGCCAATCTCCTGTGGCTGGCCAACCTCCCGTGATCCCTCCCCCTGGCCAGCCTGCCAGCCCCAATTGGCCCCGATCGCCAGCCAGGCTGAGGGATCCCACCCACACATGAATTAGTGCACCAGGCCTCTAGTAGATGTATAAAAGGCCCTAAGTCAGCCACACCAGCTCCAGGGCCATGTTAAGTGAACCTAGACCCTTTGTCCATCCTCTGTCCCTCCAGTCTGCCATTAAAGGGTGGTAACCAAGGTAAAATAGAGTGTTTTCAGTATTGCTGGAGGAAGAAGATGTTGGAATCCAAAAGAGTGATGTGAGCAAGCAATAATCACCTTCCCACTAACTACATTCTGTGCCCTGTGGCCTTTGGGGATAATGAACATCTCAAATCAGCTCGCTGTGTGTTTTGTTCTACTGAAATGATCACAGTAACACAGAGGAAGAGGAGGCACAGGAATAAAAAAGCTGTGGCCTGTGAATGCGTTTGGTACCTGGCACTTGGGGACAGACAGCTGGGGCGAGGGGGAGTTTAATTTCCTGGGGCCCACACGTTTCTGAGTGATTGGCAGGCTAATTTTGCTCTCCACTCGGCCTGGTATTGAGAGGAAGTGAAGACTCAGAAAGCTGCCAAGAACTGTTCCTTGCTTTTGGCAAAATTCTAGACCTCATCAGAAAAATCAGGAACTAGACTTAGAGATTCGGGGAGCCGGCGTGAAAGGAAGACTTTTGGGTAATGGTAATAAGTACGTTTTGTGAGAAGATATTTCCTAGGCATCATTCTCTGATTTGGTCTCCTATGAAGCCGATGAAATAGTGTTCTACTTCATATGCCTTTGTTGGGATGTAGGAGGCTCAGAGAATTAAATCAATTAGCTACGGGCACACAGTGAATTGATGACAGAGGCAGACCTCAAACTCAAGTTGCTCTAAGTCTGTGCCCAGGTCTTTTTCACCTCCCTGTGCTGGCTCCTCCCAACCCTGTCCAGGGGGTGCCTACAGCCAGGAGCTCAGCTGCTCTACACAGCTAGAGAGGGGCAAGCCCAGTGTGGCTACCCACTTTCCTTCCCTATCCCTTCTGCTCCTCCGGGTAGTACAGGCGACACAGGTGGCATGCAAGCAGTTAAATCCATGGGTATCAGAATAAAAGAGTTGCAAACTCAAATCGAGTATTCAAGGTCAGGTGACCTTGGGCAAATTATCTCTTTAGGCCTTGCTTTCCCTGTTTGTTTAAAGAGGATGATGAAACCAGCATCGTAGGATTGTTTTATAAATAAAGTATGTGTGTATGTGCATGTGTGTGTACTGTCCCACGTGGTGCCTGAAACTCAGCCAAGGTTAGCTTTCAAGAGACTCAAGAGACGTAACAAAATGCTCCTTGCTGAACACCAGTAGTTCCCCCAGCAGGCTTTTCGAGGTGGCAGAGGCTGGGCTGGGTGTGGCCTCCTGTACATCCGCTTCTGTCTCTACCACCTCATTCTCAAGGCTGCTTCCTGACACCCGAGATCCCAGTGCCCACGGAACACAAATTCCATCAGACAGCCTGGCCTCCTTCCAGGCCAGATGGGTGAGAAAAGACAGAGGGTCAAGGAAGGCCAGAGGACCCAAAGGGGAGAGCAAAACAGAGTGAGGCAGATCGATGCTGGAGCCACATGAGTAACTGTCCCACCCTGGGCACAAGCCAGGAAGCAGCCAGATCGATGGGGTCCAAAGCAAACGAAGAACCGGGTGGAGTTAAGCACAGCGTCTGGGCACGGCATTGGACACTCGATGGGGAACGAGACAGAACACAAATATGCCTCAGAAGCAACAGTGAGAAGGCTGGTCGGGTTCTGAAAAAGGTCTTTGCTTTTTTGTCACTGTTGAAAGGCTAAAATCACAGCTTGTGTGTTTGTATTTAAAAATAGGCACTTATGTGTGCGAATACATGGGAGTGTGTGCTTGGCGATGTGTGTGTGTGTGTGTGTATGCGCGCGCACGCAAGCATGACCCACTTACCCTCCTGGTCCATGGAGGGCAGTGATCCTGGGGAAGGTGTTGTTTATAGGGAGGTGCGAATAGAATCTCCTTCTCATATTTCAGAGAACCGTAGTGTAGTAAACCTATTCAAATAGATCTCATGTCCTTATATACTCTGTGGACATTTTTCTTATAAAATTAACATATAGTCATTACCATCTGATTAAAAGGAAATTTCAAGGCACGACTTCATCCATTATAATAGCTGGAGCCTCCCAATGCCGCCTGCTCTGAGCAGACAAGGCAAGCTGTGGTACCCAACGGAGAAGCCTGGCTCCCCGCCCCACCCATCTGAGTCTCCCCATCTGCATAAACGGCAGACTATCAAGGCAAGGAAGAAATCGTCACAGCCCCAGTTCTGTTGACAAATTCCAAAAAGCGATGTATTCTCCAACATAGTCAATGACTCACGACATTGATGCAAAGGCAGCGAACAGACTCCCATTGAGAGAGAGGGACCACGGAGCCCCACGGTGAGGAACCCTGCTACCTCCCCCCGTTTATTGCCATACGGGCAGGAGTCTAGGACTGCTTCTTGGTTGCAGATTTTCTTATTTTCTAAGCAGGTCAGGGTGTGCAGGGCGTTCTCCCGGACTGGGACCCAGACAGACGGCAGCTCAATGTCCCCATTATGCAGGGCGACACTAAGAAGCACCCCCAGGCCTGTGTACAGCCACGGAAATGGACTCAGTCACCAGTAATATAATAAGAGACCGTGGGATTGGGATATGACACCATGAAGGAGATGTTTTGTGATTTTCCACATATAATGAAACTTCCCTTTCAGAGGAGGAAGTTGTACTTTGAACTTCTGCCTGTCCCCGCCCCCCCGAAAACCCCCATCTTTGTTGAAATTGAGAAGAAAAGAATTTAAAGAACACTAGTGTATCTAAATTTTAGAAACAAAATTAAACACCTTTAATGTCAAATTCTGGTGTTTTGGCCTCTTTCTAGAATTTCTGATATCTCCAGATTTGCCTGGTCTGTGTGGGCGAGATGGTACCCTCCCCATGGGCACAGAGGGAAGTCGTGTCTGTCTCCCTACCATTCCCACCAACCCCGCCGGGATCTGGGCTGCTTATCTCCCTTAATTGGGCACATTTTAGCCCCTGTTCTGTTGACAAATTCCAAAAACCGATGTATCCTCCAACATAGGCAATGACTCACGACATTGATGCAAAGGCAGCAAACAGACTCCGATTGAGAGAGCGGGGCCACAGAGCCCCACAGAGAGGAGGCCCCCTGTTTATTGCCGTAAGGGCAGGAGTCTAGGACTGCTTCTTGGTTGCAGATTTTCTTATTTTCTAAGCAGGTCGGGGTGGGCAGGGCGTTCTCCTGGACTGGGACCCCGACAGACGGCAGCTCAATGTCCCCATTATGCAGGGTGACACTAAGAAGCACCCCCAGGCCTGTGTACAGCCACAGAAATGGACTGAGTCACCAGTAATATAATAAGAGACCCTGGGATTGGGATATGACACCATGAAGGAGATGTTTTGTGATTTTCCACATATAATGAAACTTCCCTTTCAGAGGAGGAAGTTGTACTTTGAACTTCTGCCTGTCCCCGCCCCCCCGAAAACCCCCATCTTTGTTGAAATTGAGAAGAAAAGAATTTAAAGAACACTAGTGTATCTAAATTTTAGAAACAAAATTAAACACCTTTAATGTCAAATTCTGGTGTTTTGGCCTCTTTCTAGAATTTCTGATATCTCCAGATTTGCCTGGTCTGTGTGGGCGAGATGGTACCCTCCCCATGGGCACAGAGGGAAGTTGTGTCTGTCTCCCTGCCCTTCCCACCAACCCCGCCCGGATCTGGGCTGCTTATCTCCCTTAATTGGGCACATTTTAAATATTTTTATTGAATCGAGTTTTACGACCCTCGTCTAGATTTATAGACTGTTAAATCCAGTGTTTGACATTTATTTCTCTCAAAGAAAACAGCAAATACATTTGAGCAGAGCCATCAGTCAATTACTTCGGTGGATTGTTCGAAAGTTACAGAAAAAATAAAAGCACTTCCTCTTTCATCTTAGGGGAGAGCAATTGAATTTAAGAGCAGTAGAAAGCCCAAGCTGGTCTTGAACTTCAACATGCCTTTCTTGAACGACTGTGAAGAGGCAGGGACAAATGAGCCCTCAGCTCTAGCCCTGCTCCTTCATGCGCAGGAGAAAGTGACCAGCCAGGAACAGAAAGACACACCACAGTAATTAGACAGATGCTAAAATTAAGTGAACGATTCTTAATATCCCAGAGGATCCATTCCCCCACAAATCTCCTCTCTGTCCAGAAATTTCCATACCACTGCAGCCTTGACATGACAAGAAGGCTCATCTTGCACATTCCTGATTTCCATCCTCAGGATGTTTGAATTCTGCCTCCCCAGATGCAAACATGCGGTCCCTACATTCTCGACCACCAGCCACAGCAAAGTACCTGATACATCACATCAGGGGGGCAAAACCAAAACTCATACCAGACCAGTAATGTCACCGGGGACAGACCCCTCGGCGACAGCGCTAGCCATCCATTCTGCAGAATTAGCCTCTTTTCACAAGCAAAGCATCCGCATCCCAAAGCCAAAACCAAGACCCAACCGGACCTCCAGTCCAGGGAAAAGGCGTCCACCGCGGACTCTGGGCAAAGGATGGTGAAGTCAGTGGGCACCTACCTGTGCTGCCCCTCGACCGCCACCTCTTCCCACCTTCCCCGTTCCTTTTTCCAGTTTAAAAACATCCAACTTTGCCTTGGGGATGATCAGAATGAAATGTCACTTACCTATAAAAAGAGAGACAGAAGAGAGAGCCATGCGTTACATTCCATACAAATACTTTGAAATCAAGGCCGGCCTTTGACTTTGAAAGGGCAACAATGAGTGAACACTGTGTTTTCATCCCACCTTCCTATAGGTAATAAAACTCGAAACTTTGCAAGATGCCCATCCCCAGGGCCCAGCCTTGCATCATCATGTCATCATTTTCTTTCGTTTTGTCTCCAGGCACTATCCCTCTTCCCAAGCCCTTGCCCCTCACCACCGGCTCCCTGTCCTCATTCAGTAAAAGTCAGGGAGGAACGAAGGAAGTGCGGAGACCCTGGAGACGAGGGAGACCTCAGACATGGGCTCTGAAGCTGTGAGGTGCCTGTGGCCTCTGTCCTCACAGGCGGGGCCTCAGGATGGGGTCCATCCTGGCAGATGCCCATGGGGTGACTTTTCATTGAAGGCTCTAGAAACTGTTTTCTTTTTTAAAAAATTCTGTTGATTTTTAGAGAGAGAGGGAAGGGGGAAAGAGTGAGAGAGTGAGAGAGAGCAAGACTGAGAGAGAAAGAGAGAGAGAGAGAAAGAGAGAGAGAGAGAGAGAGATTTGTTGCTCCACTTATGTATATATTCCTTGTATGTGCCCTGAAACATTAGGGTATTGGGACAGCACTTTAACCAACTGAGCTACTGGGCCACAGTGATCCCATGGAAGAGCCGATGTCCACCAGCACCAATACCATCACCCAGTACGGCTGTCAGCACAAGGAGACACGTGTTCTATGTCTGTTGGGTCAATCAGGGAACGGCCCACCCATTCCACAGGCAGCAGAGCCAAGAGACTGCCCACTGTTTTCTGCCAGAGAGTGAGGTAGATGCTTAATCAATGATTATTTAACACCTTCTGTGGGCACCCACTCCACCTCTTCGATAAGGAGAGGCTGTGATAACCTGAGACAGGGCTTTTGTTTGCATAGATTTTGTCATTCACAGCCCCCTTTTCAGCAGCGTTTTATCACCGAGGCATCTTGATCTTCCCACAATCCATTCCTCAGGAGAGCCTGGAAGAGGCTGAGGGGGCAGACCCTCAGAGCGGGTGCTTGGGTGTTGTCTCCATCTGTGTTCTCATACTGGAAGCTGTGTGAGGACCCCCACAGGCGGGTTCCCCATCCTCTGTTCTCAGGACATTCTGGCAGGAGCGGAGGGCAGGATGCACCTTTAAGTTGTGCTAAGCATCTCCCGTTTTGCACAGATGACGGTTGGAGGCAGCTGCAGCGGGGCTGGGTGCCAGGTGCACGTGCCTGCTTTCCACCTTCTCCCGGGTTGTGAATTGCGAGGTTCTGGGCGGGCACATGCCCATGGCACAGAAGTAGACAGTCTCTCCCTGCCCAGCACTCAGCCGCATCGCAGCGGGGAAGGAAAGGAGCCCAGGGCTGCATTTTCTCTCCCTCCCTCTGCGCTTGTTCACAAAGCAAAACACAGAGGCCCCACTGTGACTGCTGGTCACATCCAAAGCTGAGGCAGCTTTTGAAATTCACCAGAGACTCTCCCACGGCTGCCGCCAGCCAGGCCTGAGCCTCTCAGGCTCCCTCTCCCAGGGCCTGCGGGCTGTGCCAGGCCTCCGTGGGGAACTGGGAGAACTATGAAGTTGTCTTTCTAAAGTCCCGCATCTGTTTCTTGAGGCTGAGAGAGGCAGGGTGAAGGGAGACTGGGAGAACAAAGGATGACAAAAAGGAACACCTTCAGAACAAGATCCATAAAAGGGAGGGATTTAAAAAAGAGAGACTGTGGGGGTCCCTTTCCTTTCCTCCTCTTTCTGGAGTAGCTCTGGGGTCCATACAGTGTACGTCCGTGGGGACCTGGAAACCGAGGCCCGCGTCACCCAGACAGGCACAGTGGCACTGCGTGAGCAGGCTGGCGGCCGCTATAAGGCTGTAGCCATGATCTATGGGTTTTATGGGGAGTTTTAGGAGACGGGCAATAAGTTTGCTCCAGTACACAGTCTGGCCGAGCAGTAAAAGTCGAAGGCAATTGCGCAGGTTGCATTTCAAGTGGCGTTCTGACCTGAAGGAGGAGGCGCGGCCGCCAGCTGCCACATGTCCCAGCGCTTCCTCCTGCCTCCCAGGTGAGCAGCCCCTGGACTTGCTGAGATTCCAGCCCCACTGCAGGGAGGGACAAGCACCTTGTGTGGTTGCTTGTTCATTAATGAGTGGGTCTAGTTCCTCCTCTTCCCTTCAGGCCCCCAAGCAGCCAGGGGCAGGCAAGCTGGCCTGGGTCATACCTCAGAGCTCCTAGCTGCAGAATTCTGACTTCACAGAGTCCCTAAGGAGGAGAGAGGTGACACCCAGGAACTGCTCTGGCTCTTTCCAGACTTACAGCGAGGCAACTGCTGTCTTGTTCCAAGTGACAAGACATATATGACAACACTACCAAGGAGCACGCTTCCAAAAAGATCAATAGCAGGAGTGGGCTGAGCACTTAGAAGGCGAGCCATCGACCGTGTGGGCTTGGGTCCCTGCCCCCTGCAAGGGAAGCGAGACTGGAGCACCGCCTTGATCGTTTTGGTTTATGGCAATTGGAAATCGGAGTGGTATCTGGATAACTACCTTCTCAATCAATGCATTGGGTTGCCAAGAAAGCCTCATCAGAAAGCACTGTGTATTATCTCAATACCTGTTCTCATGGGAAACACATCACAAGGATAGTATCAATATGTATGTGCTGTGCCATGTAAATCGTCCTACATTGTCCTTTCTTGTACGCTCCTGACTATCACATTTGATGCGAAGTCCCGTGTCTCATACTGGAAGCTGTGTGAGGACCCCCACAGGCGGGTTCCCCATCCTCTGTTCTCAGGACATTCTGGCAGGAGCGGAGGGCAGGATGCACCTTTAAGTTGTGCTAAGCATCTCCCGTTTTGCACAGATGAGGGTTGGAGGCAGCTGCAGCGGGGCTGGGTGCCGGTTGCACGTGCCTGCTTTCCACCTTCTCCCGGGTTGTGGTTTGCGCTATTCTGGGCGGGCACATGCCCATGGCACAGAGGTAGACAGTCTCTCCCTGCCCGGCACTCAGCCACATGGCAGCGGGGAAGGAAAGGAGCCCAGGGCTGCATTTTCTCCCTCCCTCTGCGCTTGTTCACAAAGCAAAACACAGAGGCCCCACTGTGACTGCTGGTCACATCCAAAGCTGAGGCAGCTTTTGAAATTCACCAGAGACTCTCCCACGGCTGCCGCCAGCCAGGCCTGAGCCTCTCAGGCTCCCTCTCCCAGGGCCCGCGGGCTGTGCCAGGCCTCCGTGGGGAACTGGGAGAACTATGAAGTTGTCTTTTTAAAGTCCCGCATCTGTTTCTTGAGGCTGAGAGAGGCAGGGTGAAGGGAGACTGGGAGAACAAAGGATGACAAAAAGGAACACCTTCAGAACAAGATCCATAAAAGGGAGGGATTTAAAAAAGAGAGACTGTGGGGGTCCCTTTCCTTTCCTCCTCTTTCTGGAGTAGCTCTGGGGTCCATACAGTGTACGTCCGTGGGGACCTGGAAACCGAGGCCCGCGTCACCCAGACAGGCACAGTGGCACTGCGTGAGCAGGCTGGCGGCCGCTATAAGGCTGTAGCCATGATCTATGGGTTTTATGGGGAGTTTTAGGAGACGGGCAATAAGTTTGCTCCAGTACACAGTCTGGCCGAGCAGTAAAAGTCGAAGGCAATTGCGCAGGTTGCATTTCAAGTGGCGTTCTGACCTGAAGGAGGAGGCGCGGCCGCCAGCTGCCACATGTCCCAGCGCTTCCTCCTGCCTCCCAGGTGAGCAGCCCCTGGACTTGCTGAGATTCCAGCCCCACTGCAGGGAGGGACAAGCACCTTGTGTGGTTGCTTGTTCATTAATGAGTGGGTCTAGTTCCTCCTCTTCCCTTCAGGCCCCCAAGCAGCCAGGGGCAGGCAAGCTGGCCTGGGTCATACCTCAGAGCTCCTAGCTGCAGAATTCTGACTTCACGAAGTCCCTAAGGAGGTGAGGGGTGACACCCAGGAACTGCTCTGGCTCTTTCCAGACTTACGGCGAGGCAACTGCTGTCTTGTTCCAAGTGACAAGACATATATGACAACACTACCAAGGAGCACGCTTCCAAAAAGATCAATAGCAGGAGTGGGCTGAGCACTTAGAAGGCGAGCCATCGACCGTGTGGGCTTGGGTCCCTGCCCCCTGCAAGGGAAGCGAGACTGGAGCACCGCCTTGATCGTTTTGGTTTATGCATTGGGTTGCCAAGAAAGCCTCATCAGAAAGCACTGTGATTGGCCAGGGGATTGTCAAGGGCGGGGGGAAAAAAAGGACACATATGTAATACCCTTTGTAATACTTTAAGCAATAAAAAAAAAAAAAAAGAAAGCACTGTGTATTATCTCAATACCTGTTCTCATGGGAAACACATCACAAGGATAGTATCAATATGTATGTGCTGTGCCATGTAAATCGTCCTACATTGTCCTTTCTTGTACGCTCCTGACTATCACATTTGATGCGAAGTCCCGTGAGGTCAATATTCTTTTATGTTCCCATTTTACAGAAGAGGACACTGATGTTAGGGAGGTCATCATTTCCCCAAGGTCACAAGTTGTTAACCCCTGGGTCTAGAATTCAGTGGCAGACCCCGATTCCTGTGCCCTCCATGTTCTAAGGACCCTGATGGGAGACTGTCAGCTTCCTGGGCAGGGGGAACTCTGTTGGCCATCACCTCTGGCTATTGGAGCCTTTACTCAGCCGCTCACAGAGCCCGTCAGGACTGCATGGTCAGTGAGCTGCCCACGCACCCTCTTCCTAGTGGGTCCATTTTGGTTTTTATGCTTCTGTCATCCAGCATCAGCCTAGGAAGCAAATTGGAAGCATCTGAGCCCCAAGCTAAATGTCTATCCAAGAATCCTACCAAGGTCAGCGAGTAAGATTTACTCCGTGGCACCTACCGGGGAATCCCACTTAAAATTTACCACTGAATGTGTCCAATTGATTTGGGTGCCGATAGCAACAAGGAGTTAATTCTCCATAAATGGTTTTAAAAACTGGTTGGAATTTATTCAATTTGTTTTGTTTTGTTTGTTTTTTACTAGATATACATGATGAGAGGGTATATGGTGATTAGTGGGTGTTAAATGAAAATCAACCGATTATCAAAAAATGTATTTACTGAGGATTAGTTCTGCAATAACCACCTACACAGATCTAGCACAGTAAATCCTCAATAAGTGCATAATTGGGGAGTTTAATAATTTTTTTCACAAAGCAAACTTCAAGTTAGATGTTTTGGAGAGGAATTGGCGTTTGCAGAAGGCAGGACCCAGAGTATCATGTTCTGTTTCACTAAATAAGTGACATAATTCCTTATTTTTTTCAGCTACAGTTTTATAAACCACGTGTACCAAAAAAACAAACAAACAAAAAGCGAGACTTTCTGATCAGTAGATTTAAATGTGCATGCAATTAATTGATGATTGATGGTATCTAACTGCCTGAAAACATTTAGAGTTAGCACTGGCGTTGCTCCCGTCTCCAACCAAGAACTCATTTATCATCCCAAGAAGAAAGCAGAGGGCTTTTTAGCTATTTCCTTGGAATTAAATAAAAGAATTTCCCAGTAATTTTACTTTTTCAAAATTAGATTTTTTGGCTGTGATTTCAGCCCATTTCCTTTAATAAAGCCATAGTGATGATTAAAAACTAGTCAGTCACTCCTTTCCTTATATCCCTCAACACAACTTTTCTTAAATTGATGATGATGATGATGATGATGATGATGATGTATATTGAGAACTTTCTACGCACCAGGACATAACTTCACTTTTTCTTTATGAACATCCTCTTGGCACTTTGTTATTTTTGCTCTTCTTCAGCGTTTATTGAGAGACCCAGGACATGGAGATTTAGTCTAAGATGCAGATTGAGGTCTAGCTTCTTGGAAACTATGGTGAAGCATGAGAGCAAATGTAGGGTTTAGGGCCTGGAGAGAAGGTGAGTGTGGGCCACCCCGCGTGAGAGCAAATGTAGGGTTTAGGGCAGCTGTGGGCAAACTACGGCCCACGGGCTGGGTCCGGCCTGTTTGAAATGAATAAAACTAAAAAAAAAAAAAAAGACCGTACCCTTTTATGTAATGATGTTTACTTTGAATTTATATTAGTTCACACAAACACTCCATCCATGCTTTTGTTCCGGCCCTCCAGTCCAGTTTAAGAACCCATTGTGGCCCTCGAGTCAAAAAGTTTGCCCACCCCTGAATTAGCTCAAAGAAATTTGTATTGAGGAAAATATAGCTCTTAATAAGCTCTTAAGACATGTGTCTTAGAAGTGGTCAAAGTCATAGACCCAGATCCTATTGCCAGACGTAATTTAACTCTGATTATTCAGGAAAAGGACTGAAAGCTTATAGAAAATGTCTAGCAGAAGAAGAGTGATTTTTACAGACCCATCCAAGCAGCATTCAGTCTTCTTCAGTCCAAGGAGCTACTGGACATTGTAGCATCCCATGTTCATGGACATGGTAGGCTCATCCACAGTGTGACTCAGAGCAGTCATACCACAGAGAATAACCTTGTAATAAAAGCCCTGCCTTTTTATGGCAGAGTTGGGTCTTGAAGAAAGTTCTCCTTGATGTCCAGTCTTTAATTTTCAGTCCTTAGGCTTAAACAATTTTAGAACATTTCGCAGGAGATGAGAGTAGGTGATGCCTAAGACCCATCCCTGTGTCACTGTCCATGGCTCACTTCACCAGGCTGGTGGGGAAGACATAGTCTACAGCCATGCCCTGCCACACTGCTCACCCGCTGACAGCTCACCTGAACCGCAAGGGAGCAGGATCAGTCTGCGAAATGCTAACTTTGCAAAGCAATTCCATTTAACAATGACTGAAACCCCAGAAGTTTTCACTCCAAAGTTTTTAAAAAAGCACAAAATGCTTGGTTATTCATAGGGTGTCATCCACTTTCTTTCCAGCTACCTGGCTATGTCTATTGTACTAGAATCCAGGGAGTTCTAACACACACACACACACACACACACACACACACACACACACACACACACACCCCTAGATGAGAGGAATGCGGATCTGCCAGAATAAAGTATCTTTTCTTCTATCAGATTTCCTCTTTCTAGATTAACTCTGGCATTTTTTCCATCTGAGTCTATAAATGTTCAGGGGTCCAACTAAAAACTGTGCATTCTAATTCAACAAAAATGGAAGACTCCTTGAAGCCAGCAATCTCCCTTTAATTACATAGCTAAACACTAAGAGGGCAAAATCCCCAGCACAACAGAGGTTTAATTCATGTTACTAGATCTGACCACCAGTTCGAAGGAATTTTATGAATATATGAACTCCACCTTCAAGGTCAGAGGGAGCTATATCACCCACAATGCATTTGGGTAGGAGAGAGAAAACAGGCATCCACGGCACTGTCATGCGAGAGAGAACGTGTTTTGTGAGACACGTCTAGAAGAAGCAGAGTCGTTTCTGAGCAGAGCTGATGAAGCCCCTTGGTCACCAAAAGCGTTTTTGGTGTTCAACTATGAAAAGGTCAGCCCCTCCTTGCCTCCTTTGCAATTATGTTCCAAAGATACGAAGTCCACTGCATTTGGGGAAAAGCCAGGGCCACCCTCAGTCTCAGTGCCAGCTCCTCTAATGCTGGGTAATAACCATTTCATTTCTCTTCCTGGATGTAGTTCATGAATGTTCCTTAAGAAGGCCTCCACAGAAATGTTCAATATATCTCAGGTTCCATATTCCTTGCCACAGGATAAAGTATAATGAGAGGATAGGAGGGTGATGGTTTATATGCCACCACCCACACTTTCACCTCCTTTCTTTTTCTGGTATTATCATTAAGATATTTCAGTATTACTAAGAGATGGGATTGTTAAGAGTATATATTACCAAAAGAAGCAAATTCCTAAGCTGTGCTTAGCTTAAGACAGACACAGTGTATGCTTAATGGAGCTCACGCAAAGTAAATGTTAAACTCACCATTTATAGTGGGTTTAAAAACACACACACAAAAAAAACTTACCTATAAGCTACACAAAAGTCAATTTTTTCTTTCAGTTTTGGCCCCCAAAAGCTTGAAATAATAACATTTTGACCCAGCAGTGTGCAGCAAAAAAACCAGCTATGCGTTTGTATCCAGGTCTATCATTTACAAACTATATAA
This sequence comes from Myotis brandtii, assembly GCF_000412655.1. NCBI lineage: Eukaryota > Metazoa > Chordata > Mammalia > Chiroptera > Vespertilionidae > Myotis > Myotis brandtii. The sequence goes on from NW_005371354.1 coordinate 1,534,282, forward strand.
CTTCGGACAAATTGTTTAACTCCGTTAAGACTTAATTTTCTTATTTATCAAATGAGCATGGTTTAAAGTACTCAGAAATTTGGCAAGAATCCAATGAGCTCATGTATAAAAAATACATAGCCAACTGGGAAGCTCATTGTTGGATAGTCCACATGCCGAAGCTGTTTTACATGTCTTGTCCTTCCTTGTATGGAGGGCTAAGGGCTCCCTCAAAAGGTCTCTTTCCTGCCCTAGCTGGTTTGGCTCAGTGGATGGAGTGTTGGCCTGTGGACTGAAGGGTCCCAGGTTCGATTCCGGCCAAGGGCACAT
>NW_005371354.1:1534954-1542196 GCF_000412655.1 Myotis brandtii
TGGTGCCATTCTCACAGGTCCCGGATGTTCTGTGCCATCCTGGCTCATGCCAACAACCTCCTGAGGTCCATCCATGCACTTAAGGAAATCCTGCATGGGGGGGGGGCGCTCAAGTTTGAAGTAAGCTTTGCATTTCTTTCTTTGCTCAGGGCTCCTGTTTTCCCTGGACCAAATGCTTCGGCCTCTCAAGGACTTGCCTTGCTATTTCTAGAGCCATTCCCAAGATCCGCTTGACCTTTAGTTAAGAAAGGTTGGTGGGGGACATAATCCTACAGATAAATGTGTGAGGTTTAAGATGACTTAGCCCAGAGTTATCAGGCGGAACTGCCTGGGTCGGAAGGCTAACTTCTTATGTTTAGCTGAAGGCAAGGGAGCCTATGGGTTCCATCCTCCTCTCATGTTTCCTGGGTCCATACAGTTCTCGACTTAGGGCATTGCATACTCCTTAGTGAACACGTAATGATGTGAACATGGCCCCACACCGTGAGCACATCTTTGTCTTCTTCTATAATAGAAAAGTAAATACTGAAAAGCAGGAAATGCATCGTATTGGAACTGCCTGAGATCGAAACCCCCTTTAAAGTTCATTTCTTCTCAATTTCCCTCTACGCCTTTCTGGTTGGAGGTGTCAAGAGCTGTCTGTTGTTTTTCACACCTGCCCCCAGAAATTCCTGGCTGAATTGCAGGATTTGGCAAAGAGAGTCCAAGTGTGAGACAAAGCACAAAGGATTTTAGTACCATTTTTGCTAAAATGCACTGGAAAGAGGTAAAGTACAATTTTAAAAAATCTGGAACCGCATCTCAAATCTGTATCTAAATAGATCATAGCACCGAATATTCTGAAGAATAATTGACTTGCCTAAATAAAAGTTCTGGAGATCTTTTAAAATTGCTATTTGTAGAAAGGGGAGGAAGTGGGCTAAGGCATGGGGAGAGAATTGGATTTCAGATATTTTTCCATGTGGAGTTTAAAGAAAGCTGTATGCATCAAAAGTAGAAGCAGAGAAAAGGGCTATGCAGTAAACACTTCGGCTTTGGGTCTCCAGTCTCTGCCCCACTATTCGGCCCTGCTGTTGCCTCTGACGCAGCCATTGACTGTGTCTACAGGAACAAGGGTGGCTGTGTTTCTATGAAACTTTAAGAACAGGTCACAGGTCAGATTTGACCCACAGGCCACAGTTTGCTGACCCCTGTCCTAGTGATTGGTTGGGTATTTTCCCTTGAAGCCAATCCATGAAGAAGACTTGCCCTCTTGTCTATTCCTCTATGCTGACTGCACAAGAGCACGCTAGCAGCCTATTCCACATGTCCTTCTGTTCGAACATGTTATAGCTAAGATTGGTCTTGGGCTTTCATACTCTTAATGGTTAGAAGCCTTTGTATTTCTCTTTGCAAAGACCAAGCATCATGGACACCTTTGATGTTGTAGAATGGCACTGAGATCATGATCCAGTTCCCAACATGAGCTGTTCATTCATGCTGTGCCCCACATAACCCACTGTTAACAGGCCTACATAAGGTCTTATAGGAAGAATCGTATAGAAGAGAGAACATTAACTCTTTCCAAGGGGAGCTTTCCAATCCAATGGAGGATGCAAGAAATGTGGATACAGATATAAAAAGATACAGTATAATCCTGCATTGTGTGTGTGTGTGTGTGTGTGTGTGTGTGTGTGTGTATACATATATATCTCCAAGTGCATCTACAAATCTAGACATGTAGACCTAAATGCAGAAGAATGACAAAGTAAATAATCGGAAGAAGGCTTCATGGAAGAGGTGGATTTTAAATCTGGATGACTATAACAAGAGCAAGACACACCTTGAAGGGTAGAGAGGACTTCACACTGGTTTAACTTACAGAATTCCTATCCCTACTTAGCAAGTAGGTCTGAACGTGAAAGGTGTTATTGAAATGTAATGAATGCACTCCCACTCCTTCCCCCAGAAAGCCTGCTGCCTTTGCCCTTTCTCTAGCCACTGGGCTCTGACTAGCAGAACTTCCCTGCTTTGTAGAAAGACTGAGAATAATAAACACATTTGAGAGGAGGAGGAGGTGCCTTTCCAGAGCTCGATCCCCAGTGGAGGGTCGTGCAGGAGGCAGCCAATCAGTGATTCTCTCTCATCATTGATGTTTCTATCTCTCTCTTCCTCTTCCTTCCTCTCTGGAGTCGATGAACAAATATATTTTTTAAAACGGTCTCTTTCCTATAACATCCTACAGTGCAGCACAACAGACAATGTGGGTGTTGTCCCTGTGGTGCCATTCTCACAGGTCCCGGATGTTCTGTGCCATCCTGGCTCATGCCAACAACCTCCTGAGGTCCATCCATGCACTTAAGGAAATCCTGCATGGGGGGGGGGCGCTCAAGTTTGAAGTAAGCTTTGCATTTCTTTCTTTGCTCAGGGCTCCTGTTTTCCCTGGACCAAATGCTTCGGCCTCTCAAGGACTTGCCTTGCTATTTCTAGAGCCATTCCCAAGATCCGCTTGACCTTTAGTTAAGAAAGGTTGGTGGGGGACATAATCCTACAGATAAATGTGTGAGGTTTAAGATGACTTAGCCCAGAGTTATCAGGCGGAACTGCCTGGGTCGGAAGGCTAACTTCTTATGTTTAGCTGAAGGCCAGGGAGCCCTGCAAAGGAGCATATAGGTTCCATCCTCCTTTCATGTTTCCTGGGTCCATACAGTTCTCGACTTAGGGCATTGCATACTCCTTAGTGAACACGTAATGATGGGAACATGGCCCCACACCGTGAGCACATCTTTGTCTTCTTCTATAATAGAAAAGTAAATACTGAAAAGCAGGAAATGCATCGTATTGGAACTGCCTGAGATCGAAACCCCCTTTAAAGTTCATTTCTTCTCAATTTCCCTCTACGCCTTTCTGGTTGGAGGTGTCAAGAGCTGTCTGTTGTTTTTCACACCTGCCCCCAGAAATTCCTGGCTGAATTGCAGGATTTGGCAAAGAGAGTCCAAGTGTGAGACAAAGCACAAAGGATTTTAGTACCATTTTTGCTAAAATGCACTGGAAAGAGGTAAAGTACAATTTTAAAAAATCTGGAACCGCATCTCAAATCTGTATCTAAATAGATCATAGCACCGAATATTCTGAAGAATAATTGACTTGCCTAAATAAAAGTTCTGGAGATCTTTTAAAATTGCTATTTGTAGAAAGGGGAGGAAGTGGGCTAAGGCATGGGGAGAGAATTGGATTTCAGATATTTTTCCATGTGGAGTTGAAAGAAAGCTGTATGCATCAAAAGTAGAAGCAGAGAAAAGGGCTATGCAGTAAACACTTCGGCTTTGGGTCTCCAGTCTCTGCCCCACTATTCGGCCCTGCTGTTGCCTCTGACGCAGCCATTGACTGTGTCTACAGGAACAAGGGTGGCTGTGTTTCTATGAAACTTTAAGAACAGGTCACAGGTCAGATTTGACCCACAGGCCACAGTTTGCTGACCCCTGTCCTAGGTGATTGGTTGGGTATTTTCCCTTGAAGCCAATCCATGAAGAAGACTTGCCCTCTTGTCTATTCCTCTATGCTGACTGCACAAGAGCACGCTAGCAGCCTATTCCACATGTCCTTCTGTTCGAACATGTTATAGCTAAGATTGGTCTTGGGCTTTCATACTCTTAATGGTTAGAAGCCTTTGTATTTCTCTTTGCAAAGACCAAGCATCATGGACACCTTTGATGTTGTAGAATGGCACTGAGATCATGATCCAGTTCCCAACATGAGCTGTTCATTCATGCTGTGCCCCACATAACCCACTGTTAACAGGCCTACATAAGGTCTTATAGGAAGAATCATATAGAAGAGAGAACATTAACTCTTTCCAAGGGGAGCTTTCCAATCCAATGGAGGATGCAAGAAATGTGGATACAGATATAAAAAGATACAGTATAATCCTGCATTGTGTGTGTGTGTGTGTGTGTGTGTGTGTGTATACATATATATCTCCAAGTGCATCTACAAATCTAGACATGTAGACCTAAATGCAGAAGAATGACAAAGTAAATAATCGGAAGAAGGCTTCATGGAAGAGGTGGATTTTAAATCTGGATGACTATAACAAGAGCAAGACACACCTTGAAGGGTAGAGAGGACTTCACACTGGTTTAACTTACAGAATTCCTATCCCTACTTAGCAAGTAGGTCTGAACGTGAAAGGTGTTATTGAAATGTAATGAATGCACTCCCACTCCTTCCCCCAGAAAGCCTGCTGCCTTTGCCCTTTCTCTAGCCACTGGGCTCTGACTGGCAGAACTTCCCTGCTTTGTAGAAAGACTGAGAATAATAAACACATTTGAGAGGAGGAGGAGGTGCCTTTCCAGAGGGGGCAGCTACTGAGCAGCAGCAGGATAAGGTTGTCAAGCACATGCCTGGTCATTGGAACTAGACTCCACCATATTCTTATCACCTTGGGTGTTCATTTAATTTCCCAGTGCCTCAATTTTCCTACCTATTAAATGGCTAATGATAGTATCTATCTCATGTGATTCATGTGGTTTAGCCCCTGTAAATAAAGCCCTTAACACAGGGCCTGGAGTATAGGGAGGGCTCAACCCATGGTACCTTTTTATATGGACCAGGAGTATAGCTACCCTCAAATCTGCACCCAGTAAAGGCTGACAAAGCAAATGTGGGCAATGTTTCAAGCCTGTTCACTGTAGAAACATTTGGTAGCAATGCCTAAATGAGATAAACGATGAAGTCCCAGCTACCATTATAAAGCACCTGAACATACATGGACTAATTGCCATTCTAAGTTCTTTTCCAGGAAAAAATATATTTTCCTTCTTACTCAAGTTGGCTAAAGGGGAATGTATCTTTCAGTCTTCTTAAGACAAATCAATCATGTTGCTCAGGGCTCCTGTTTTCCCTGGACCAAATGCTTCGGCCTCTCAAGGACTTGCCTTGCTATTTCTAGAGCCATTCCCAAGATCCGCTTGACCTTTAGTTAAGAAAGGTTGGTGGGGGACATAATCCTACAGATAAATGTGTGAGGTTTAAGATGACTTAGCCCAGAGTTATCAGGCGGAACTGCCTGGGTCGGAAGGCTAACTTCTTATGTTTAGCTGAAGGCAAGGGAGCCTATGGGTTCCATCCTCCTCTCATGTTTCCTGGGTCCATACAGTTCTCGACTTAGGGCATTGCATACTCCTTAGTGAACACGTAATGATGTGAACATGGCCCCACACCGTGAGCACATCTTTGTCTTCTTCTATAATAGAAAAGTAAATACTGAAAAGCAGGAAATGCATCGTATTGGAACTGCCTGAGATCGAAACCCCCTTTAAAGTTCATTTCTTCTCAATTTCCCTCTACGCCTTTCTGGTTGGAGGTGTCAAGAGCTGCTGTCTGTTGTTCACACCTGCCCCCAGAAATTCCTGGCTGAATTGCAGGATTTGGCAAAGAGAGTCCAAGTGTGAGACAAAGCACAAAGGAGGATAGTACCATTTTTGCTAAAATGCACTGGAAAGAGGTAAAGTACAATTTTAAAAAATCTGGAACCGCATCTCAAATCTGTATCTAAATAGATCATAGCACCGAATATTCTGAAGAATAATTGACTTGCCTAAATAAAAGTTCTGGAGATCTTTTAAAATTGCTATTTGTAGAAAGGGGAGGAAGTGGGCTAAGGCATGGGGAGAGAATTGGATTTCAGATATTTTTCCATGTGGAGTTGAAAGAAAGCTGTATGCATCAAAAGTAGAAGCAGAGAAAAGGGCTATGCAGTAAACACTTCGGCTTTGGGTCTCCAGTCTCTGCCCCACTATTCGGCCCTGCTGTTGCCTCTGACGCAGCCATTGACTGTGTCTACAGGAACAAGGGTGGCTGTGTTTCTATGAAACTTTAAGAACAGGTCACAGGTCAGATTTGACCCACAGGCCACAGTTTGCTGACCCCTGTCCTAGGTGATTGGTTGGGTATTTTCCCTTGAAGCCAATCCATGAAGAAGACTTGCCCTCTTGTCTATTCCTCTATGCTGACTGCACAAGAGCACGCTAGCAGCCTATTCCACATGTCCTTCTGTTCGAACATGTTATAGCTAAGATTGGTCTTGGGCTTTCATACTCTTAATGGTTAGAAGCCTTTGTATTTCTCTTTGCAAAGACCAAGCATCATGGACACCTTTGATGTTGTAGAATGGCACTGAGATCATGATCCAGTTCCCAACATGAGCTGTTCATTCATGCTGTGCCCCACATAACCCACTGTTAACAGGCCTACATAAGGTCTTATAGGAAGAATCATATAGAAGAGAGAACATTAACTCTTTCCAAGGGGAGCTTTCCAATCCAATGGAGGATGCAAGAAATGTGGATACAGATATAAAAAGATACAGTATAATCCTGCATTGTGTGTGTGTGTGTGTGTGTGTGTGTGTGTGTGTGTATACATATATATCTCCAAGTGCATCTACAAATCTAGACATGTAGACCTAAATGCAGAAGAATGACAAAGTAAATAATCGGAAGAAGGCTTCATGGAAGAGGTGGATTTTAAATCTGGATGACTATAACAAGAGCAAGACACACCTTGAAGGGTAGAGAGGACTTCACACTGGTTTAACTTACAGAATTCCTATCCCTACTTAGCAAGTAGGTCTGAACGTGAAAGGTGTTATTGAAATGTAATGAATGCACTCCCACTCCTTCCCCCAGAAAGCCTGCTGCCTTTGCCCTTTCTCTAGCCACTGGGCTCTGACTGGCAGAACTTCCCTGCTTTGTAGAAAGACTGAGAATAATAAACACATTTGAGAGGAGGAGGAGGTGCCTTTCCAGAGGGGGCAGCTACTGAGCAGCAGCAGGATAAGGTTGTCAAGCACATGCCTGGTCATTGGAACTAGACTCCACCATATTCTTATCACCTTGGGTGTTCATTTAATTTCCCAGTGCCTCAATTTTCCTACCTATTAAATGGCTAATGATAGTATCTATCTCATGTGATTCATGTGGTTTAGCCCCTGTAAATAAAGCCCTTAACACAGGGCCTGGAGTATAGGGAGGGCTCAACCCATGGTACCTTTTTGTATGGACCAGGAGTATAGCTACCCTCAAATCTGCATCCAGTAAAGGCTGACAAAGCAAATGTGGGCAATGTTTCAAGTCTGTTCACTGTAGAAACATTTGGTAGCAATGCCCTAAATGAGATAAACGATGAAGTCCCAGCTACCATTATAAAGCACCTGAACATACATGGACTAATTGCCATTCTAAGTTCTTTTCCAGGAAAAAA
>NW_005371354.1:1542282-1566268 GCF_000412655.1 Myotis brandtii
GGTACTGCATAACCATCTTATATAGGATTTGGTACAATCCACTTCTGTGCAACTAACAAAATTGGGCAGTCCCCCAGCAACAGCGGGCTACGTAGCAGATACCCTCTTCTGCTGGTGCTGTATGTTGGTTATGAGACCAGGATGGAGGGGCCACCTGGCTCATCAGTGATGCAGAGGAAGGGAGAAGGAAGAGTCCTGGTGCAGCCTTAGTCACCTGAGGCTCTAGGATAAAGATCTTCAACATCCTGCCACATTCTACCGGAAATAGAATATCAGGTGACATTCATATCCAGGTGATCAGATATGTTCTCATAGGTTCACATATTCCATGTGGTTGGATAAATGATTAGATATTCAGTCTAACTGGTGTCTCTGAGCATCTTCCACCTCCCTCCATCCATCCCTCTTGAGGAAGAGCCCTGGTGCAGCCTTAGTCACCTGAGGCCCTAGGATAAAGACCTTCAACATCCTGCCACATTCTACCGGAAATTGAATATCAGGTGACATATTCATATCCAGGTGATCAGGTATGTTCTCATAGACTCACTTGTTCCATGTGGTTAGATAAATGATTAGATACTCAGTCTAACTGGTGGCTCTGAGCATCTTCCACCTCCCTCCATCCATCCCTCTTCTCCCACCATGACAGCCCTGATCTCAGCTGGGAGGCAGGGAGGAGGGAAGTCTGGGGGTAAAAGGAAGGGCTCTCACAGGAGGGTCTCTTACACATAGAAGCCATGGCATTACGTCTCCTGTTCCTCAGCTTCTGGATAGATCCCCCCCTCACCTGTATCCCCTGGGAGATTCTGCAGAGGTCATCTTATAATTAATGGTGATAGAAAAAGTATAGACTGTCTGTGTGCATGTGATTTTGACCTTCCTGCAGAAATCCAAGTCGGACCATTGTAGGCAGGCGATGCCTTCAGGATCCACCTCCCATCTTTGTTAGAGGATTCTCCAATCCCCCTTTTCCAGCTCCCCCTCATGCACCCTAAGTGTACAGTGAACTCAGCCTGACCCATGCCCGGTGACCCACAGACCTGCAGACTGGAGGATGGCCACACTCAGGTCTGCATCTCATTTCATGTTAATAAAAAATTTAGGAAAGAAATTGAGAAAGCCTATAAACTAAGCCCTTTATAATAAGTATTTTCCTAAAAGTTATATATATCTACTAAAGGATATCTCAATCCCTGCCGGTACTGCATAACCATCTTATATAGGATTTGGTACAATCCACTTCTGTGCAACTAACAAAATTGGGCAGTCCCCCAGCAACAGCGGGCTACGTAGCAGATACCCTCTTCTGCTGGTGCTGTATGTTGGTTATGAGACCAGGATGGAGGGGCCACCTGGCTCATCAGTGATGCAGAGGAAGGGAGAAGGAAGAGTCCTGGTGCAGCCTTAGTCACCTGAGGCTCTAGGATAAAGATCTTCAACATCCTGCCACATTCTACCGGAAATAGAATATCAGGTGACATTCATATCCAGGTGATCAGATATGTTCTCATAGGTTCACATATTCCATGTGGTTGGATAAATGATTAGATATTCAGTCTAACTGGTGTCTCTGAGCATCTTCCACCTCCCTCCATCCATCCCTCTTCTCCCACCATGACAGCCCTGATCTCAGCTGGGAGGCAGGGAGGAGGGAAGTCTGGGGGTAAAAGGAAGGGCTCTCACAGGAGGGTCTCTTACACATAGAAGCCATGGCATTACGTCTCCTGTTCCTCAGCTTCTGGATAGATCCCCCCCTCACCTGTATCCCCTGGGAGATTCTGCAGAGGTCATCTTATAATTAATGGTGATAGAAAAAGTATAGACTGTCTGTGTGCATGTGATTTTGACCTTCCTGCAGAAATCCAAGTCGGACCATTGTAGGCAGGCGATGCCTTCAGGATCCACCTCCCATCTTTGTTAGAGGATTCTCCAATCCCCCTTTTCCAGCTCCCCCTCATGCACCCTAAGTGTACAGTGAACTCAGCCTGACCCATGCCCGGTGACCCACAGACCTGCAGACTGGAGGATGGCCACACTCAGGTCTGCATCTCATTGTTGCTGCTCCAGCAACTGGACTTAGTCTGGTATAGGGAAGGAAGTCAGTGCATATTCTTTGAATAACTGAATGGATAACAGACAAGATTGTTGGGTAGGACCAGCAGTCCTGCACCTGCCTGTGCAATAGTCGGCTCCCTGCCATCTCAGGGTAAATGTCTGCACACGCTTCGTGCACAGAGCCCCTGGGAATGCTGGAGCTGAAACACAGAGCAGTCGTTGGCTAGCTCTTGAGGAAAAAGGTATAATGTCAATTTGTCTCTTGAGTCTTCTACCTCATAATAAGGGCATAGAGCAGTGGTTCTCAACTTCGGCTGCACATTAGAATCACTTGGGAATCTTTAAAATCCTGATTTCTGGGCCTCATCCTCTGGAAAGTCTGTTTCTTTGTTACTAATGTGGTGGCCCCACCCCATAACAAAGAAACAGAATTTCCGGAGGACGAGGCCCAGAAATCAGGATTTTAAAGATTCCCAAGTGATTCTAATGTGCAGCCGAGATTGAGAACCACTGGCATAGAGCCCTGATGTACCTGCTCACAGGGGCACCAGGTACACTATGTCAGGAGCAGTCAGCAGGGGTCCCCAGCCCTGGGCCAGGACAGAGCAGGGGCATGGAAAGGGTCAAAACACTCGCCAGGAGCGGCCTCGCCATTTAATCACCTTGAGCCATGCTTTGTTTTGCTAAAGCGAATGTTTCAGATCGAGTACACTTGCTGAGAGGAAGGACCGAGGCGTGCGTGTTTCTATAATGGGAGTGGAAACGGGATCTCTCTATTTCCCTGGACGTTTCTCTCATGCCTCTCCTCTGGAATTCTTTTTCAAGCTCTTTTCTTGTTTCTTTTAAGGGTAGAATGTAAAATATTAATTTTGAGCAGAAGTAAAATTGAGCCCTCTGGAAACCATCCTGGAACGCGAGACACGGCCTGACTTAATTAAGCAGTGATTATGCCGGAGAGCCTGGATTAAGCCTTCACGTTCTGGTAAAGACAGGATTGCTTTTAGAGAAGTCAAGTCAGGCGGCAGAGGGGGGCTGAGGGAGGGGGGGACGATAATTGGATAGAGGAGGAAAAGCAATCTTTGTTGTAATAGCCCAGAAAACGTAAATTGACTTGATTTCTCAACTCGAACTTTCTGGAAGGTCCAGGTGAGACTATGGCCAACCACCACTGCCTCTTGCCAACCCTTTGGAATATTTCAGGCTGAGCCATCTCCATTTTCCTCCCCACCCTCCCAGCTCAGGTGTGGGAAGAGGCAGGGAGAATGGGCTGTGTGTGTAACAAAACCCCAGGGAATGTGGTTAGCCCCCTGCTGCTCTCAGGATAGCAACCACTAATTAGCCCCACAAATTTATGGGCTCCAGGGATGTGAGCAGATGGGTGTTTAAGTTAACAGCAGCTTCAATTTGTCCTCCATTAATTCCAAGTGATACCTGAGTTTATTGGAGTTTTATATTGTTTCATCTGGTTCAAAGGGAGTTCCCCACTTCCTCAAACTGTTCTTCTTCTTGCAAGCAACTATCCGTCTCTCTCCCCAGTTTCTAGAATGGAATACTGCCTCAACTCCAAAGCACTTCGACTTTCTAATATGCTGAGGACGCCTGAGCTCTCTTCCCAGTCCTCCCGGGTCTCCAGGTCCCGTTCCACATGCTCATCCCTGTCCATTCAACACGATCACCTGTTCTAAAGCGGCTGCACTTTGTGCCAGGAAATGGCTCTACTGTAAAAATGTTGGTGGGTAGCTCTTACTTCTCCACTTCATTTAAGAGACATTTAAGGATAAGAGGTCTGAAAATCCAGGATATTAGAGCTTTAAGAAAACTCGGGGATTTTCTACTGCATTTCCACGTTGGTGTACTGCACGTGACCACCACCGGCTCTCAGCCCTGCTCCTCTCCCTGCAAAAGGAGGGGGAGAAGGCAGGCAGGCTGACAGCCCCAGGCACTCAGGCCAGCCTCAACTGATGAGATTCAGCTCTCTCACCCCTTCTGAGTTCACCAGACCCGGAGGGTTCCTGGTGGCCTCAGGGAGCCCTCACAGCAGTGCAGCCCTGCTCCCACCACCCCTGGCTGCAGCCCGAGAAACCCCTATTTCATCTGGTTTAGTCTACAAGGCTTCCACTATAAAATAATTTTGAAAACCACCGATCCAGTCCAACTCCCCTGTTTTTACAAATAATAATAAAAACCGAATCCTCAGTAAAGTTAGGAACTTATCCAAGGCCACAGTGGTGGACTAAAGTCCGGATGTTCTAATGAAAGGCATGCTCATTTCACAGACCTCCTCAGCCTAGTGTTTGGGGAAAACATCCTCATTCATGATGCTCACCACCATCGCCACCCTGTTGACCTCGGTACTGCATACAATTCTGACCAGGAAAGTTAACAAGCAGTGACCTTGTGGACATCCATCCATTCATTTTCCTTACGTGGCAATGAGCACAGGGGGACGGCGCCTAAGAATGTGTGTATTGTGTAGGCCAATTCCAGGTCTCTGAGCAGCGCCATTTCCATAATTCCCTTTGTATTTGTGCCAACAGCAAGCACACAGACCTGGTTTTACTGCCCGGAAAACGCATGTAACCGGTTTAACACCACAACCTGGCAGGTGAACAGAAGGTAGACACCAGCAGCCTCTGGTCACCTATGAGGAGGACCCATGTGTCCATGCGGTCATTCTGAACCTCGACCAAACACTGATGTCTGGTCCCTCCTGTTGGTTCTGGTTTCATAGTGTTGGAGAGAGAGGGACAAGCGTGACTCCCTGGTTTAGGGGCCTGCACAGGTGGTTTCCGTGTGGAGCTAGTGCAGCGGTTCTCAACCTGTGGGTCGCGACCCCTTTGGCGGTCGAACGACCCTTTCACAGGGGTCGCCTAAGACCATCCTGCATATCAGATATTTACATTACGATTCATAACAGTAGCAACATTACAGTTATGAAGTAGCAACAAAAATAATTTTATGGTTGGGTCACAACATGAAGAACTGTATTTAAAGGGCCAGAAGGTTGAGAACCGCTGAGCTAGAGGCAGGCCCAGGGTGAGAAGGCACAGCATATAATTGAAGTCACCTGTGGAGCTGGACACCCCCACAGCCTGGGCTCTGGATTCGCACTGCAAGGCCCTTTCCAAAGCAGTGGGATGTACTTAGCCTCATTAACAAGACAGGGAACAGCAAATTAGGTCAATCTTATGGTTCAGGAGGCACCAAAGGATGGCTTGTGAGAGCCTGAGGGGAGCCTCTGCCAGGAAAGGCAACTGTCTTCCTAATCTGTACCTTCAGGGACGAAATGCCCCAAATTTGCACGTTCTGTCCATGGTCTGTTTTGACAGCTATGGGTCTAAACCTGGAGCGGGGAACGTCCGGCCCGCGGGCCAGATAAGACCCACAAAATCATTTGGTCTGGCCCAGCCAAGGCAACAGATAGGGGTGAGTTAATTAAATGTTTGACCAAATAGAACAGGCTAATTTTTAAGTGGATAATTTTGTATGGCCCGTGCATGAAGCTATACATATCCAAGTGGCCCTTGGCAGAAAAAAGGTTCCCCACCCCTGGGACTCCAAACCTTTCTGGAACCCACTTTGCCTTTTAGTCTGTCTTTTTGTCACAACAGGAAGCCACATATGTTTATCTTTCCCGCACGAGGCAATGCTGTCTTTCACTTTGGCTTTCTACTGTTTCCAGTTTAAGAACGCCCTGTTAAGACTATATTCTTCCCAGCTGTAAGGAGGTTAGAGGATCAGCAGGAAATCACAGAAGACAGAAGCAAAAAGATATGCTCACAATTGGAGTTTCTTGGGGTTTCTCTGCTCTGTCCTCTCCCAGGGTGGACGGATGGACACTCCCGTCTTGCCCTGGCTCAAGGGGAGGGGAATATGGCTCCTCCCTCCTGAAAGGCTGCCAACCTCCCGGGAAAGCACGAGAGAGGGCTGTGCCTGGGGGACAGGGGCCACACCTGTGCTTTGGAAAGAGCCGCTTCCATCTCTTTGTAGAACAGTGACGTAGTTGAGTCTTGCAATTCCTGATGCTGCCAGGACTGCGTGCGTGACCTACCGGGTCACACAGGGGTCCTCAAACTACGGCCCGCGGGCCACATGCAAATACAAATATTGTATTTGTTCCCGTTTTGTTTTTTTTACTTCAAAATAAGATATGTGCAGTGTGCATAGGAATTTGTTCATAGTTTTGTTTTGTTTTTTAACTATAGTCCGGCCCTCCAACGGTCTGAGGGACAGTGAACTGGCCCCCTGTTTAAAAAGTTTGAGGACCCCTAGGGTGTCTGGGGCTTGAGGGGAAAGGGAGCACAGGTCCTGTGTTTAGACTTGTAAGGCTTTATTTAAAGCAGCATTGCCACTTTAGCAAAACCCCTTGGATAAAAGGCCATGTTGGTGTTTGCGTGGAGGGAGAGGAATACATGCTATGAGCAAAGAGAAGAAAAGTCTGGTCAGTTGCTTCATAGGAAATCCCTCGAACCAGTAAGGGAAAAAAAAGTTAGTATTACTTTTCAATTCAAACGCTGTGACTGCAATTATCTCGATGCTAACAAGTATCTTAACATTCTAGAATACTTCAGCCTCTACTTCTGTGACTATCATCTTCTCCTATCTGTTAGAGAGGCAGCAAGAGATAGGAGTGCCTGTGTGGGCTTAGATGGCCTGGCTTTAGATCCCAGCTTTGCCAGAATCAGTTGTGTGACCTCTGGCAGGTGACTCGACCTCTCTGGGCCTCAGTATCTCTTTTATCAAATGAGCATGGCGATAGTCACCAGCCTTTTAAGGTGGCTGCGAAGATTGAAGTCAATTCATGCCAATGTTCTTAAAAGGGTGCCTGTACGCCCTCCATGAGTCTAAGCCAGTGGTTCTCAACCTTGGTTGCACATTAGAATCACCTGGGAATCTTTTTAAAATCCTGATTTCGGGCCTCATCCTCCGGAAATTCTGTTTCTTTGTTACTAATGTGGTGGCCCCACCCCATAACAAAGAAACAGCATTTCCGGAGGATGAGGCCCAGAGATCAGGATTTTAAAAAGATTCCCAGGTGATTCTAATGTGCAGCCAAGGTTGAGAACCCCGGGTCTGAGCTATCACTGTTATGACTAGGGTTAATAGTTTCTAAATTGTAACTTGTGAAGATATTTTCAAATGTCATGCAAGGAGATATTAAAACTATGACTGAAGGGATTATTCAATATCCCTCAGCTATTTAGAGGCAAACCTTGGACCTAGGATCTAGCTTCCTAGAAAGCAAACCAGACATATGTTATGGCCTTCAAGCCATTCAAAAGGGGGTATAGATGGGTGTCAAAAAAGGTAGGACTTGAGGCCAACCTCATTCCATTTTAGCAAGAGAAATTTCAGAATAATGCCTTCTTACTTATTAGCCACCTTTTAAAGGCCATTTTTGAACAAAGTTTTTGTAAGTTTTATTTTATTGGTTTTAGAGAGAGAGGAAGAGAGAAGGAGAGAGGGAGAGAGAGAGAGAGAGAGAGAAGAGCATCAATTGGTGGAATATATAGACTTTATGTATGCGTGCACATATCCACATATAATTTCTACAACGAGTTGAGTAACAAATATGTACAAAATACTGTTCACATACATGCATTATTTCTCACGTATTATTATAATAACTATGCAAAGCAAGAAAAAATAAATGATATTATTAAATTCATTTTGCAGAGATAGCAACTAAAGCTGGGGGGGCAATAATTATCCATGCCACAAAGTTGGAGCCAGAATTCCATCTTGGGACTGATTTTAAAAACTCATGATTTTTATCTGGTTTTTTGCTTTTCCTGCTGGGTTGTTCTTGTGTAAAATGATCCTCAAGTGACTTCAAAGAGAAAGGATGAGACCTCCCCAACATGAAGGCTCCAGGAGCACTTTGCGGAACACGTTTACAAGTGTTCAAATCACAGGAAGACGAGCTTAGCATGTTTTCATTAGTGCATATGCAGAGGAAGAGTCTGTTTGAGCAAGCGTTGTTTTTTTTTTTGGGGGGGGGGCACGTGTGTGCTTGAAATTTCCTCTGAACAGCTCTTTTGAGAAGAGTTATTAGAATTTATTTTCAATTATACACCAGAATAAGCCGTCTGCAGTATAGTTAACTTTCAATTTCAGCCAATTTTGGAGGCATTGAATCATAGATGCCTCAGTGATTAAGAATCTATGTTGCAAAAACAATTCCCACTTTGCAACAATGCAATCAAACAGATCCACAACTCAGAACACATTATCCAATGCTTTCTCAGCTCACTGGTGAAGTGAAATAGAATTTACCAACCATGGGGTTCACCCAATGTACTCCAAGCTCATTTGCAAACAGATCCGCAACTCGAAACGGCTCACATGGGGGTTCTGGTTCAACAAGGCTTTGAAGAGATAGAGTTGAGCTGCTCTGGATATTCAGGGCTTTGGGTTGTTTCATGTTTTCCTTCTCCCCTAATGTGCAATGGCTGAACATAACATACCATGAGGAACGAAGCCCCTCCCTATACGATTCTGAAATTGCTCTCCATAGTAGGAGTTCTGATTCATTAAGACCAGACAGGTTTTCTGTCCAGCTGTTTGCTCTTCTAAATCACATGGCTTTCAGTGTGTGTGTGTGTGTGTGTGTGTGTGTGTGTGTGTGTGAGAGAGAGAGAGAGAAAGAGAGAGAGTCCATGCATCTTAGGTGAAACAGAAGGATGTGCAGCCAACTTAAACTTTTTCTTTAAAAGTTGAGAAGATAGAACTCCATTTCACGAGTCCCATAAATTTATTAATTTATGGAAAACCGAGTTTCAAAAATGAATCAAGCCATAATAACCACTTTTGTTGGGCCTCAATTTCAATACAATGCATCCGACATCAAGTGCCATTAGAAGCCCATGGACCAGGAGAGATTGGTAAAACAGGTGAAGAGGAATCACAAAAGCCTCTCAAAGAGGATTGGTTTTTGCCGACTCAGGTGAAGCCTTCAGTGATTCCACATGAAGTCCAGGTGACGTTGACCAATGCAGGTTTAGGGCACCGACCCCAGGTGGTCAAAAATGCACATATAACTTTTGACTCCCCCAAACGTTAATTAATAATAACCTACTATTGACCGGAAGCCTACCAATGACATAAACAGTCAATGAACACATCTTTTGTATGTTATATGCATTCCATACTGTATTCTTATAATAAGGTAAGCTAGATAAAAGAAACTGTCATTAAGAAAATACTTTTACTGCACTGTGCGTATTTGTTGGAAACAAATCTAGGTATAAGCAGACCTGCGCAGTTCAAACCTGTGTTGCTCAAGGGTCCATTGTACTCTGAAGTGTAGGATGCCCCCTTGGGAATGTACGTCTAAGAAAATGTGAGAGGATACATATGAGCCCAATTATGAAGAAATACTTCAAACATTCTGTTGACCTCTCCCCCTTGCTGGGCCCTCAGGACATGGGTCATGAAGCAGAATGCCAGGCCTCTGGCTCTCAGAGCAGGTTCTGGATTCATGAGAAGAGAAAATCAGAACAAGTAGATGGTGTAAACAGAGATGCCCAAGAATGATCAAGACGAAAGGAAGTGCAATGGCAGCTCTGTAAATACATTACAACAGAAGCAAAAGACCAGGTTAGAAATAGAGAAAGGAAGTTGGCTTGCAAGCTGCAAGTGAAGAACCCTCTCCAGAAGGAAATCAATTTAAAATGCACAGTAATATTCCAAGTGAGTGTTTTGTCCTTACAACGAATGTACAATAAATTAAGACTTAGAGAAAAGATTGAAAAACAATAGCATAGAATGAAAAAAGTGAGACTTAGGGATGTAAGGCCTAAACTGAGGATTATTTCATGACTAGTAAACTGAAAATCAGTAATAAAAAAAGGAGACATGGAAATTCAGTTACTGGCATAAGGGAAAGACCCAAGATATTCTTGTCAATGCCGAGGGGAAAAGACAAAGCAATTAAAGAAATAAAGGGTGTCCCAAAATTCACGCAAGATTTGAATTTTGCATGAGCATTAACAACAACAACAAATAAAAGCCTAATTTTACTTGGTTTATTGAATCAGATTCTAATATCTGTTGCCCTTTGATTTCTATCCCTTCAATTTGATAAGCGTTACCAAGTACCAATTATGGCCAGGAGCAGGGACAATGAAGACCAATGAAGACCACGGCTTTGCATATGTGCCAGTAAAGCCGTGGAGGCCATTTACCCGATGTCCTATTCCATACATAACCCTATACTGTATACTTTATGAATCAATAAAGAATTTACAATTTTTAATTATAAACCTGTGTTTTCTATCAAAATTACTTCTTGCGTGAATTTTGGGACACCCTTTATAATAACTATTGAGGGAATCCAACATAAGAAAAGGTGTTATTCTTGGACCAAAAAGCCTAAAACTACACCAAAGAAGTGTGCAAGCATTTAATCCATGAGGAGATCCACGAAAGAATAACTGAATCCATGGGTCAGAGAGCACACCACGTTCCTTACAAATGGTTCAGAATGTTGAGCGCTGGAACACATCCTCGTTGCATATTGAACATTGGGGATAAAGGAAGGATGCGTTGGGGGCAAAGTCACCAGGAAAATATGAAATAAATAAATACCAGCTAATTTTCGTTTTCTCCAAGGTAACAACCAATGCTAGGTGATATGAGAGCAGTGCTTACCAAAATCTAAGGAAAATAAAATGTGACCCCAAAATATTCTGGCAGTTGGGTTGCCTTAGAGGCATTTGGCAAACATCCCCAGACACATAAGAATGCATGAGCCAATCCAGTGGAGGAAGGGGAAGTAAAAGATGCTTTGGTTGTGGAACTTTAATGCATTTAACTTTGTAAATAGAACCAAGCAGTAATGAAAACTGTAGTAATAAAAGTGAATGACAATGAAAAATAATGTCATAATGCATGGGGACGTGGGAGGAAGTGTTAGAATGCTTATTTCCTAATTGTTTTAGTTGTGAATCAATTGTTACTGTCTAGAGTGAAAATACATAGTTTAAAATGTACTCCAATCTCTTAATGGTGTTAATATCTTTTATTAACTTCATAAGGAACTTTTAGATAATAATAAATATAGTGACTTAAAAATTAATCTTGGCTTTGAAAATATGTCACAATACCATGGTCAGGGAACGGTTAGGTTGCAACAGAGAAGTTAGGTTGACTGAAAATTTTATCACTTTGGGCACTTTATTTTATTTGGATGGTTTTCCTCTGTCTGGGTACTTTAAGCAGTAAATTCATTTATTACCTACACACACACACACACACACACACACATACACACACACACACAATTGAATACTCAGTAAGCTAAGTGTTTTCTATACACTGTCTCATAAACTTTCCCCAATACCCCACACTAGGTTTCATTATTGTCATTGAATAGGTGACAAAGCTAAAAAACAGGTCATCAAATTGTTAGTAGGGACTGGAACCCTACTGAAATTCACATATTTCCATATGCATCCCCGATTTCCTAACTACTATGCAGTACTCCTTCAGTTATTTGATTTCACTTTGGCCAATAGAATCGAGTCTACTAGAGGATCCTGAAAAGCAAGCTGGCCATTGTGGAACATATAAGACAATAAAAATCAGAGTAGCTTTTGGTTTCTGAAAGCATAGTTTTATCCAAACTTGTTCCCTTGCTCTGAAGAATAAAAATCTCAAAGATATCATTAAATATTAGGTTTTCAGAGGGAAAAGGATTATAAATCCCTAACAAACTCTAGATAAAATTTCACGTAATATACCAGAGATAAAGAGAGAATGATATTCACTAAGAGGCGCAGCCCGCAGTACAGCTAACTAATTAACCTCTAAGAGATCCCAGTGCAGAAGGCGATGATCAGGATCCCACCCGGGAGAGATATAACAAGAGAAACTGGAGTTTCCAACGAACCCGCTGGATCATGATCGGAGCAGATATGCAGAGCCCTTGACTCCTGACTTGCTCTGGGACAGTAGATCTCATTCCCGTTCCTGGGCTGTGTGGTCCATGCACGGAGGATGGATGCCAAGGAATGAGAGAGCAAGTTGGGGAGCTGACCATCAGTACCGGTCAACTCTTGCCACACACAGATTTTTGTTCAACTCAAGCAGAGTATGGACAGGGGTAGCACTGAGAACTTGGAAGAGTCTAGCAAATCTGAACATTTCCATAATGGTCCCTAGGTTCAATTTGAAAGGGCTTACCTGAATCTTTGAAGCTCAGATTAATCATAAGGGGCTAAGTTGGGACTTGGAAGAGATAAAAAAAAATATTTGAGAAGCATCTCCTCCTGGGAACAGCAGGCTTTATGCTATTAAATGTCATCGGTTTCTCCTGATCTAAGGTGGATATTGCTAACTTTCTATCCCAGTAGCCACCCTCACCTTCATAGAATTATCAAGTTTTAGTGGAACGTGTGGCCCAATCGCCTTTGCCGTTCGATGTAGCCATGTGATGAAGTCCTTGCCAGCAGCAGAGTTGTGTGGAAGCTCCCATGAATGGTCCTAGAACCTGATTGGTCCGTGCCCTTTGACTTTCCTCTTCCCTTTGTGCTGCTTGGAAGGTGAATTGTGGGATGGCTGGAGCTCCCGCCCAGACCGTGAGGCCAAGCCTCACCCTAAGGATGCCGGTCTGGGTGGCTGACATCACCCAGCCAGCCCTGCACTGCCTATCTTTGGAATTTTATATTAGAAAACAGATTTCTATATTATTTAAGCCATTATTTTTCAGTCAGGCCTCCATTACTTACTACAACTACACCTAGTGCTAACTGACACATCTCCTATCACAAATGCAACTTTGGATTCTATATTCTTGCACACAGATCGTGGATCTAATGGAAAACAGATGAGAGTCTGTCTTCTGTTCAGCCAAACCAACCAAATGTAAATACACCCATTGTGAAACTGTGTGCTTGTATCCCCGCCTTCTCCAGGGTGTTTTTGTAAGCGGGCTGCTTTCTTCCTGGGGTGTCCATCAGTAGAAGCAAGTTGAAGCAGATCAGAATGAGTAGTGTCCCGTTGTCCCCAGCCAGTCAATTGTTCAGTGTAAGGATACCCATGTTGGCACATGTCCTCACCACAGAGCTGCCTGTGCTCAGAACTCTGTTTCTCAGGTGAGGATGTAAAACTTTTCCAAATGTGAGACCATTTCAGAGGCTGGACAGCCATGCAGCTGGAACGGTGGAGGGTGAGGAGTAATAGAGCTTCCTTGGATTTAGGCTGAAACTGGGCTCCATTCTGGTATGACTAGAAACTATCAGACTAAGGGAGCCTTGTATTAAATGACTGAGGCATTCTGCACTGGCTCTGAAGATTTAAAAAAATCTTTAATGTATTTGCAGCCACACAGCTTTACTCTTCATTGAATCTGTTATTAAGTCCATGGCAAGACCTCTGCCAGCTTCATTTAAAGGGATAATTTTTTAAAAAATTCCCCAAGCTCCCAGTTACAAGCTTCACAAGGGTGCTGTCCAAGGTCTCTCTATGTGGATCCATGAGCCTAGCAGAGAGCTAAGCAACAGGCTGAGGTGCTCTACCTATTGCTTCTCCAGTCAACCTGACCCCTGTCCCCCCACCATGTCCCAGATGTCCCCCCAAAGAGGCAACCAACTGCAGGACCTGACCTGTGTCCATCTCCTGTAACTCTTGCTGCTTTTGTCCCTCAGCCCTGGCTCTGGGGTACACTGCTCATCACCCCGGATGGACACCCGCCTCTATCCCAAGGGTTTAGCAATTTATCAGGGCCCCTTTCTGGTCTTTTGTAAACCTTCGATGCCACATCAGCCTACTTTCAATGTCATGTCTCCAGTGAGAAAGGCTCTTCCCGTCTTCAACTCAGGTAGCCTATGTGCTTGGGTACAAAATCTGGGAATATTTAAAATAGTCTTGGTAACAACTGTGTTTGTTTACTGCATGCGAAGCACTGTGGGAAATACATTATCACAAGAAACTAGTCTTTGTAAACTATTAATAACTATTTTCTCCCACATTTTGCAAATTAAAAACCAGATTTTGAGATGCTAAGCGGCTCACCCACATCCTCAGAGCAGATGTGTGGCCGAACTCTAAACAGTCCTTCCTTCTCTATGGCCTGGGATGGCACGGTTCCCTGAACTGTGGCTTAGGGAGCGGAGTGCAAGGGTCCCCTGAGGAGAGTCCGTGAATAAGTTTTTTGGTTTTCTTCTAAGGTCTTGCTGATCTCAGAATGTGAGACATTTTTCTTCTTCCTCTTCTTCCTCCTCCTCCTCATCCTCCTCCTCCTCCTCCTCCTCCTCATGTGTTTTTCCAGAAGGTAAACTTTGTCAATTTCCTCACCTGGCTGGGAGAGTTCTCCAAAATTCCCAAGTAACCTTGAAGTTTCACAGCCTGGAATGGTCCACATTTCCTTTGCAAACAAGGTGATTGCCATAGGTATTTGGGCTTCAGGCTATTTAGGGCATCAGCTGTCTACAGGGGGAATAAGGGCTCCTGTTCCCCCCTAGGGAGGCTATATTTCCTTTGCCCAAGCACTCACTCATTAGGACTTGCACTTCTTCCCCAGTGGGAAAGCCCTATCAGGAGAAGAAATCTTGATGGTGCCTGGAAAGGTTAGACAATGTGGCCTGATCCAGCAAAGGGATAAGGATGCTGGCTCAGTTCCCTCCTTCACCACCTTTTCCCTTATCTTCCTCAGTTATGCTTTCTTATAAAATAATGCCAAGTTCACTTTCCTCAAATGTTACATTTCCTCAGAGGGGTCCTGCAGACACGCCCTTGCCCAGAGGCAGGGCAGTGCTGGGTCCCTTCCCACTGGCACTCGCACCCTCTCCCCCTCCAAAAGTGCAGTCTGCTTCATTTCACTCACAAAAAGCAACTCCCAACCATGAAGAAACACCTGGGAGAGGCAGGGTGCCCCTGGTACAAGATAATTAGAGATTATTATAATCGAAATTTCATTGCCACATCGAACTGTGTCTTTCAGCATTAATTAATCTCCAACCCCAGCCCCTGAGCCTCTCAACCCTCCTGCTGGAGAGAGCGCTTGTCAACCAGGCCAAGCCTTGCATCCTACACTGGGGGCAGGGGAGGGAGATAAGCACAAGTCCTCAGAGCTCTTGCCCCAGCAACTGTAATTCATCAGGGGTCTCCCTATGGAGCAGGTAGAGGGAGCAACTAGGAAGGAGATCTGGGCTCCTTCTCTGATGTGTTTGTTTGTTTGTTTATGCTTTGTCAGCATGCTAAGAAGATAGAAATTGCTTCCAACAAGAAGTTGACCCTGTAAGAAGGCTATTCATAGGTCGCAGCGGGAGAGTAAGTGCAGATTGTCTCGGCCCTCCCTTCTTTTCTGACTTGTGGACTCATTTAAGTGAGTAAAAGGCATCTCCCAATTCTCCCTGCCTTGTCCCACTGCCTGCCACTTTATGACTTGCAAGGTTTGCTGTCACTCAACATATAGGAAATTGCAAAACCAGTATTTTAAAGACTGATAATTTTATAAAAATATGTATTAATTGCTTTTACAGAGAGAGAAAGGGAGAGGGAGAGGGAGAGAGAGAGAAACATTGATGTGAGAGAGAAACATAGATTGGTTGCCTCCCTCATCCACCAGACCAGGGGTCAATGTGCAACCTGGGCATGTGCCCTGACTAGGAATCACACCGGTGACCTTTCAGTGCATGGGGAAAGGCCTAACCAACTGAGCCACAATGGCAAGGGCGAGACTGGCCATTTCTTCTTGAGGAATACTTTGCCTGCTGCTGAGGTTAGCAGCCACCGCTGGAATGAACAGCTAAGCAATTCAATGACTGGTATGTTTTTCATGCAATCCCCCGCCCCTCAGTTTTGTGACAGATTGGAATTCTTTATTAAAACAATGAAACATTATCACTTATAATGATGAATAATGAATGTCCATTTTTTTAGTATTACTAATTATAAGTAAGCAATAATTACCAATTGCTACAAAGAACTATTTGAAGAAGCATAGATGCCTTCATCCAATTAGATATCTTTCTCACTACTGCTTAACAAGCATGTGCTCTACATGTATTCAAACGTTTCCTTTTGTATGAATCTTTGATATATTAATTCCCATAATGGTTGTTTATTCACCCACTGGAATACTACCCAGCACTGGAGAACTCCAGTTTGAAGGCCAATATACCAATAAGACCACCTATATGGCAGGCAACCGATGTCCTATTGACAAACACAAAAAACAAGATTGTAATAGATGAATACTGACTCACTGACAGTCCCGCAGAGCCAATTTGATTTCTTCTCTTAGCACCAATAAGACCACCTGCATGGAAGGGAACCGATGTCCGATTGACAAACACAAAAACAAGATTGTAATAGATGAATACCGACTCATTGACAGTCCCGCAGAGCCAATTTGATTTCTTCTCTTAGTAACTAAAGAGCCCAAGACAGATGATCACTGGTGAGTTACTGGGGTATGGACATGCTGGGGGGGCGGGGGTGGGGACAGAACCCTCCCTATATTTCCATCCTGTCTGCTGTCGGATAAAAAGGACAATAGGGGCCCAGAGGCAAAACTGAAGCTGCTTTATGCCCTGATTTTTCCTCCTTTCTTCTTCAGTGCTTTCTTAACGGTGATGTCACAGAATAGCTATAATCCATTCGTATTCTGTTTGTGCAGCAAAAATTTGGCTACCAAATAATGGTTAATTTAATAATCGGGTCAACTTAGAGATAATAAACAAAATATTAATATAAATGAATTAACTTTTCAAGCAGGACATAAATTATTTGTTCATTCTTTCTAAACTGCTTTTGAAGACGAGGCTCCGTGAGGCATACAAATGAATGGCTGTCCCTGGGCAACGCAGTGGGTGACAGCTGGACACGCCTTGGAGATCTGAGTCTCCACATTCACGCCTGTTTACGCGAGATTCTGGAAACTCTGAGATAAATTAAACACGCGTTCACCTATTTTATGTCTAGTCATCTTTCCCCAGGGCTCATCAGCATGTGAGTACCCACGAGGCACCTTATATTTAATAGATAAAGTCTGCTGGGACTTTCTCCCTGGCCACATCATCCCCATTAATTGGTTTGGATCCCTATAGAGCAGTGGTTCTCAACCTTCCTAATGCCGCGACCCTTTAATACAGTTCCTCATGTTGTGGTGACCCCCAATTTCATTGTTACAAATTGAACATAATTAAAGCACAGCGATTAATCATAAAAACAATATGTAATTATATATGTGTTTTCCGATGGTCTTAGGCGAGCCCTGTGAAAGGGTCGTTCGACCCCCAAAGGGGTCGCGACCCACAGGTTGAGAACCGCTGCTATGGAGGGTCCCTGCTTGTCCTTACCCAGGGCCTTTTGCTAGTGTCTACAACCATCAGATGGCTTGAACTTGGCACCTACCCTGCCCACAGCCACAGATGCCTTCCTCAGAATTCAGCTTTCCTTGCTAAGGTGCTGTTCCTACTCATCCAATGAGAACTTGGTCCCAGACTCTGTAAGTGTTCTTTGCTATTTAGGTCCTCAGGTATGAGCTGCATGTCTCACCCAGTTCCCCATGGAAAGAGGCCTTTCAGTTCCTGTCTGTAGCTCCCTTTTCGACAGGGTGACACTTGCTCTGTAGTGTGCTGTGGGGACAGAAAGCACACCCTCCCTTGCATTTGCCCATGACAGTCCTTTAGATGTGCGCCCACAGAGCTCTGCTCTGTGATGTCCCGTGAGCACCTCTCCTGTCCCTTCTTCATCTCCTGATCACTGTTCACCGTAGGTGTCCTTAAGTTGTTGTCAAAATACATCTGGTCTTCCCAATTAGAGTCATATCACTTTAAAGGACAAGTAGATTGCTGAATACTGTAATTAGCAAAATTCTGGCCAGTCAATATAGAGACCTAAGTTACTGTCTAGACCACCACGTACTAACTCTGTGAACATTCATAAATGAGACATTTTTGGGTTTCATTAACCAAACTACAAAGTAGGTTTAATTAGCTCTGAATTCCCTGTGTACTCTCATAGGTTCCATCATTTAGGTCTTTTGGTTTCTTGCATCATACGGTTGTGTTGGATGGCATTCAATGACTGTTAGTGACTGGTGTCATTGGTTAACATCATTTCTAGTTGTGATTCATCATGGGTTCATTTGTTTCACAAACAGTGATTGAATAGTTACTGTGTCCTAAGTACTTGGTTAGGCACTGGAGATGTATAAGTGAGACAGGTTAGTAAGCCCGGACAAAAGGAAGAGGGAAACTGAGACAGATAGGTAAAAGGCCAAGCAATTTACAGCCATCTAATAAATCGCAAAATCCTATCTTCCCTAACCAAGGACACTTAAGAGTAAATGGTTTACACTTCCCTCCCATCAGAGGGTAAAAAGCTTAAATCACCCTACTCAGGAAGACAGATAGCAGAAATCCAATTAGTGCCATTGGTGCCAACCACACCCAAGGACAGGACAGAGGTAGGCAGGGGAATAAATCTCATTTTGGTGCATCAGCATAAAGCTGATGAATATTCTATTGAGAGCCTCTCCTAAGACCTCCTCTAAAATCCCCCCCTTTAGAAAACAGATAATCGTCAAGACAAAGACCCAGCAGGGCTCTCTGTGGAGCAGCCTAGGCCTTTCTTCCCTCTCAGGTGTGCACCTGTACTTTTCTCTCCTAAACTCTAAGGGTCCCCATGAGACTTTCCACCAGGGGAGCAACGGGCAACAGCAGCTTGTCCAGGCTCACCCCCCTGAACGTGTCTCCAAGGCCCCTTTTCTCTAATTTTTTTCAGTCAGCTAACAGCAGCCCCACTGTGGCTCACTTCTCTCCGATAACATTTCTAGAGAGCCAAAGCAGAGTACTGCCTAGGCCAGTGATGGCGAACCTATGACACGTGTGTCAGAGGTGACACCCGAACTCGTTTTTTTGGTTGATTTTTCTTTGTTAAATGGCATTTAAATATATAAAATAAATATCAAAAATATAAGTCTTTGTTTTACTATGGTTGCAAATATCAAAAAATTTCTATATGTGACACGGCACCAGAGTTAAGTTAGGGTTTTCCAAAATGCTGACATGCCGAGCTCAAAAGGTTCGCCATCACGGTGCCTTGGTCTCCTTCTATTTTAGACTTTTCAGGCAGCTAAAAGTAGCCTGGCCTTGGCTCACTTCTTTTCTATACCATTTAGGGAGCCAAAGCAGAGTACTGCCTGGGCTCTATCCTGTTGCTTCTTCTGCCCTAAGCCCTTCCTTTGTTTTTCTGTCCCCAGCTTTAATAAACATACTCTCAAAATCACCTGGACTCATATTGTGAAATCTTTCCTGCACGAGATCAAGAACCTACACCCTATTGGTTGGCCCAAGGCAGACCCATTCCAGGCCCTGGCCCATTCTGGTGACAACAGACAAATTGCTGCTATCACATAAATTGCATCTTAGTCTAGGAGATAGATAATGTATAATAAACAAATGTATAATGTATAATAAATAAATACGGGGTCTAAAGTCAGTCCACAATGTGTTATGAAGAAGGATGCAGTAGGGCAGTGGTAGAGGACGTGTTATGTTAGGAGGCAGCATATGAGCATAGACTTGAGCAAGTATGTGACTATGTGGGACAACAGCATTTCAGGCAGAGGGAACTGAAAGGTTTTGAGGTAGGTGCATACTAGGTGTGTACAGTAAGTAGCCCCTGTAGCTGGGGCTAAGTGAGCAATCTGGGGTGACAGGACAGAAGGATGTGGAATGGCCAGTGGTACAAGACTGTGAGTTAGGCTGGGGCATTTGAATTGTAATCAGATGAGAAACCATTGGGAGATTATAAGAAGGGAGTGGCGTGATCTTATTTATGTTTTAAAGGACAGCTCTGCTTGGTAAGTGGTGAGTTAACAGGGAGGGATGGGTAAAAGAGGAAACACAGGAATATCACTCAGGGATTTTTAAAGAAGATGATGACATTGAATGGGCATTAGCAGTAGATATGAGATCCTTGATGCAATGGAAGGGGCTAAGAAATCAGAGAAAATATATGTAAAGAAAACTTTATTTCAACTAGTCTGGATGGAGCTAAACTTGGAGTCAGAATTTACCTCCTTGGATAAAATCTCTTATTATCTTTATTGACTACCCATATTCTGTGCTTTAGTACACAGATATTTGAAGTAGAAATACTACTTCTGTATTCTTCTCTGTTATTTTCCTGGACACCATCTGCTGCATTTCTTTCTATATCATACCTGTTGGCCTCCATAAGATCTAATGTTAGAGTTTCACCTGGAAATTTTCCTCCTTTTTCTACAAACGTTGCTTTATGATCCTCTTGACTATCTTCTTCATGGGTACAATTGTCTGTTGCCAACTGCCTACCTTTTTAGTCTGACAAAGTATGGCTTCCGAGACAAAACCCTGTGTTGTAGTACTAAATAAATAACCACTTTTTAATGTTCTCCTTTCTGCATTTTATTCCTGACCTTCAGGTGCTAGAAAGGATGCCAGCATCATCTGTCCTCCCACGTGGTTCCTTGTCCCAGCCTTCGATGTTACTAGAGATATGCATCCCGCAGAACCCTCTGTCTGTGTCCAGTGTTTTCACATAAAACCAGCCTGGGAACCGTGGTGGGATTGGTTAGTCTTGGCTACCTCTCCATATTATTTTAATGGTGGAAGAAAACAGAAAGCTGGTGATGGAAAGAATAAAATTTAATTAAGAAAAGAAAAAGGAAAGCTTCTTCAATAACCATGTCAGGTTTCCTTTTAAGCACCCCCATTTTTTTCTATTGGGGTGTTACCAAGCACTGCCAAACATTCCTTGTCATCAGAGGTATGAGAGCCTGTGCAGTCTCTTTGGAACTCATTTAATACAGAGCCTCCTGCATCTCAGAGGCTCCGCCTACACTCTCCAAGGGCAGACTCAACATTTTCCTTTCCTTTTTTTTTTTTCATACCTCTGTACCCAACAATAATTCTTCCATTCTCAGCATATTTTTATCCACAGGATTTTTGTCCTATCTATTCACTCCTCATATACTCTGAAAACATTCTGGATAGTTATTTCTCCTACTTCTTCACTATCACCTCCTAGGAATGCCATCTTGCTTTGGTGGCATAAATAATTGGAGGCTAATACATACGGGCTACCATGTATAGCACATTCCTTCTAGCTCATTAGAAAAAGTTCCTTTGTATCCATATATGGGAGGGATTCTAAGCCTTCTGTTTCCAGAATACTTTTATTTTATTCTCATTTTTCCCCTGAACTTGATAACATGCAAGTCAACTATGGAATGCTAGCAGCTAATAATGAAATTCCAGTTTCCCTGTCTCATTTGAACACTGGGAAGGCTAAAGCAGGATCCACATTGCTGTGTTATCAGCAGCAAAGACTCCTGCCTACCGTTCTTTTTTGAACTGAAAATGTTGCTTCCACCAGAATGACTCAGAGTCCAATAGGATCCTCGTACAAAATCAAGCAGATTGAGTTGGGAAAGCGTGTCACCAGAGGGCATAGAGAAGAGGTGCACTGGCATGTTCACAGACTAATTGACTGTTTTTGAACATCTGTATCTATATTGGATTGCACTTGGCCATCGTCCAGAGAAAATTTGGTTCTTTTTCTGCTAAGCTTTGTGTTGGTACTAGTACATTATAGGGTATATGAAATAGCCTTCCTGAGAAATATTTCAAAATGAAAGACCTTTGTCCTAGAATGGTTGTGGGCGCAGACCTGCTCAGGGGTAGGGGCTGCACGAAGGAACCCCTGGGGGGTGTTTGAGATCCTGGGCCTGCTGAGTTTCTACTGTAACCAGAGTTATTCCTAACAGCTACTTGTAAAAAAATCTCTCCGAAAGGTCTCCCTTACTGGAAGAGAAATGAGAAGCATGCAAATGAGCAGCCGCAAGGCTTCCTGGGATTGCTATTTTGGCACTAACTGATTACCTGTTTCTGTGCCCAGCTCTCATCCCAAAAGTTTGGTCCCAGGCCACCTCAGAGTGGGCCAGCTCTGGCCCACAGGGGCTGAGCTGACTTCTGTGATGGCTCCATCACTCTCCATCCCAGAGTCAGGTGGCACACTGGATGGCTTTGTGTCCTGTCTGCGCTCTCCTACCCCCCCCCCCATCCCCTCACTGTCTATGTGCCTTCTGGTCTAGATACACCTGAGTAATCTCTCAAAGGCATCTGGCTGTCTTTCCAGAGATCTGCTTCATTGCTTCAGCCTCAACTACAACAAAAACCCTGGGCAAAGGGCGTAGCTTCCAGGGTAGCTTGTGCTGTGGAAGCTGAATGTGGGTAGAGAACATTTTGGTTCTGTGACAGGAGCCTCTATAGGGCCAGTTCAGTTCATGAGCAACGTAGCACTTGGATGCGTAATGCGACAAAAATCACCTTTCAGCTGGCCCTGGCCCTGCAGATATGACAGTCATGCTGAGCACCAGCCGTTGGGTCCATGCAACCGTGTTCTGCTCAGGCTTCCGCCTGAAAGACAGTTGCTCCATCACCAGGCCCATGGCAGGTGCTCAAGAAATAGTTGCTGTCTCTGGCCCTGTCACGTCCAAGTCTGTAAATTACAATCAGGAGAGCAATGCTGATATTCTACTGATGCAAAAGACACGTTAGGACACAGAAGGGCCAGGAGCTCAGCAAAACAGAGACTAAGATAACCATCCTAAAGATAAGCATGATATAAATTCTAGGTTCCACGTATACACATATGCATGCATGTAGCAGACACTTTTTATTAACATAAAGCATAGTCAGTTTCCCTGAGACATGACGGATTTGTGATCCGAGTGTTTGTAGCTGTGTAACCCTAGATTCTTGCAGTCCCCTACCCCTCACTGCACAATTCCTAAATATAAGGGTGGTCTTGATTACACACACACACACACACACACACACACACACACACACACACACACAGGAGAACCAAGGCGACTCCCACGTCTGCCACCTCAAGAGATATTCCCAGCCTAGCCTGCGGCGGCAGCCGCCCCGACTCCGACTTTGCCCGCTGGACTGACAGGATGCGGCACCCCCTCCAGATTCACATGATGGAGCTGGTATCTGCTGAATGAGCAGTCTGCCTTCCAAACCGGCATCTGGGGTGTAAGGACTCAGATCCTGGAGCTTATTTCAAGGTCAATTTGCTTCAGAATCAAAATCCATTTGCCATACAGTAGAGATATGCTGGAGAGGGAGGAGGGCCTCAAGAAGGGAGGCACATTCATTAAAGCAGCTGTAGGAGAGCCAAAAACCTCACACTCACACGTACTCACACTCACACACACACACTCACACACACACACTCACATACACACTCACATGTACTCATACTCACACATATACACACACACGAACTCACACATACTCTCACACACACACACATACTCTCACACACACATACTCACACATTCACTCACACAGGCATTCACATACACACTCACATGTACTCACACACACTCACACACACATATATACACTCACACACACACTCACAGTACTTACACTCACACATATACACTCACACACACATATACACTCACACACACACGAACTCACACATACACACACTCAGACACATACATACTCAAACACACACATATTCACACACACACCTACTCACACATTCACTCACACAGGCATTCACATACACACTCACATGTACTCACACACACTCACACACATATATATACACTCACACTCACACACTCACATACACACTCACAGTACTTACACTCACACATATACACTCACACACACATATACACTCACACACACACGAACTCACACATACACACACTCAGACACATACATACTCAAACACACACATATTCACACACACACCTACTCACACATTCACTCACACAGGCATTCACATACACACTCACACATTCACTCACACAGGCATTCACATACACACTCACACATTCACTCACACAGGCATTCACATACACACTCACATGTACTCACACACACTCACACACACATATATA